>NC_080860.1:18312958-18632081 GCF_030435755.1 Ochotona princeps | reverse complement strand
AGAGAGATTGTTTTCACTGGTTCACTCCCCAAATGGCCACAATGGCCACAGGTGGACCACTGGGCCAGTCTGAAGCCAAGAGCTGAATTGGAAGTGGAGCAGCTAGGATTTGAACCAGCACCCATATGGGCTGCCAGTATCACAGCTGGTAGCTTCACTGCCAGGCTGCAGCGCCAGCCCCTGTCCACTGGTTTGCCCCAGATAGCTGCAATGGGCTGGGTCAGGCTGAGGCTAGGAGCTAGGAACGCCATCCGGGTGTTCAATATGGACTTCCCAGGCATCCTCCAGCAGGAAGCTGGACTGGAAGCAGAGTAACCAGTACTCAAACTGGCAATAGAGCGGGGAAGAGGGGCTGATGCTGTGGCATAGCCAAGTGAATGCCAGTTGCAGTGCTGGCATCCCACATGGCTGCTGGTTCAAGTCCCAGTTATTCCGTTTCCAATCCAGCTTCCTACTAATGCATCTGGGAGAGCAGCAGGGAAGGGCCAAGCTCTTGGGTCCCTGTACCCATGTGAGACCCCCAGAGGAAGCTCCTGCTTGGCTCCTGGCTTCACTCTGGCCCAGAGGCAGCTGTTGCAGCCATTTGGGGAGTGAACCAACGGAATGGAAGATCTTTATGGACATGGGCATCCCAAGTGGGAGTTTAACTTGCTGTGACACAGCATATAGCTCCAGCTACAGAAGCTCTACTTACATATCGTCAACAATCCCAGGAATAGAGAGCAGAGCCGGAGGGAGAGACAGGGCAGCCAGGGAGCCTAACAGGACCAGAGCCGATGGAGCCGATGGGCCTCCAGCCACAGCTCGTCCAACCCTTGTGGGACACGTCCACCTGCACAGGTGCTAGGGATGTCCTGGCTGGAGAGCACCTGTTTCCCAGGAGCAGAAGCCTACACAGGAGCTTGAAGGGACTGCCTGTCCATTCTGTGTCCACATCCTCCTGCATCCTCAGCATGGCTCTCACAGCCCCCTACCACCACACGCACGCACCCTGGATTCCTTTTCTGACATTTTTATTTATTTGAAAGGCAAAGGGACAGATCCATTTGATTTCCACCTCTACAAATGCCTGCAACCAACTTGAGGCTGAAGCCAGAGTTAGCAGAGTCACTAGAATAAACCCAGATTCTTCTACCTTGCCTCTCTGAGGGCCAGGGCAGGCAGCAGACAGCATGTCTCAATAGCAGCCACCTGGCCCTGGCCCCTGTCCGCAGGCACCAAGCTCAGGAGGGAAGGGAGGGCCCACAGGTACCGGCACTCAAGGGCAATGTGGGCATGTCTATCTCCTGCAGGCTCCAGCTCTCCAAGGTGGTGGTCGTCGGCGATCTCTATGTGGGGAAGACCAGCCTCATCCACAGGTGCGACCACCCTACCCCCCAACACCTGGCACCAGGACCATAGAACCCTGCTATCCCCTTGGGACTCTGCCCTCAGGGTCTGGCTTCGTCTGCACCCTTCCCCCACATGGTTCTTGCTGGCGGGGGCCCACCCCCTGGCAGTTCTCTTGCTAATCACTTGCCACACCCCCACCCCATGAGCCAATCCTCTGCAAGCGTCCCCTCTCTGACTGCATCCCCCACCTCCCTCCCACCTAGGTTTTGCAAGAATGCGTTTGACCGCGACTACAAGGCCACCATCGGGGTGGACTTTGAAATCGAGCGCTTCGAGATTGCCGGAGTCCCTTACAGCCTCCAGATGTAAGCCTCGCCGTGTGGCCCCAAGGACGAGGGGCTCCTTAGAAGCTCCTGGCAAAGGCCTCAGCCAGCAAGGGCCTCCCTACCCACCCCCGCATGCACACTTGGTCCAGCTCATTGTCTCACATGGGTGATCAGAGCTGCCCACCTGCCTCCACCTCCCCATGATCTAGGGTTCCTGTCCTCCTACCACTACACATGCCCTGGTTGTGGCTGCAGCCCTTCCTGACATGCCCACAATTCCATGCTCCAGGCCAGTGTTGGATGAGTTTTGAGCCTCTGCTGTCCCCTGTAGTATGGGCTCTGGTGCAGTCCCAGCAGGCCAGGCTTGCCATCCGAGGCCCCCATTTCCTGAGGCCTAGGGCGCTCATCTTCCTCGCCCCCAGGTCCCCAATGCCTCTTTCTCTCTTGCTCTCTTTCTCTCTCCCCCTCTCTCCTTTCTTTCACATCTGTTGCTGACCAGAGTGACCCCAGGGAAGTGCAAATCACATCCCCAGATGGGCACTGCGACCTCCACCCTGGAAGCCATGGCGCCTTGTCACACCTGTGCTGCATGGCAGGACCACAGCTGGAGGTCCCAGAACCCAGCACCGTCCACAGGGTCTCCTCTCTCAGTGAACATCTGCTATTACCAGGGGCCTGAACCATGACCCCACGCTGGCAGGGGCCCTGTGAAGCCAGGGAGGGGAACCCAGAGCACCCTTCACAACATTATGAGGGCCTGGGTGATGGGAGAGGACCAGTGGCCGGCTCCCAGCAGGCACTTCCTGGAGGATATGCACCTGGAACAGGCCCACAAGTCCATTACCCACAATCCTACTCGCCTGTTGGCTTCCAACATTGTGACTGCTTAAACTAACCCCCTTCCCCCTCACCGTGCCCTTCCTCATGCGGCACAGCTGGGACACAGCTGGACAGGAGAAGTTCAAGTGCATCGCATCTGCCTACTATCGTGGGGCCCAGGGTGAGTCAGGGGTGACGTTTCCAGGGCAGGGCCCTTCACCACACATGGAGCCGCAGGAAGCCCAAGTCCTCTGCACTGGCTGCAGATTCCCCAAGAAAACACTGAGGGCTTGGGGCCAGGGAAGCTGCCTTCAAGCTGAGGGCCCCTTAAGGACCCTGTGGTGGTGGTAGTGGGTGCTGACCTTACCACTCAGCTCCAGGCTTGAGAGGGAGGTGGGGACAGGTTTGTCCCATTTCGGAACTCAGGCCTGGGGGAGACCAGCAGGGCCGAGGACATCCCAGGGCCCTGGCAGGACTCGCAGGTGGCAGGAAGTAGCAGCACAAGGGATTGCACGCTCACCCCAGTCTCCCAGAAGGAAGATGGAGGTGGATTGTACCCCAGGGGGGATTTGCAAGGATTTGCCCAAAGCCTCCCTGCCCAGAGTCAAGAATCAGAAGGCACGGTTGCGCCTGTGCAGTAACGACAGCGAGGAATAAGAAATCACAGCATTCTGAGCTTTGAAAGAAACAGAAGCAGAAAAAAGCCATGATGGGTGCCTAGGCCTGGGGAGGGGGAGGGGGAGGGGGGAGCTGCAGCTCGGCTAGCCACACCTCTGCTGGACTCAGCAGCAGGAAGGAGGCCACTTCCTGGGAAGCAAAAGTGCGCAGCCGGTCACCAGCCAGGCCTGCCAGGCGGGCAGCCACCTGTCCCATGGCCCTCAGCCTTTCCCCTGCTTGGCTGGCCCCACTCAGGCCGCTAGAGGGCAGTAGGAGGCAGTTGTATGTGCCCCCAGCCCTGCTTGCCCAGGGGTTCCAGGGCACAGAGCATATGGTGAGAGGAGCTGATGGGAGGTGTGGCATCTCCCAATGCCCCCGCCATCTCCCCTCCACTGGGCTCCCTCTGAGCAGGCTGCTGACAGCACAAGCTATAGCTGCCCCTGCTTTGACGTGTCCACTTCAGCCCAGACCCACATGTTGGATGGAGAAGCGGCAGCTTATCTGAGGGATGGACTGCGGGGCAGCCATGGTCGTCCTCTCCCCGTCCCCCCCCCCCCGGCTGTGGTGGTGCCAGGGGCTGCTGGCCAGGGTGGGCTCCTCCTGTGCATGTTTGGCCTCACACGGCACTGATTGGCTGTTGCCTTTTCCTCCTGCCTGCCACATGTCCAGTGATCGTCTCGGCCTTTGACCTCACCGACATACAGACACTGGAGCACACCAGGCAAGTCCCGGGCTCTGTAGCTGGCTGCCGGAGAGGGCTCCCAGGAACCTGCCCTGGCTGGCCCTCTGGCAGTGAATGCAAGCGGCCTGGCCATCTTGTCTAGACCCAACTGCCCACATGCCACTTCCCTGTCCAGTTGCTCCCTAATCCCTCAACACTTGCCCCCACTCCCACCTGCTGTAAGTCCAGGCACCTCACCTTCGTACTGTGTGTGCCATCTGCGTGAAGACCCTTATCCTGTCCACGCTGCCCTGGTCCCTGGCAGTCTTGTAGCTAGTCCTGTCTGAAGGAACGTGAATTTGGCCCTTGCTCTCAAGCAGACACGTGGGCAGTGCAGCTGATCCCTAGGGGCCATCCTGCTTGTATAGGGAATTGTCCAGTTGAGGCCCCAGAGCCTTCACTCTTTATGCTTGTACCTAATATCCCCCCAAATCCATGTTATGGGGGCCAGGGTGCTCCTTTTTCGGCTGATGGGAGTGCAGGACTTGCCCCAGGTCAGGACTGTGTCAGGGCCAGGCTGGGCTCCCCACTGCCCCCTTCTGGCCACAGCAGCACTAGCATGCTCCCTACACCTTGTCTGGGTCGGATCCTCCCACTTGTTGCCCAGTGCTCTCCCAGCTCTGGGAGGACTGGAGACTATACTCCCATCCCCTGGTCTTCCCCAACTCTCCTTGGGATGGATAGAGGACCTGTGTCACCCCATGTCCCTTTCTGCTTCCCAGACAGTGGCTGGAGGATGCACTACGGGAGAACGAGGCGGGCTCCTGCCTCCTCTTCCTCGTGGGAACCAAGAAAGACCTCCTGGTGAGCAGCGGTGGGACAGGGGCCTGGGTGGGCCATGGGGAGACGCTTCCGCTTCCGGCTTTCAGAGTTCAAGGAATGTTGAGGTTGGAGTTGAAATACAGGAGTTCTGGGGGCTGAAAGGGAGGGGTCCTTAGAAGCCCTCTCTGCTGTCCCCTGAAAGGCAGATCTCCCCCCCACACACACACACAACGCTGAGGCTGCTCACTGTTCTGGAGTGACAGGCGCCAAGATGGATGGGTGTACAAGCCAGGGAGATTTGGCACACTGGGCCAGCCAAGCGCTTCTTGCAGTCAGGGGCGGCGTGTGAACAGGCAGAGGCCGAGGCCGTGCACCTGGCCAGCGAGATGCAAGCCGAATACTGGTCGGTGTCAGCCAAGACGGGTGAGTGGGGCTTGGGGCATCGCTGTGGTTGGGGAGGTGGGGCATGGCTCTCCCATGCACCCTGTGGGGGTATCTGCCTCCTAGGGCTCTGGCACACGCTGCCAGCAGGGTAGAAGTGTGAAGGCAGAAGCACATCCTCCAGCCCCGTGCACACAGTTGGCAGAGTAATGGCAGGTTCACCAAGAACTTGTGATGACCCTGAGCTACTGGGCAGGTTGTTAACTATACAGAGGAGAGTATGTGTGTGGGGAAAGGGTTGGGGACCCTGGCTGCTCCCTGATGCACGGGCACCTCTGCCTGTAGCAGAATGCACAAAGAGTGTCTGGTAGGGGGACAGTAGCTCATGAGTCCCGTCCAGCCTCACTGGACCAGGGCAGGCATCTGTCACACAGGCTAGTCCAGTAGCAACTTACCAGAAGAGTAGATGCCAGGAAATCATGGCTCAGAGGTGGAGTGGCATGCTGGGAGATCACAGGTTGGGGGCCCCACCCAAGCCCCCCATCCCCGGGGGCAGAGGCAGCCGACATCACTCATGACCAGCCATGCTGCTGGCACACAGGGGAGAATGTGAAGGCATTCTTCAGCCGTGTCGCCGCCCTGGCGTTCGAGCGCTCGGTGCTGCAGGACCTGGACAAGAGGAACGACACCCGCCTCCAAGTCGGGGATGGACACCTCATCCGTGCGTACAGGCGGGGTCAGCGGGGCGGGGAGCAGGCTCGTGGCCAGAAGTCCCTGTCTGCCACCTGGGACCCTCTGTATTCTCACCTCGTCACCCTGCCATCCTCCTTGGAACCTTTGTCTTCCGGGCTGTCACCTGATCCCAGGTCGGCAGCTGCCCTGACTCGCCTGCCAGCTCAGACACTTGCCCTGCTGGTCCTGTCCCATCCCGAAGGGGCTCCTGAGCCAGGCTGGGTATCCCCAGGAAAGGTCCTCGCTCCGGTTTTCCCAACCTGCACCCTAGCCCACCATTCACTATCCACCAGCTATGATGCCCTTGGCCTCTGCCAGGCTCAAACCACAGGGCCCAGGAGCTCATTGCTTGAGGGTGGCACCTGCCCAATGGTAACCATGTATAACTTCTACCCTCCTCACAGGAATGGAAGGAAGCTCACCCGAGACCCAGGACAGCCAGCAGCTGCCCAGTGTGGGCTGCTGTTAGCCGGAGGGTGTGTCAGAGGCCCCCGACCCCCGGAATGCATGTGGACAGCGACTTCTGTGACCGTGGAGGGCTGATGGGAGAGTTATTCACTTCTGCAGGTTGGAGCCAGGGAAGATCCTGAAAGACCACACACTGCCCCGCCCTGGCCAGCAGGGTCACCCTTGACCTTGAGAGGCCTCAGGGGCAAGCTGCAAACATAGGACGAATTCCTGCACTGGTTCACATTCCCTCATCTCGCAGCCCACATCAGCGGGGGCCCAGCACACCTTCCCAGCCACCCTATATGGGCCTCAGAACCGTTCCTAGCACTGCGACCCAGGCAGGTGTCAACAGACAAGGGAAACGCCACCTGTCACTGCAGTTGGGAGCTTTGTGCCATTCCAGGCCCCACCATTCGCTCTCCCTTCACTTCTGACTCTTGGGTTCTTGGGGCGGCCACGGCCCTGCTCTGGAAGACAGCAGACAAGACTATCTCTCAGGCACGCCCATCTGAGATTCCCCCAGGGTCCAGTCTGTGTGCAGGGAGCCTCCTCCCAAGCTGATCACACCTGCCTGGCTCACCCAAATGAGGGATTCACCTGGCCATGCTGGGGGCTTCCCGGGATCACTTGCTCCCGTAGCCTTGAATGTGGCCTGCTTCATCCCCCCAGGCCAGCCCCACCCTGTACCACCCCATGACTCTCCCACTGTCCCGTTTGCCCTTCGGGATGAGCACCACTCAGAAGGACTTTGGAAGCCCGCAGAGGCTGGTCTGCTGCTCTGTCCACGGCTGCCCTCCTGCACCTCCACAACAGGCACCCCAACCCATCCCTCTGCCCTCCACCCATCCCATACCCCCAGTCCAGAACCTGTGTGGACTCAGTGTCGCCCTCTCAGGCGGTGGGCAGGTGGGTGTATTAAGTGGGAGCATTCTGCCAGAAGCTGCTCTGGCTGGTGCCCAGCCCACTGCAGGTGCCCTGAGAGGTCATTATCTCACAGTGATTACCAGATATCAAAGGGGGAAAATGTGGGAATCACTTTCTGTTCATTACCCTTGTATCTTTTTAATAGCCATATTTTTAGCTTTTTTTTTTAAGAATACTCTTAGACCCAACACAATGGCTGAATTGGTTAATCCTTCCCTTGCAAGCACCAGGATCCCATAAGGATTTCCCAGCTGCTCCATTTCCCATCCAGCTCCCTGCTTGTGGCCTGGACAGCCCAAAGCTTTGGGACCATGTACCCACATAGACCTGGAAGAAATCTCCTGACTCCTGGCTTCAAATTGGCTCATCTCTGGCCGTTGCAGCCAACTGGGAAGTGAACCAGTGGATGAAAGATCTTTCTCTCTGTTCTCTCTATAAATTTGCCTTTCCAGTAAAAAAAAAAATCTCTTTTTTGTAAAATAAAAATTTTTTTTTTAAATATCTTGGGCCCTCAGTCAGGAAGAGCCACTGTTCCTGCTAGGACAGGAGGTGAACTGAGTAGAGCTGGCTCATGGACCCCCTGGTATGCACAAAATCTGGCATTGGGAGAGGTTGTGATGGAGGAGCCTGGCCAATTCCTCTGGCAGGACACAGACCCGGCAGGTAATCGCAAGAAACATGATAGGAAACAGCCCAGAACAGGCCATGGAAAGTTACCCACTGGTATATATTTGGCATGGGTGGGGGGCAGACCAGGCTGAATCAGTTCACGTCATCCACTGGCAAATCCAAGCACCAGAACAGTGTGGGTCGAGCCAGGTTCAGTTGCGACAAAAACCAGCGCACAATACGGAATGCCAAGGTGATGCTGCCTGTACCGGATATGACCGCAGCACCCAACCAGCACACGTGACAGCCAGGATGGGAGGGGGCGAAGCTGGCAGGGGGAATAAGGGGCAGTTCGCTTGCTGGACAGCTACTCCCACTGGAGAGAGTGAGTTGGGATGGGGCCAGACCAGACTAAGCAGGGCTACAATACCTGTGAGCCTCATGTGGACTAGATCAGGGAAAAGCCAGGCTGGGCTAATTATTCCTACTGGTGCAAACAAAATTAAAGTGGGTGAGGGTGGTTTGGGCTTAGCCACAGCAGAACCTGGCACTGGGGTCTAATTCTGTCAAGTCAAACCACAGAACTACCTGGAGAGTGCATAATCCGGGAGTGGGACAGGCCTGGGAGGGAAAGAGTGGGCTCCTTCCTCTTGGCTTACCACTTCCACGGGAGGGCACAAAAACTAGGACGGGCAGGGGAGGCTAGACAGACACCCAACAGCATCTGTGTGGGCTGCATAGTGGATCTGGTTAGATGGAATTAAGTTTTAATACCCATTGACATGTACGAGAGCTGAATGGGGTGTGGAACAGACTGGGCTACTGCTACACATACTGGCAAACCAGGGTGGGGGGGCCTGGTGGGGGTTATTGTGGGTCGCTCTGACTAGGCTGCAGCTCCCACTGGTTTATGTGAGGGGCTGAGTATGTGCTGGACAGAACTAGGCTGGACTGCAACACCCATTGTTTTTTTTTTTTTTTAAGATTTATTCATTTTTTATTACAGCCAGATATATACAGAGGAGAGACAGAGAGGAAGATCTTCCGTCCGATGATTCACTCCCCAAGTGAGCCGCAACGGGCCGATACGCGCCGATCCGAAGCCGGGAACCTGGAACCTCTTCCGGGTCTCCCACGTGGGTGCAGTGTCCCAATGCATTGGGCCGTCCTCAACTGCCTTCCCAGGCCACAAGCAGGGAGCTGGATGGGAAGTGGAGCTGCCGAGATTAGAACCGGCGCCCATATGGGATCCCGGGGCTTTCAAGGCGAGGACTTTAGCTGCTAGGCCATGCCGCCGGGCCCTGCAACACCCATTGTTTCCAGTGGAAGTTGGGGCTGAAAACAGAACCAACCCAGCGATTGCAACCACCAGCTGAACAGGGCAATGGACTATGCCGGGCCCTGTACTTGCTAGTACATACAAGAATCTGGTCTGAGAACACCTCGGACAAAGTTTCTGTGGAGATCTCCCCAATTGAAATGCTGGGCTCAGAACCCTAACCAAGAAAAGACAGAAGACAGAACAGGTCAATCAACCATCTCAGCTATATGTTAGCAGCGACATACGGGGCAAACGGAGACTCTATGATGGAGTATGTCAATCAGTGGATTCTTCAAAGACCTCATCGTGCTTGGAGTGGCAAGATTGGCAGCGATTCATAACTGGTTAACTATCAAAACCACTTGAGCAAGAACCTCGGAGCATGTCCTACATCCGGGACCTGGGGTGGGTGGGAAACTGGGTGGTCCTTCTCCCTTAATATCCTCCTTAAAAATGAAGGAAACAGGGCCCGGCGGCGTGGCCTAGCGGCTAAAGTCCTCGCCTTGAACGCCCCGGGATCCCATATGGGCGCCGGTTCTAATCCCGGCAGCTCCACTTCCCATCCAGCTCCCTGCTTGTGGCCTGGGAAAGCAGTTGAGGACGGCCCAATGCCTTGGGACACTGCACCCGCGTGGGAGACCCGGAAGAGGTTCCGGGTTCCCGGCTTCGGATCGGCGCGTATCGGCCCGTTGCGGCTCACTTGGGGAGTGAATCATCGGACGGAAGATCTTCCTCTCTGTCTCTCCTCCTCTCTGTATATCTGGCTGTAATAAAAATGAATAAATCTTTTTTAAAAAATGAAGGAAACAATATGGAAATAATAGTCTTACCCACTTTCCTATAGCCCTTGAAACGTTTTACCCTAATTAACTATGTAAAGATTGTCAAAAATATAATAAAAAAAGAAAAAAAAACATATCTTGGGCCTGGCATGGTAGCCTAGTGGCTGAAGTCCTCTCCTTCAGGATCCCACATGGACGCCGATTCTGATCCTTGCAGCCCTGCTTCCCATCTAGCTCCCTGCTTGTGGCCTGGGAAAATAGTTGAGGACGGCCCAAAGCCTTGGGACCCTGCACCAGCATGGGAGACCCAGAGGAAGCTCCGGGCTCCTGGCTTTGGATTGGCTCAGCTCCAGATGTTGTAGCCACTTGGGGAATGAACCATCGGACAGAAGATCTTCCTCTCTGTGTCTCCTCTTTGTATATCTGCCTTTCCAATAAAAATAAATCTTTTAAAATATATATCTTGTTTATTTGAAAGAACAGAACGAAAGAGAGCGTGCGAGCAAGCAAGTGCTCCCATCAGCTGACCAGTCCACAGATGCCTGCAGCGGCTGAGGCTGGGCCAGGCCAAAGCCAGGCGCTGCTGCGATTCTGTGCAATTGCCCCACATGGATGTTAAGATCCTGGTTACTTGAGCCATCACCACTGTCCCCCTCCCGCTGCCAGCCCTCATCAGCAGGAGGCTGGGGCCAGGAGCCGGAGGTGGGCATTGAACCCTGCACGTGCCAGTATGGGATGTGGGCAACCCAACACACGTCTCAACTCCTGGGCCAAATGCTCACCTTTCACGTTTGTTTATATGGGAAGGCGCTTGGAAAAGTTTGTGGCCAATGGAATTCAAAGACTAGCTGGTGGGGTAGGGTCTGTGGCACAGTGGATGAAGCCTCAGCTTGCGGCACCAACATCCCATATTAGAACCTTCCTTCAAGTCCTGGCTATTCCACTTCCAAGCCAGCTGCCTACCAGTGTGCCCAAGAGGCAGCAAGTGAGGGGTCAGGTAAAAGGGAGCCCCCCACCCCCGATGGAGCTCCTGGCTCTTAACTTGGTCTAGCCCTGGCTGCTTGGAGAGGGAATCAGTGGATGGAAGGGAACATTCTGCCTTTCAAGTAAATCATATATCTTTTCTAAGAAAAAAAAAAATCTTTATTTCAGTGCAAAATAAAAATCGAAATTCATGTGTAGGTTATTCAACGTACATGCTTCCATGATATTTTTGATAGCTCGTATGCGTTCTTGTGCAAGAAGCATGGGGAGGGTGGGAGAGGGGACACTCACTTCAGCCCATCACTCCTTGGGAGCCAGCCCAGTGACAGATGGGGCTGAAAAAAGGACACAGGCAACCATCACATCACATCGGCTGTGAGTGCTACTGGCCTGCCACTCACAGGTTTGTGACCCAGCATAACCCATGTGGTTTACACAGCCCAACCATGCCCAGCTTCCCCACCCTCATAGCCTCCCCACAGGATGAGCTCAATCCATCCTCAGGCTCGCAGCCGTGGTAGACACAGGCTCCACGGTCACCCAAGCCAGGGACTGCTCCCAGGTCCCTCAGTGTCGTGTCCCAGGTGCCGCCTCCCCACCCCGTGGGCCCAATGAGAGAGCAGCTATGGGGATCTATGTATTCACACCTGAGCTTGGGGGTGAGACAGGGACCACCAAACAGATAAACCTCATTTGCTCCTGAGTGACCAAAGACATCCTGAAAGAAAAGAAAGCTAAACTCACGGAAGATCTAGGTACCATGTTGGAGGAGGTCCTCGGGCCCCTGGGGGCATGTCCCTGGAAGGCATCTCTCCTGAGCCAGGTGTCTTACTGAGGCCTAATTTACCCATGGGAACACACACACACACACACACACACACTTGCTTCTCTCCTTTCAGGCTCAATACACAAGCCTTCCTGTACAGTCATGAACTACCCTCATCGGAGCCATACGCTGGGCCCAGCAGGGTAGCCTAGTGGCTAAAGTCCTCACTTTGCACACACCGGGATCCCATTTGGGTGCAGGTTCATGTCCTGGCTGCTCCACTTCCCATCCAGCTCCGTGCTTGTGGCCTGGGAAAGACCACCCAAAGCCTTGGGACCCTGCACCCACGTGGGAGACCCAGAAGAGCTCCTCGCTCCTGGCTTTGGATCTGCTCCAGCCATTGGGGCTGCTTGGAGAGTGAATCAATGGATGGGAGATCTTCTCTGTTTCTCTTCCTCTCTGTACATCTGCTTTTCCAACAAAATAATAATAATAAAATACATTAAAAAAAGAAGCCAGATGCCACCACCACTCCCCTGCCAGGGCTACCTATCACAAACTTGATTGGCCAGAAATGTAAAGCTAAATAAAGCTCTTCTCTTTAGAAAGCTAGTTGGCCTGGGATGTTTGGTTACAGCAGTGAGGAAACGCCGGTTGCTACACAGAGGTGGACAGAGGCCTGGGGAGGGGCACGTGGTTGCTGATTTCTTTGCCCACATCAGCTTCTCCCTGGAGCCCAGTCCTCTGTGTAATCCTATTTAACTCTTTCCCACAGGTATTAGCAACAGCCTATTTCTTGGCTAAACTGAGGCTCTGTGAGGGGCACAGAGCCTAGCAGGGCCATACAGGCGCAGGCTGGGACAGGCCTGAGCCTCCTGGTGACACAGTCCAAAGTAGGAGCGAAAAGAGATATTGGGTGGGTTCTGGGTGCAACCCTACCCACCCCAGAAGCCGGTGGCTTTAGGCGCTGCCTGCCCTGAGATAAAACAGCCAGCCTCCTACGGTCTCCTGCCATCTGCCATGGTGGCCTCGTGATTGTCACCTCCCATATGTCAGGCCATCCCCTGAGGGATGCTGACAAGCAGATGGGAAGTGTGGCTGTCACATCACCTCCTTGCAGGCAGCACACAACCTTCCCGGCCGCCTCCCCCACCTTTCAGCCACAGGCCTCCGTGGCACCTGTCTGAGTGTGTCCCAGGAGGCTGCCGTTGGCCGGCCTGTCCCCTGTCTCCTGCGGCACAGTGAGGGGTGGTCAGGGAGGCCAACGATGCCCAGGGCTCTCTCCCTCCTTGCTGTACCCCATGCCTGAAAGGGGGCGGGGGAGCTCCAGGCTCCTGCTTGCTGAAAGCCACAGCCCAGACCATCTCACCGTCCACATCTTCAGAAATGAGCCCATCTTGCTCCCTGCAGAATGCTGGAAGCAGCAGCCTAGGAGAGCCTGCTGTCATTGCTCAGCTGCAGAGGTCTCATCAATAATAGATTCTGCAGAGGGAGGAGGAGGAGGCTGGGGGTGGAGGAGCTGCCGCTGAGGAGGGAGCCGGAAGCCCCCCAGGATCCAGCTTTGGGAGGAAAGAGGATAACCCCCTCGCTCACTCATCCCGACCCTTGGCCGGCGGCTCCAGGGAAAGGGCTCATTTCTCCCCTGGTCAGGCTGTCCTGGCCGAGACTCCCGCTCCCAGATTCTGGACTGGGGTGGGAAGGCCACAGGTTGGGGCAGGCTGGGTCCGGGTGGCCCAAACACACAGGGCTTAGCACCAGCTGTGCCAACAGCCCCAGTTTTTCTACTCTTTGCCCCCAGCTCCATGGGTCTGACAGTTGACAGATGACAGGAGGAGCATATCACACAAACACGCGTGACCTGAATGGAGTTCTCTTGGCCTCCAGGCTCCAAACTGGGTGGTGCTAGGGGTGCAGACAGGGCAAGGAAGGAGCCAGGAGAGACCCAGACTTGGGGGTCAGCCTCTGGTGGGTGTAAAGGCAGGAAGCGTGACTGTCTTTCTAACGTCACCGTTAGATGATGCTGTCTGCTGGCACAAGGCTCAGGGGCACGGATTTGGGACCAGGGTAGGCTGGGCTCTAGGCCTGGGCTGCCTGGTGACCACTGAGTGTTACAGCTTGGGCAGGATTGGGCTCCCCATACTTAGGCAAATGCTTAAAGCACCCCCTTCCCCAACACCACCACAAGTCTTACACTGAGGGTTAATACTTGATGGATTGAGTGAGAGCTGATCCAACTCTGGCGACTGGGAGATGGAGTTGACAGGAAATCTTTAGGTCACTGGGGCCCTTGGGGCTGGTGGGTGGTGTGGCGGCTGTAGCTGACACCAGCATCCCATATGGGCACTGCTTCAAGGCCCAGCTGCTGCATTTTCAATCCAGCTCCCTGTTTATGGCCTGGAAAAACAGCGGCTCAAGTCCTTGGGACCCTGCACCCACAGGGGAGACCCAGAAGAACCTCCTGACTCCTGGCTTCAGACAGGCCCAGCTCTGGTTCATGAGGCCATTTGGGAAGTGAACCAGCAGATGGACGATCGGCCTCTGCGTTTCCCTTCCTAACACTGACGTTCACGTTAAACAATCAGAACACCTACGGGAAGCCTGGAGACATCAGTTACCTTGCAAAGGTGTAGCAACTGCCAAAACTCAACATTTGGCATCTTCAAAATACACCCAGTTGATTGCACATCGGGCACCTCTCCATAAAGCTGCAAAAAAAAAAAAAAAGAAAAAAAAAGAAAAAAAATTAAAGCTCCAAATAACATCTGAAGAGGAAAGTGTTAGGACAAAGAAATGGTACCCAGGGACTCTGCGCTCCTCCCTGGATCATCCCTGCCAGGGCCGCGGGATCCTCTTACTTCCCTGAGCAGGCCCTTCTCCGACTCTCTGCCTCTCCTTCTCTCCCACCTCATCTGGTTTAGGCCGCTTCCCATGCAGCCCTGAGGCTGCAAATGCCAGCTGTCCACTGACAACACGCCAATACTATCATTTTGTTCAAGACATGTTTATTCTGTGAAAGGCAGTGTGACCTGGAGACGGAAGACAAGAGGGAGGAGGAGGGAGAGAGAAAACTTTCTTCCGCAGGTTCACCCCCCAGATGCCTGCAACAGCCAAGAACCGCCCAACCGGGTCTCCCAAACCTTGGAGTGTGGTGGGGTAGGCAGCTAGTTCAGGGTCACTGGCTTGCAGGCCACGCCCCTCCCCTCCACCTAGCTGTTCCTTTCTGCCCACCTGTCACCTGGAACCTGCGAGGGGGCGGTATTGCATTGCTGTGTAGCCACTCCCCCACAGGCCCCCATAAAGGCCCATGATAAGGAGGGGCTCGCTCTCTTGGTCCCGTGCTTGCTTTGCTCTGGCACTCTGACTCTTGGCCTCCCCAGTGCCTGCTTGCTGACTGGCTTCCCATAGACGGACTCTGAGGACAGGTAGCCCCTGAGCACGGCCCCTGTGTGTCTGCATTCCTCACTCTGTTCACTGCTCCGGCGGGACAGTGAAGATGGCAATGCTAAGATACTTTGTATTTCTAATGTGTGTTCTTTCTTTTTTTTTTTTTTTTTAAAGATTTATTTTTATGGGCTCGGCAGCGTGGCCTAGTGGCTAAGGTCCTTGCCTTGATCCCATATGGCTGCTGGTTCTAATCCCGGCAGCTCCATTTCCTCTCTATCTCTCCTCCTCTCAGTATATCTGACTTTGTAATAAAAATAAATAAAATAAATCTTTAAAAAAATGATTTATTTTTATTACAAAGTCAGATATACAGAGAGGAGGAGAGACAGAGAGGAAGATCTTCCGTCTGATGATTCACTCCCCAAGTGAGCCGCAACGGGCCGGTGCGCACCGATCCGATGCCGGGAACCAGGAACCTCTTCCGGGTCTCCCACACGGGTGCAGTGTCCCAAATCCTTGGGCCGTCCTCGACTGCTTTCCCAGGCCACAAGCAGGGAGCTGGATGGGAAGTGGAGCTGTCGGGATTAGAGCCGGCGCCCATATGGAATCCCGGCACATTCAAGGTGAGGACTTTAGCCGCTAGGCCACGCCGCCGGGCCCCTAATGTGTGTTCTTTCAAGAGTTCCAGGAGAGGTGAGGCTTGGCAGTAGTGGAATGTGGGCGGAGAAGCCAGGGAAAGGTGGATGCCTATAGCTTTGTAAGTGTGTCCAGCTTGTTCTCTGTGTGTCTCTTAGGATAACTTACATTGCTGGGAAAGCTGGGACATAGGTCTGCAGTATAATGGATGGTCTTCAGGGTAATGACCATTTGTTCCTCTTGCGGTTTCCATTCAGACTAGATTGCTATTTCTAGTGGGCCCTGTTATCACCAAGCTTGGTTAATTAAGACTCCTTAATAAATCCTAGACTTGTCTGGCGTGATCTTGCCTGCACACCACAGCAGGACCTGTTGTCGCTGCTTCCCAGGATGCATTGGCAGGACGGTAAGCAGCAAAGGAATAGGGAATGCAAACCAGGCACTTGGATATAAGAACAGGCACAGCACAGCTAGCAGCAGCTTCATCCACTGTGCCACACTGTTAGCCCCACCCCAACACCCCACTTCCCAGTGTGGTATTCCTTGCTTCTGGGTGCTGCAGGCTCAGTCCTGTCTGATCAACTTCTCCATGTTGATGAGTGGTGCTCATCTGTAGCCTCACAGGGGCAACCCTGCTGGTCCTGTGGCAAACACATGGCTGGCTCTCGCGTGTTCCCCCACTCAAAATGCATCTGCAAATCCCACCAACTCTGCTTTTGAAACAATCCCAGGACTTTAGCTACTCCCTTTGTCTGGGTCACCAGCACCCCCTGACTGCTCACCTGGCCCCCACCTCCCACTCCTACCCTCACCCTCCCCCCACTTTTCTACCCAGAAAAATCAAATAAATGGCCCTTGACTGTGCTGTCCAGTATGACTACTTTAAGTTTGATTTTTAACTGATTAAGACCTACTAAGTGATGATTAGTACAGCAAAAATACATTAGAAACACACACACACACACACACACACACACACACACAAAGTCTTGGGGCTGGTTCCATGGGATGGCTCTGCTTGCGATGTGAGCAACTCATATGGCCACTGGTTCTAATCCCGGTAGCTCCACTTCCCTTCCAGCTCCCTACCTGTGGCCCGGGAAAGCAGTGGAGGATGACCTAATGCCTTGGGACCCTCCACCCAGTGGGGGACCTGGAAGAAGCTCCTGGCTCCTGGCTTCAGAGGGCCCAGTTCTGGCTGTTGCAGCCAATTGGGGGGGTGAACTAGCAGATGGAAGATCTTTCTTTCTGTCTCTCCTTCCCTCAGTAAATCTGATCTGCCTTTCTAATAAAGAATAAACATCTTTTAAAAATGAAAAGTGCCACTGTCCCCCTGTCTCTTTCTTTCTCGCAGCCCCCTCCCTGGGCTGTGTGCCCCACTAGACCACGTAACACATCCGGATCTGCATTCTGCCAGCACCAGGTGAGTACCTGCTGCGTGCATGGGCACTGGGACCTAGGTCCAGGTGTCTGCAGAGGTTGGCCACAGCCACATGACAGCGCACAGAGCGAGACATTGTTTCTGGACCTCGAGTTCTGCTGCCTCTCTCCATCTCCCTAAGGACGGAAGGAAGATAAGAGGGCTCTCCCAGGGAGGCCCAGAGCCTTGTAGTGGGAAGATGGAAGCGGTGACCTTGGGGGCCAGCAGAGACCATTCTTTGGGGGAGGGGAGAAAGTCACTATCAGGATGTGTCCTTGTGTCCGACAGTAAGGCGGCTGCTGTACCGAGAACAGAGCCTGCAAACCTAGCCCGACGGCATCAGGATTTCTGAGTGAGCTTGTGTAAAAAAAATGTCTGAGGTGGGGTCAGGGAACAGAGAGCGGCCTGGGCTCTCATCTGGCCTGGCCCACTTGCCAGGTGACCTGAGCAGGTTATTTGCAGGAGAGAGCTGACATTAACTGAATTTGAGTTCCAGAGAAGGAGAGTCTTCTATCTGAAGGTTCAGTCCCTAGATGGCTGCAATGGCCAGGGCTGGGCCAGGTGCTGAAGCCAGCAGCCAGGAGCTTCTTCCCAGTCTCCCGTACTGGTGTAGGGTCCCAAGGCTTTGAGCCGTCCGCTGCTGCTTCCTCAGGCTACAAACAGGGAGCTGCATGGGAAGTGGAGCAGCCGGGACACCAACCGGCGTCCATATGGGATGTTGGTGCTGCGGGTAGTGGCTTTGTTTGCTCTGCCACATCGGTGGCGCATCCTGAAGTCAGGGCAGTAGCTCCTTCTCAATCTGCTGCAGGCCAGGAATGAAAGGGGGTGGGTTAGGTGCGAACAGGTCCCAGTGGACAATCGGCCGCAGCACGCCAGAGTGGCCAGCAGAGGGCGGCAGGGAGCCGCACAGCGCCCGGGCGGCGGAAGCTGCGCCCCAAAAGGACCAGATCAACAGGCAACCTTGGAGTGAACCCCACAGGCCACGGGCCGTCGGCTCGGGTGTGCATTAGAGACAGTGGTCACGACATTCGGCAGAGGAGGACAAAACGAGGGGCAAAGGGTCGGCTGGGGTCCCGCAGCAGAGAAACAGGGTTCTGGCGGGGAGCCCTCACCCTGGGGGGAAGGATGGGTGTGGATGTGGGGCATGGGCTGGGAAGGGGAAGGGGCGCTTGGAAGGTGGGCGGGGAGGGGCCGGCAGAAACCCTGGGAGCTGCCCCCATCCACGCGGTCCTCTCCTTGTCATTTCAGGAAACTGAGGTGGGGAGGGGGGCCGTGTGTGGGACAGGGAAGCCAAGATTCCTTCTTGCGCCTTCGGAGTGGCCAAATTCTGTCTGGCGCCTCCCACACACCCGCCCCACTGGGGGGGGGGGGACTCTAAGATTCCTCCTGTGAATGATTTCTTCTTGGGGGACACGGGGTGGGAGCAGGGGGTGGTGGTGGTGGTTGGTGGGGAAACAAGAGGTTTTTTTGTGGACTTGGTCGTCCCTGACTCTTGGAGGGTTCATGGTCTGTAAGTTGTTGGAGGATCCAGCACAGTTTAGCTTAGTGGCTAAAGTCCTTGCCTTGCATGCTCCAGGATCCCATATGGGCTGCTCCGTTTCCCATCCAGCTCCCTGCTTGTGGCCTGGGAAAGCAGTCCAGGATGGCCCAAAGCCTTGGGACCCTGCAACAGCATGGGAGACCCAGAAGAAGCTCCTGGCTCCTGGCTTCATATTGGCTCGGCTCCAGCCATTGCTGCGACTTGGGGAGTGAACTTGTGAACCTTTCTGTCTGTATATCCTTCTCTTTGTGGAGCTACCTTCCCAGTTAAGAAAAAAAAATGTTAAAATAAAAAAGTAAGTTGTTGGGGAAAAATGCAGGGGCCTCTGGGGCTCAGGAGAGGCCAGTGACCAGCGGATGTGGCTCAGGACAGCGAGATGCAGGCTTGAGAAATTCCTTCGTAGGATGTAGTGGTTTCAGAATCTCCACGCCAGGGTCACGTCCCTCATCCCTGTACAACCCTGGAGCTGCAGGCCTGGGTGGGACCCCCTTCCTCCCCTGGGCCTTGCCCTCGCTGAGTGACCTGGGCCAGCATTCTGAGTGTCCCCAGAGAACTCTCCACACGGGGGTGGAGGTAGGGGGTCTGCGGGGATTCTTGAGGGAACTCAGGCCCAGTGCCGTTTTCCACGCGAGACCTTGGGCTCGGGAGTCGCCGGTCCAGCAGAGCGCGCAGAGTGGGGGGTGGGTGTGTGCGTGTGTGTGTGTGTGTGTGTGTGTGTGTGTGTGTGTGTGTGGAGAGCGCGGCCCCTTTAAGAGGCGCGCCCGGCTCCGTCGGCCGCGCGGCCACCGCCCCCCTCAGCCGGGTCCTCCCCTTCCTGCGGCGCAGCCGAGTGCGGGGCCGGGCGCCGAGTGCGGAGCGGAGCGGCGGGGCCGGGCGGAGCGCGGCGGGGCCGGGCGGGCTGGGCTGCGGGGCGGCGCGGGGAGCGAGGGGCCGCGGAGCGCGCAGGGCCGTCCGTGCGCCCCTGGGCTAAGCGGCCAGCCGGGCCGAGCCCAGGGCGCACGGCCGCCCCGCGCCGCGGAGCCCCGCACACAATAGCGGCGCGCGCAGCCCCGCGCCCTTCCCCCTCAGCTCCTCTTCCTCTCACGCGCGCGCCCCGCCCCCTCCCCCGCGGCGTGTGTCCGTGTGTGTGTGTGTGTGGGGGGTGTGTGTGTGTGTGTTGGGGTGAAGGAAACCGAGCCGGCCGCCTCACCTGCCGCCCGGGAAGGGGCGGGCATTGTTCGCCGGCGCCTTCGCCGCCGCTGCTGCTGCTGCTGCTGCGCGGGGCCATGGGGGCCTCAGGGCGCCCCGGGCCGGGCCTGCCAAGGTGGCCACGGCGCGGCTGAAGCGAGAACCCACCTGACACCCCCAGCACCCACCTCCCCCCGGCACCTCCGGCACCCCCAGCGCTTTGGCTCGTGCCCGTTCGCCGAGGCGCCAGGTGAAGCGCCATGGTGGACCCGGTGGGCTTCGCCGAGGCTTGGAAGGCGCAGTTCCCGGACTCGGAGCCCCCGCGCATGGAGCTGCGCTCGGTGGGCGACATCGAGCAGGAGTTGGAGCGCTGCAAGGCCTCTATCCGGCGCCTGGAGCAGGAGGTCAACCAGGAACGCTTCCGGATGATCTACCTGCAGACGCTGCTGGCCAAAGAGAAGAAAAGCTACGACCGCCAGCGCTGGGGTTTCCGGCGCGCCACGCAACCCCCCGACGGCGCTGCCACCGAGCCTCGCGTCCCCGCGCCACGGCCCCCTCCAGCAGCCGATGGCGCTGACCCCGCGCCGGTCGTGACCACCGCTGCCTCCGCCACCGAGGAGCCCGAGGCTCGGCCCGACGGAGAGGGCTCCCCCGGCGGTGGATGCAAAGCCAGGCCCGCGGCGGCGCCGCGCAGAGCCGGGGCGGCCACTGCGACCACCGCCACCACCAGCAGCAGCACCGCCGACCGGGAAGAGCGTGGGCCCCCCACCAGCGTGGCGGCGCTCCGGTCCAACTTCGAGAGGATCCGCAAGGCAGAGAATGAGAAACCCTTCTATGTGAACGTCGAATTTCACCACGAGCGCGGCCTGGTGAAAGTCAACGACAAGGAGGTCTCGGACCGGATCAGTTCGCTGGGCAGTCAGGCCATGCAGATGGAGCGCAAGAAGGCCCAGCAGGGTGCCGGTCAGGGTCAGGGCCAGGGTCAGGGTGTGGGGGACGCGCTCAAACCTTCCTACCGGGGACGCGCCTCCGAGAGCAGCTGCGGACTGGACGGGGACTACGAGGATGCCGAGTTAAACCCCCGCTTTCTGAAGGACAACCTGATCCAAGCCAACGGCGGCGGCGGCGTTAGGCCCCCGTGGCCACCCCTGGAGTACCAGCCGTACCAGAGCATCTACGTCGGGGGCATGATGGTGGAGGGCAGCGAGGGCAAGGGGCAGCAGCCACCGCCGCTGCTGCTGCGGAGCCAGAGCACGTCGGAACAGGAGAAGCGCCTCACCTGGCCGCGGAGGTCCTACTCCCCACGGAGCTTCGAGGACAGTGGCGGCGGCTACACGCCCGACTGCAGCTCCAATGAAAACCTCACGTCCAGCGAGGAGGACTTCTCCTCCGGCCAGTCCAGCCGCGTGTCCCCGAGCCCCACCACCTACCGCCCGTTCCGGGACAAGAGCCGCTCACCCTCGCAGAACTCACAGCAGTCCTTTGACAGCAGCAGCCCGCCCACGCCGCAGTGCCAGAAGCGGCACCGGCAGTGCCAGGTGGTGGTGGCCGAGGCCACCATCGTGGGCGTCCGCAAGACCGGCCAGATTTGGCCCAGCGATGGAGATAGCACTTTCCATGGAGACCCAGGTGAGTGACCTTGCACCGCATCACCTGGACTGGGCACACTTGCCCCGGTGGTGGAGGAGGAGGGGAGGAGTGTGCTTGGTGCCCCAACCTGTGAACGGGATGGTGGGTGGTGGGGTCAGGGGCACACACGAGGAGGAGTGGCAAGGGAAAGGCAGGGGGCAGATGACTTCCTGTGGTTTCTCACTGACCCTGTGTCCGAGCTACCTCCAGAGCCCCGCTTTTACTGTTTTGCCGAATGGGAAGTCCCCGGTGTTCCAGAAGGGGGTTAGATCAGGCGTGCTATACCAACCAGTGAGTTGTTGGGACACCGATGAGACACACACACACACACACACACACACTCCAGGGGTTAGGTGAGGGGCTGACGCCTCCTTGTTCTGTGATCTTGCCACATGGAGGTGTGGAGGGGACGACGGTACAAAGCTGAGGTTGGTGGGTCTCTACTGCCCTGATGGGCTGCCTTCAGCCACGACTGATGCACCCACATGCAACTCGGGCACCTCCCCCCTCCGCCCCCCCCCCCCCAGCCGCTGTGCCTGTCCTGGGGGGGGTTGTGTGACTGTTTGATGGGCCCCACATGTTTGCTGCTGCTGCCAGTTGTTCCCAGGCTGCGCAAGTGCCAGGTTCGCTGGCTGGCAAGTTGGAGCAGGTGCAGGTAGGCGCTGGGGAGGAAGTGAGGTGACAGGCAGCCGTGACTCAGTGGGCCGTCAAAAAAGAAATCAATGAGAAAATTCTCTCCAGGCTGGAGCCGAGCCACACCCATCTCTGAGCTTGCTGGCTGGGCTGGAAGACTTGCCCCATGGTTTGTGTCACCCACGTTAGGCTCCTCCATGTGTCTGAACCGCTCCCCTGTCCCAGCATTGCAGTCCTAGGCTTTCCACAGGCTGTGATGGATGGCCGTGAGATTAGACCCGTGGCTGGGATAGAGAGAGCGTGTGTGGCTCCAGGGTTGGTGTGAGGCCATGCCAGTCTCGTGGAGTCCTCTCCCTGTTGACCAGTCCTATTTTCTGCTTCGCTGATTGTTTTTTTTTTTTTCCCTCCTGCTTTTCCTGATGGAGTTGCATGCATCTCATTGGTCAGAATCCTGTTGAAACTGACGAGCCTCAGTGTTGGCTCCTGGCCCTCAGTCCTGACTGGTTTAAGGACTTCCAGGTGCTCATGTCACTGCTGTTGATAGCTGGGGTTGGTCCTCGTCATGGGGCTGGGATCTGCTTGCCTAGCCTGGCTGCTTGTTCCTAAGCCCCTGGCCGGGCTGGGTAGGGCTTGGGGGATGGGGAGCAGCCAGCTGTAGGTTTCCCAGGTCCCTAGTCGGGGGCGGAAGGTTTTAGGATTCAGAAGCCTGTTCTGCAGGCACTTCAGGGTCTGGAGGGTTGCCCTGCGGCTGCGCTGGGCACCAGCCTGGTCCGGCCAGAGCTGTCAGCTGGGCAAGCTGGCTTGAACTGGCCTTTGGCGCTGGGGTGCGGGAGATGGTAATTAATGAAGGAGAAAATGAGGGGTTTGCATGTAGACCTGCAGGCTGCAAGGAGTGTAGCTTGTTTGCTGACTGGCTGGCAAATTTTTTTAAAAGATTTATTTATTTATTTATTGTATTGCAAAGTCAGATATACAGAGAGGAAGATCTTTCGTCCAATGATTCACTCCCCAAGTGACTGCAATAACCAGAGCAGAGCTGATCCAAAACCAGGAGCCAGGAACTTCTTCCAGGTCTCCCACATGGATGGGTGCAGAGTCCCAAGGCTTTGGGCCGTCCTCGTCGACTGCTTTCCCAGGCCACAAGTAGGGGGCTGGATGGGAAGCAGGGCCGCTGGGATTAGAACTGGCGGCCTTGTGGGATTACGGCGTGTTCAAGGTGAGGACTTTGGCCACTAGGCTCAGGCTGGCGAATTCTGAGTGTCCTAAAAGTTGGGCCCAGCCATTCCAGCAGGGCCTGGACATATGGTCAAGTGACCCATCCCATCCTCAGACCCCAGGCATGCGTCAGAGCAGGTGGAGACAGGAGTGTGGAGTGAAGAGTGCCTGGTGCCTGCAGTGCCTTGTGGCCGATCCTCAGGGGTTCATTATACAACCTGGACACACGCTGAGGACTTTCCTGGGCCCTGTTTTTTGTTTTTTCCCCCGAATTTAGATTTTTGTTTTTGTTTTTTAACTTTAGGAAGCAGAGACATACTGAGAGAGTTCCTCAGAAGCCAGAGCTGGGCCAGGCCAGTGCTGGAAGCCAAGAATTTCATCCAGGTCTCCCACGTGGATCTAAGTACCTCATCCATCACATGTTGCCTCCCCGGGTGAACAATAGCAGGAAGGTTGGAGTTGGGAATACAGCTGGAAACTCACACCTGGACTTTGCTAGGGAAGGCTGGCATTCCAGGTGGCATTTTAGCTGCTAGGCGAAATGCCTGCCCCGACTTTTTTTTAGAACTTTTTTTTAAAGATTTATTTATTTTTATTGCAAAAACAGATATATATAGAGAGGAGGAGAGATAGAGAGAAAGATCTTCTGTCTGAGGATTCACTCCACAAGTGACTGCAGTGGCCAGTGCTGCGCCGATCCAAAGCCAGGAGTCTGGAGCTCTTCTGGGTCTCCTATGTGGGTGCAGGGTCCCAAGGCTTTGGGCCGTCCTCGACTGCTTTCCCAGACTAGAAGCAGGGAGCTGGATGGGAAACGGAGCTGCTGGGATTAGAACCAGCACTCCTATTGGATCCCTGTGTGTTCAAGGCAAGAACTTTAGCCGCTAGGCCACGGCGTCGGGGCCCAAATAAGCTTTTTAAAATCTGCTTATTTATTTGAAAGTCATGGTTAACAGAGAGACATCTTTTTGCCTGCTCAAATGACCAGAAGAGCAAGGGCTGAGCCAGGCTGAAGCCAGGAACTCTATATCCAAGTTTCCCACGCGGGTGCAGAGGCCTGGGTGCTTGGAGCCATCTTTCACTGCTTTTCCCGGGTGCCTTAAGCCGGGAGCTGGATTGGAGGTGGAGCGGATGGGACTTAAACCGGCCCTCATATACCAGCAATGCTGGCACTGCTCAACCCACTGGAGCACAGTGCTGCCCCCACGATAGTGTTTTAGAACACTTTCAGGTTCACAACAGAACTGGAATTGAAGAAGCAGAGATTCCCGCAGCACCCCAAGCCCCGGCGTGTGTTTATTGCTGTGGATGAACCCGCAGTGACGCAGCATCATCCCCCAGAGTCTGTGGGTTTCATTAGCGTCCACTCCTGCTGTTACACCATCTGTGGGTTTGGGTCCTGTTGCGTTTTCAAATTCCTGTAACAGCTATGTGGCATAGCTGTTAAGACTGCTGCCCGCAATGCCAGCATCCCATATAGATGCCAGTTCAAGTCCCAGCTGTTCCACTTCCCATCCACTTCCCTGCTGATGGTGCCTGAGAAAGCAGTGGAGTATGGCCCCTGCACTCCCATGGGAGACCTGGTTGCTGGCTCAGGCCAGGACTGGCTGGTGTGGCTATTTGGGGAGTAAACCAGTGGATGAAAGATCTCTGCCTTCCCTTCTTACTGGATTTCTGCCTTTCAATTAAATATATCTTAAAACAAACAAAGCACTAAGCCAACACATTGCTAGTTGATTGAGCCCCAGGAGCCTTTAAGCTCCGTGGCCTGCTCCGACGTGCGGCTGTCAGGGGGATCCTGCGCCGCTGGCTTGGCCATCTGTCTCTCTCGGGGCTGTTTACTGATGTTCGGTGGATGGCTGCAGAGCTGGCTGGCCTGAAAAAGGAACAATGTGGGAAATCAGGGTGTGGGGAGGGGGTGGAAGTCACCCTGCTGGCCATGAGGGCTGCCCACGAGGGACGTGGGTGAGGAGTGGGCGGGCTCTCACTGAACTGTACTGTTTAGGAGCTGACAGAATGATGGACAAGAGTAGGAGACTGTGTGTTCAGAAGGGAATGAGATCAGGGAAGCCTCCGGAGGGGGCAGGCCAGGCTCAGGGTGGGGTGTGGAGGCACAGTCACAGTGCAAGTTTTGGAGGGTACCCACCTGTGCCCTCTGTGACCTCTATCCCATCTTTTAAAAGATGTGTTTGGGCCTGAAGTGGTAGCCTAGCAGCTCAAGTCCTTGCCTGAACATGCCCGGATCCCATATGGGTGCTGGTTCTAATCCTGGAGGCCCCGCTTCTCCAGCATCCAGCTCCCTGCTTGTGGCCTAGGGAAGGCAGTTGAGGACGGCCCAAAACCTTGGGACCCTGCACCTGCGTGGGAGACCCAGCGGAAGCTCCTGGCGCTTCTTGAGCCATCATTACCTGCTGATTCTGGGGGGGCGCCCACAAGGGCAGGAAGTTGGAAGAAGGAACAGAACTGGGACGTGAGCCCAGGTACACTGGCATTGGATGGAGGGTGCCGGGATGTTGTCCCAGGCCCCGAGAACTATTTCTTCCTCCAGAATAAAAACCCCTAACTCCCCCATTTTCACTCCCCCTCACCCACGGCAACCACCATTTTTCCATCTCTGTGGGTTTTAACAGTTCTAGATCTTTTGTGTTCAGTGGGACCCTACAGGGTGTCTGGCTTATCTCTCCCTGGGCATAATAGTCTCAAGGTCCCTCTGAGTTCTGGCACGGACAGGCTGCCTCAGTTTACCCACAGCTGCTGGGGCTGAGGCTGAGAGGGCACGCAGGTCAGTTACTGACCACGCCCATCTCCTGCTAATCCCCTCCCTGGGTGTTTGAGGTCCAAGCCTGTGGGTCCCCTCTGCCCTCTGGCAGGTGCCAGGTCCTGAGATGTGGCCCTCAGATCCCGTGTGTGACTATTCCGACTGTTGACACATCTTCGCTGAGCAGCTAATTGGCCCTCTTGGATTCAGCTGATGGGTTGGCGCCGAACAGTCGTGGCTTTGTTGTCCCCCCTCCCCCCCGGGGTGATTGACTGGACCAGCAAGTGGTTTGAATGAGTAAGCCATGGGGCGGCGGGAGGTCTCACACACACACACGCGTGTACACACCACCCCACCCCACACCACACGCACGCACTTTCAGGTTGGCTCTGCAGGCACATCCATGGGATAGAGAATGGAGCTGGCTGGTTCCAATTTGCACGAGGGTTATCCAGCTCAGGAAGGCCGAGTTGTTTTGTAGGAACAGAAGGAAGCATTGTGGAACGTTTCACTAAAGGAGCCAGGAGCTGTGTGGGCTTGAGGGACTCCTGGGCCTGGGACTCTCACACTTACTCATCTGTTGCTTCTGGCTGTGGGAGCCAGTGCTCAAAAGTGTATGTGTGTGTGTGAGAGAGAGATACGGCTGCCCTCGTGAGTGTGTGTGTGTGTGTGAGTGTGTGAGTACTGGCTGCCTTCGCTGTGCTGGTGCAGGTGAGCTGAGAGCCGTGTGCTGGAACCTAGCTGGGGAAGACGTCACAGCAGCGACAGGCCCCGGGCTGCCACTTCCCCGCTGTGGTTTGGGGTCACCGTGAATGGGTCTCCTGGCCAGCTGCTGAGGTTGCGGGGCAATGGCTTTGTGCTCTGGCTGGGTCAGAGCTGGGGGTGGAGAGGATGAGGGTTAGATTAATAATGAACCTGGTCTCTGGCTGAAATGTAACTACTGTGGCTCTCTGTCAGGGTTTTTTCTTTTTCTTTCTTTTTTCTTTTATTCTCTGTCTTTGGAAAAGTGTTGTTGTTTTCATTAAATATGTTGTCCTTGTAGCAGGCAATGAGTTTGTTATTGTCATGTTAAAGACCTCTTAGTTGACATTTTTAAAAGACTTATTTATTGATTTATTTTAAAGATTTATTTTTATTGGAAAGACAGTTATACAGAGAGGAAGATCTTCCATCCGATGATTCACTCCCCAAGTGACCGCAATGACTGGAGCTGATCTGATCCAGAGCCAGGAGCCAGGAACTTCCTCTGGGTCTCCCAAGCGGGTGCAGTGTCCCAAAGCATTGGGCCGTCCTCAACTGCTTTCCCAGGCCACAAGCAGGGAGTAGATGGGAAGTGGGGCTGCCGGGATTAGACCCGGGGACTCATATGGGATCCCAGCGCATGCAAGGCGAGGACTTTAGCCACTAGGCTACCACACTGGACCTGAAAGATATATTATACTTGAAAGTCAGTCATTGGAATGCTGGTTTATTCCTGAAATGACTGTAACAACCAAGGCTGGGCCAGTCCAAAGCTGAGGAGATAGGAGCTGCTTCCAGGTCTCCCATGTGAAGTACAGGGGGCCCAAAACCCAAAACCCAAAACCCAGAGCCATCCCCCATTGCTTTTTCAGTTCGTAAGCAGGAAGCTGGATCAGAAGTGGAACAGCCGGCCTGGTGCAATGGCCTAGTTGGCTAAAGTCTTGGTTTACTCTCCAAATGGCTGCAACAGCCAAGGCTGGGCCAGGCTGAGGTCGGGAGATGGGAACTCAATCCTGATCTCTCACAAGGTGGCAGAGACCCTGATACGTGGGCCACTGATAGCTGCCTTGGCAGGCATGTTAACAGGGAGCAGGAAGACAGGACTCACACCAGCACTGATGCCAACGTCGCAAGTGGCTCTTTATCCGGCTGCACCACAGCCCTGGCTCCCATTTGAACCATTTTAATCATTGGACTATGTATGTCTTTCTTAAGAGCTGTCTCCTAACCAGTGATTCACTCCCTTCAAATGCCCACCCAGCCAGGGTTGGGCCAGACCAAAGTCAGGAGCCAGGAACTGGAATCCCAGCCTAGGTCTCCCCTTGAGTAGCCACGACCCAACTAGTTGAGCCACCTGCTGCCTCCCAGGACGCGCCTTGGCAGGCAGCTGGAGTCAAGGGCTCAGCTGGTTTGGAAGCCAGGGTCTCTGGTGTGGGGTGGCGATGCCTTCCCTTTAAGGCCAAGCACCTAACTCTAGTTGTTGTTTTTATTTAAATATTTTACCTGAAAGGCAGAGTTACACACACACAGAGGGGTGTCTTCTATCTGCTGATTCACTCCCCATATGGCTACAACAGTCAGTGCTTGGCCAGAAGCCTCGAACTCCCTCTGGGTCACCTTTGTGGGTGCAGGGGCCGAAGTACTTGGGCCGTCTTCCCCAGCTTTCCCAGCACAGTAGCAGGGAGCTGAATTGGAAGTGAAACAGCTAGAACTTGAAGTGGTACTCTGATGTGGGATGCTGGCCTTGGCGGACAGCTGGTTAACTTGCTGTGCCCCAATGCTACCCCCACCCCCGCTAATTATTGTTAATGTATAGTTCAGGGGCAGTAAATACAAGAATACTTTAGAAACTTTATGGACAAATGGAAATTAAAAGATAAGTTCATTTTAGGCCCAAGAGAAAGGGGAACTCAGTGCATAGTTTTTTAATGTATAATATGCATTTTCATAAATGTTTCGAAAACACTCCGTGTATATCATTGTCATGCAAATGTCCCCAGCATCTACCTCTGGAACTTTTATCTTTCCAAACTGAAGCATCATACTCTTCAAAGTATTTATTTATTTTAAAGATTTATGTATTTTTTTAATTGCAAAGTTATATATAAAGAGTAGAGGATAGATAAAAAGATCTTTCATCTGAATATTCACTCTCTAAGCGGCCACAACGGCCGAAGCTGAGCCTATCTGAAGCTAGGTGCCAGGAGCCTCTTCTGGGTCTCCTATGTGGGTGCAGGGTCCCAAGGCTTTGGGCCGTCCTCGACTGCTTTCTCAGGCCACAAGCAGGGAGCTGGATGGGAAGTGGAGCAGCCGGGACTTGAACCGACACCTCTGTGGAATGCTGGTATTGCAGGTGGTAGCTTTAACTGCTGTATCAGAATGCTGCCCCCTTCCTTTCTTTAACCACCTCTGCCCCCTTCAGTCCCTCTGAGGTGTACCTGGTTGCGTCCAGATGTCTCCTTGCAAATGTGCCCTGCCTTTGTCTTTCAAAAACCAACAAATGAAACAACCTATCTGATGTCTCCATGCCTCCCCCTGACTGCCCCTCTTCCCTGTGCAGCTGCTTCCTGTCAGTCCTCCATGTGGCTTCCGACTTCAGGGTGAGGCCGTGTTCAAGACTGGGGAGTCTGTCCGGCCCCCACTGTCCCCTAGAACTTGCTCCACCCTCTGGGCCCCTGTGATGATGGCCGCGTTCCTGAGCTCACCACCGGTGGCGTGGGCACTGGGGGCTGTGGAGAGGGTTGCAGGCACCATGGCATTCTTTCTGTCCGTGTTCATTGCCTGTCTGGTTCTGGCTACTCTAACAAAACACCTCCAGCTGAGTATCTCCCAAACCTCAGAAGTTCATGGCTCATAGTCACAGAGGCTGAGATAACCAAGATGAGGATTTGAGCAGGCTGTGTGTGGCATCTGATAAGGAGAAAGAGAGCCAGGGCTGGGCAGCTCCCTCAGGCCTTTTGTGGGGTGTTCATCCGCCTCTGGGGGAACTCTGCCGTGCTGACCTCAGTTTGGAAGGGAGGTGACACTGTCTGGGAAGCGATAGTAGATTCCCTGGGGCTTGATGACCCAGGGACACTTTGGTGGCTTTGGGTATTTATTACCGGATTTTTTTTTTTTTTTAATGCAGTACTATGTAGAAAGAAGAGGCAGGCAGAGAGAGAGAGCTGCTGGTTCACTCCCCAAATAGTTGGAATGATGGAAGCTGAGCAGGTCCAGAGCCAAGAACTAGGAGCTTCTTCTGGGTCTCCATGGGTGCAGGGGTCCAAGCACCTGGGCCATCCTCTCCTGCTTTCTCAGGCACATTAGCAGGGAGCTGGCTCAGAAGCAGAGCAGCTGGGACTCCAACTGATGCCCATATGGGATGCAGGTAGCATTGTAGGCAAAGGCTTAATTTTAATTTGCTGCACCAAAGTGTTGCCCCTACCCATGCCCTATTTAACCTCAGGGAGCTTCTGGAATCCCCAGGCTAGAAGCCTGCAAATGAGCTGCCTTGGCTGGGCTCCATTTCAGCCACGACCACCTTGCAAAAACGACTGTGGTCCCGGAGGAAGCCCAGCTCATGGTGCCCAAGGGAGGAACACCAGGTGGCAAAGGTTACAGGCATGGTGCCGGCCCAGGGGCACCCCCATCCTTGTTGTGAACTCATCATTCGTTGGCAGAGGCTGTATGACCTTCCCTAGGCCCTCAAAGCCTTCTTGTGAAGTGGCTGGAGCGAGTCGATTATCATAATTATAGGTTGTCCTCTGTCCGTGGCTTGAGGGGGTGTGAGACCAATACAGACCTGGAATAACCAGGTCAAGGTCAGGGCCAGAGCTGCTTCCCTCATGCGAGGGGCCCAGGCCAACTCCCTTGAGGTCCCCTGGCTTGGCCAACTCATGCTGTGCACCTGCTATGCTAGGCAGAGCTGCACTAAGTGGACTGGTTAGAACCTCACCAAAGGAGGTCCCTTTCAGTGTGGTGGGAAGACAGCCATTGAGGCTAGTGCCACGGCAGGTCATCTGGTCCCAGACTCCAGGCAGGTATCTGAAGGTGTCACCATCTAGGGACCCCGTCTGTCTCCCCTCTCTTACTTTATACATTTCCATGACTGTCCTGGAGGGGCCTCCAGTGAAGTGGTGTGGGAAGGGGCCTTCAAAAAGGAGACAGGCTGCCCATCCATCCACCCACCATTCCTATGTGTCCATCCAAGGGCTGCTTGTTCCCTAAGAGGTTCATGAGTTAGAGGGTTAGTCCCCAGGTGGCAATTTCAAGCAGTTCTGGAACCTTTAAGAGCCACGAGCCTCATGGAAGGGTATCCAGATTATCAGGGCTTCACCATCTAGAGGGATACTTGCAGAAGTGGGTTGTTAGAAGTGTGCCTGTGGTTCGTGTCCTTGCTGTTCCACTTCTGATCCAGTTTCTATCTAATAGTGTGGGAGAAGCAGTGGAGAATGGCATGATACCCATGTGGGAGACCTGGATGAAGCTACTGGCTTCAGAAGCCTGGCCTAGTGCTGGCCATGATGGCCATGTGGGGAGTGAACCAGTGGATGGAAGAGCTCTCTCTGGGTCACTTTCTTTTTGAAATTCCAAAACAAATGAATACATTTTAAGGGGGAAAAAAAAAGAAAGCGTAAGAGAGGAGTTGAGACATCTTGCAGCTGTTCCCTAGCCTTGGTGTGTTGTGATGGCAACACCAGATGAACTGGGACGGGCTGTAACCACTGATGGTGTTCCAGCATGAGTGGATTCTGGGGGGTGCGGTGGCACGAGACCCTGGCTGGATGCCACATACATGGAGGCCAGGCACATGGCCCAGGGAGCACAGGGGAGGGGACCGCCCTGGGGGATGCTGGTAGAAGAGGGGAAATCTTAGTTTGGCAGCCACAGCAGGTGGAGAGTGGCCAGGGCGTGAGAGGTGGGGTCCTCACACAAGCTGCTGACAGCCAGTGGCGTGCAGTGTGGTGGGAAACAGATCCTGTGTACATCCCATGGCATTGGGGAACGTTCCAGAAGGGTTGTTTATGGACCGGGGCTGGGGAAGGAAGGCAGACCTTATAGGTGAAGAGCTGCCCCCACTCAGGAGTTCTGGATCTTTTGACCCTATGCAGGGCTAGAGGGAAGGACTCTTACCCCAGCCTCCACTTGGGTGTATGTTGGGTGAGTGTGTATGTGTGTGTGTTTGTACCAGAGGCATGTGTGGCCTCCTGTCTGATCTGATGGAGACTTTCTTCCCCTTGCGTCTGGCACCAGGTGATTGGATGCCACTTGACAAGAAATGGTAAGGAGAAACGGGTAATTCAGCAGGGACGGACCTTGTGTAATCCTGCCAGGGCCTAGAGGGTCTGCCATGAACTTCACCTTCCTCTGTTTTCTCCTGGTTCTTAGAGCCTCCCAGGAGGAGTAGAGTTCTCACATTTTGTTTATTTTTGTTTGAAAGACAGCGTTACAGAGAGATGGAGAGATAGAAAGGAGATCTGAAGGTTTACTCTCCGAATGACCCCAGCGACTGCGCTGTCCAAAGGCAGGATCCAGGAGTTTCTTCCGGGTTTCCTGCATGGGTACTGGCTCTAAACATTGGAACCATCCTATGCTGCTTTCCTAGGATTGTTAGCAGGAAACTGGGTCGGAAGTAGAGCAGCTAGGACTCAAACCTGTGCCCACATGGGGTGCTGGTGTCACAAACGGGTGCTTTGCTTGCTATGCTACAGCACAAGGCCCTTGTTCGCATGTTTTAAAGGCATGTGATAGGATGAGTGTTGGGGTCTCCCACCCTCCCCTGCCCCCTACCCATTCAATAGCCTGTGTTGAAATCCTGCTCCCCAACAAGGGAATGGTATTAGGCAGTGGACCCTTTAAAGGGAGAAGGGGGAATAATTAGGCCATGAGATGAGTGGGATTATAGTGTCCTTAGAAGAGGGCCCGGAGAGTTCCCTCCTCCCCTGCTGCACAATGACACCTGCGAACCAGGAAGGAGACCTTCACCGGACACCCAGGCTGCCGGTGCTTTGATCTTGAACTTTCCGGCCTCCGGAACTGCAGGCAGACAGTTTCTGCTGTTTATGGGCAGCTGATCTGTTTGTTAGCTTTTTGTTTCAAAGGTAGAGTTACAGACGAAGAAACAGAGCTTTTCATCCCATGGCTCACTTCCCTGATAGCTGTGACAGCCAGAGCTGTTTGGTCTGAAGCCAGGAGCTTCTTCTAGGTCTCCTATGTGGGTGCAGGGGTCCCCAAGTACTTGGGCCATCCTCTGCTGCTTTTCCTGGTGCATTAGCAGAGAGATGGATTGGAAGTGGAGCAGCTGGGACTTGAACCGGAGTTCATGTGGTATATTAGCACCATAGGTGGTGGCTTAGTATGCCATGCTGTGGTGCTGGCCCTGGTCTATATATGGTGTTTTCTCAAAGCAACCCGAAAGGACTTGGGTAAGAGACCACCCATGTTTCCCTGTATTGTGGCTCCTGAATGGACAGCAGCCATCCTGAATTGACACCATTTCTTGCCGTCAAGCCTTAGGTGGATCAGCCCAGGGCAGGGTGGCCTTGTCCTCTTCAGGATAGCCTTTTGGCCCCCCTCCCTGTGTCCTCTGGCCCTTGTGGGGGGGCGGGAAGAACAGGGAAAAAGAAAGGCTTGTGGGTTTTTCTCCTGAAGTTCGGGGAGGAAAGACTCCTTCAGGCTGACCGTGAGGGTCCCGGTGGACAGGTGCAAGCCACGGCCTTTCTGGAGGGGGGAAGGAGGAGAGGGAATGTTGCTAGGACGTTAATCATCCAAGCTTCTCTCACTTAGAGGGAGGGTTTCCAGGTCCATCCTCCCCATAGTCCCTGTTGCACCATTATCCCTTTATTTGTTTTTATTGGAAAGGCACAGAGAGAAGCAGAAACAGATCTTCTGTCTGCTGATTCACTCCCCAAATGGCCACAATGGCTGCAGCAGAGCTGATCAGAAGCTGGGAGCCAGGAGCTTTGTCTGGGTCTCCCATGTGGGTGCAGGGTCTCAAGACTTTGGGCCGTCCTCGACTGCTTTCCCAGGCCACAAGCAGGGAGCTGGATGGGAAGTAGAACAGCTGGGATATAAACCGGTGCCCATAGGGATCTCGGTGCGTTCAGGGAGAGTATTTAGCCATTGAAGTATTGCATTGGGCCCACAATCACCCCTTCTTGTGGTTGAGTAATACCTGAGTGTGTGTTTCTGCAGACAGATGACTGGGCCTTCCCCTGGGTTTTGAGGCCTTAAGGTACCTACTCTGCAGGCTCACAGGGAGACCCCCGTCAGCCATGTCTGCGACTCATGCACGCAGCCTGAGGGGCTGTGCATGGAAGTTCCATGGGAAGGGTGGAGCCCCCTGTTGACCTGGGCTTTGGGAAGGGCCCCGGGGTAGGCCAGGTGGGGTGTGGGAAAACTGGGAGCCAAGTGACAGGGAAGACTTTTGTGGGGGTGGCTGAACTGGTTTCCTTCTGCAGCTGCCAGCTGGGTGACTGCTACCTCAGGGCCCAGCCTGCAGGACCTGCCTGCCAGGAGCATGACGTGCCTGGAGGGCTATGGTCTTCCCCTGGCCCTTTAAGAAATGTTTTGATTGACACCTACCTAGTACCTGTCCATTAGTTATGGAGTGTATCACCTGATGTGATTCATGTACTTACTAGGTAATGATCAGTGCAGGGTAGTTGGCATGTCCATGACCTTACTTATTAAATGGTAGAGGGACAGAGAGATGTCCCTTCTGCTGGATATGGCCAAAATTGGGCTCCCGGAAGTCAATGTAGGGTCTGCTTGAGTGGTCATAGGGATCCAGCTAGGTCTAAGCCGTCACCTGCTGCTGTTGCTTTCCAGGGTCTGCATGAGCAGGCAGCTGGCTCAGGCACTCTGCTACCCTGAGTGATATTCTAATCGCTGTGCCAGGCGCCCACCCGTGCTTTCTCCATGGAAACACACTCTCAACAATACTGGTCTGGCTGTGCCTGGCTGATTTCACCAAGCACAGTGGTGACCGAATTTTCTCCTCCTACCATTTTGGGCCTTACTGGACAGTGGGCACCAGTACCACTGAGCTGTCTGTTGCAAACATGGCTTCTTTGCAGGGCTCCTATTGGAGGAGCTGGTGGGCGCCTTCCTTCCCTTTGTCCCCCCCACCCTCTGAAGCCCCTGCAAGTGTCAGAGTGTCAGGCACAAGGCTCAGGGTCATCTTTGACCTGTGGCCCATCCTGGCCTCAGGTGGAGCAACATGTGGCATCAACAGTGCCTGTGGCTGCCTCCCCAGCTACCCTGAGCCATGTGTGCAGAACACATTACACAGAACTTACCATCTTAGTTTGTGAGTGTCCCATTCAGCAATGTTGAATATTCAGAATGTGTGTGTGTTTTAAAGATTCATTTATTTTTATTGGAAAAGCGAAGAGAGAAGGAGAGACAGAGAAATCTTCCAACTACTGATTCACTCCCAGATGGCCGCAGTGGCCAGAGTTGAGCTCAAGCTGGGAGCAGAAGCTTCTTCTGGGTCTACCATATGGGTGCAGGGTCCCAAGGCTTTGGGTTATCCTCCGCTGATTGAAAATGGAGCAACCAGGGTTTAGAACCATTGCCCATAGAAGTTGCTGTCGCTTTCAGGTGGAGGTCAGCCTATGCCACCATGCCAGCCCTAAGATTTACTTCTTTTTTTTGTTTGTTTGTTTTTGTTTTTGTTTTTGAAAGGCAAAGCTACAGTGGGAGAAGGAAAGTCTTCTATCTGTGGTTCACTTGCTAAATGGCTTAAATGGCTGGCACTCGATCAGGCTGAAGCCAGGAGTCAGGAGCTGCTTCTGGGTCTCCCATGTGGGTACAGGTTCCCAAAGACATAAGCCATCTTTCTGCTTTCCCAGACCATAATAAGCAGGGAGCTGGAAGGGGAGTGGAGCAGCCAGGACTCAAACTGGTGTCCATATGGGATGCTGGCTCTTGCAGGTGGAGGATTAGCCTGTTTAGGCACTGCAGCAGTTTCGCTTCTCCCCACCCCACCTCCCGCTTTTTTTTTTTCCCACATGGAGTTCTATTCCAATGCTTTACTCCTCTCCTCAAAAGGCTGGAACTGCATCAGGCTGAAGCAAGGAGCCAGAAACACAATGGAAATCAGCTACATGGGTATTAGGCTCAAGTGCTGGAGCCATCCATCCAGGTCTGCCAGCTATACTTTCAGACCAGGGATGGTCTCCCAAAGAAACTGTTGAATTTATCTGGACAACAAGATGCTGGACTCTATGCAGAATATCATCCCCTCCAATGTAAAGCCACAACACATCAACAACAATTTACAACATCAGGCTTCAGTTTTTTATGTCCACGGGCCAGTTGACAGCCCTGCCCTGTCAAGCAGGATCTAGAAGATCCACCAAAGACAGAGGGGACTTGGCCACAAAGGATGTTCAGAAAGGAGCAAGAAAACTTTCATTTTCTGCTACCCTCAGCCCTCCATGGAGAGAAGGGTGGAGGTCAAGGGATCAGGGCATCCCTCACCCTTGCAGGGGCAACCCCAATAGCACTGGGAGCAGGCTCCCTTGCTGGCTGGTTTCTGAGACACTTGCATGAGGAGCCCCCAAGCTTCCAGTGCAGCCGGAACAAAGCGTCCCCTCCTGAGACAGGCCAAGTCTCAGCCCCATTAACCTTCGGGGACTTCCTGGCCAGAGTTTCTGAAACCTGAGACTGCAGGCTGGCATAGCAGGATAAACAAACAATTCCAGGAGGCTCGGGAGGGCCTTTGGCACAGGAGTGCCATGCTAGGGTACCAGGGTTTGGGAATCTGGCTCCAAACACCAACTTCAGCTTCCTGACAATATGGACCTTGATGGATGGCAATAGGGACTCAAGCCAGTAACCCTGTGGAATGCTCATGTCGCTTAACCTGCTGCGCCATAATGCTGGCACCCCCATGAGCTTCATTTTTAAAGGACCACATTATTGCTGTGTAACAGAATTGTGGTTTATTGAGTTTCATTGGGCATTTTGGAGGGCTACTGTATGTAGTTGGTTATTACAATGTTTCCATTGTCATTTTTTTTTTCTAAAGAGCTCTCTTGAGTTACAATTCACATGGCATACAATTTGCTTGTTTAAAGTGTGTAATTCGGCTTTTGGTTTATTACATTATGATTTTTACGTTTGAAAACAAAAACAGTGCTCGTTTCAGCAGCACATACACTAAAACATAAAAATAGCAGATGTGCCATTGTAACTTTTTAAAATTAAGTTACCATTTTTAAGAAGATTTATTTATTTATTTATTTATTTTCATTACAAAGTCAGATATGCAGAGAGGAGGAGAGACAGAGAGGAAGATCTTCCGTCCAATGATTCACTCCCCAAGTGAGTGCAACGGCCAGTGTGCTATGCCGATCCGAAGCCAAGAACCAGGAACTTCCTCCAGGTCTGCCACACGGGTGCAGGATCCCAAAGCATTGGGCTATCCTGGACTGCCTTCCCAGGCTGCAAGTAGAAAGTTGGATGGGGAAGTGGAGCTGCCAGGATTAGAACCAGCGCCCATATGGGATCCCGGTGTGTTCAAGGTGAGGATTTTAGCCACTAGGCCACACTGCCGGGCTGAAGTTACTATTTTTTGTTTTTTAGATGTATTTATTTATTTGAAAGGCAAATTGGCAGGGAGGTAGAGAGAGAGAAGGGGAGGTTCATCTTCTATGTCTTGGTTCACTCCCCAGATGCCCTCAGCTGTTGAGGCTAGCCCAGGCTGAAGCCAGGCTGAGCCTGCAACTCCAGCTGGGTCTCCCAAGTGGGTGGCAGGGGTCCAAGGACTTACGCCATCTTCTCCCAACTGCCCTGTGTTCTACGTGAGCTGGATTGGAAGTGGAGCCGCCTGCACTGCAGCTCGAGTCCCTCTCAAATAATCAGTTGCCATAAAACGATTACATGACAAGCAGTTTTCCGTTGTAGCCATTTTCTGGTGTACCGATGCGGGTGCTGGTGAGCCCGTTCCCATTGGTGAGCAGCTGCCGTCCCCACCCTCTATCTCCGGAACTTTCCTCCTCTTACAAAACAGAGACCCTGTCTGTTACTCCCTGCTCTGTGTGCCAGCCCCAGGGCTGTCGCACAGGGCTTTGTCTCTCTGAGGCTGATGACATGCGCGTCCCCTGGAAGTATTGTAGCTCAGTGGTTGTGTCCTTTGATGCCTGACTGATTTGACTGGGCTTACTGTTCTCAGCCCTCTTCCGAATTTCCTTCTTAGGGTTGAATGATAACCCATTGTTGGATGTGCCACATCCTGTCGTTGGGTCATCTTAATCTTTTTTTAAGATTTATTTTTATTTGAAAGAGTTACAGAGAGGAGAGAGACAGAAACAGAGAGAGATCTTTCATCCACTGTTTTACTCCCCAGGTGGCTGCAACAGTGAAGGCTGGGCCAGTCCGAAGCCAGTCCCCCACCACATGGGTACAGGAACCCTAGGACTTGGGCCGTCCTCCTTTAGGCACATTAGCAGGGAGCTGATTATTGGGAGTTTCCCTTGCGTCTGGGATTTCGTGGGTCCACTCTAAATTTGGGAAGCTCCCTGTTATCCCTATGTGGGTCTTTTTATTATTATTATTTTAAGGTTTGTTTATGTTATTGGAAAGGCAGATTTATAGAGAAAAGGAGAGATAGAAAGATCTTCATCTGCAGGTTCAATCGCCAAATGGCCACAATAGCCAGAAATGAGCCAATCCGAAGCCGGGAGCCAGGAGCTTCTTCTAGGTCTCCCATGCAGGTGCGAGGTTCCAAGGCTTTGGACCATCCTCTGCTGCTTTCCCAGGCTACAAGCAGGGAGCTGGATGGGAAGTAGAACAGCTGGGACTCAAACTGGCACCCATATGGGATGCTGGCTCTTGCAGGTAGAGGATTAATCAGTTCAGCCATTGTGCTGGTCCCAACACTTAGGTTCCTTATCAGCCCACAGTCCTTGGGTGCCAAAGAACTGGCCATCCCCTTGTTGGTTGGGGAAACTTAACTTCCTGCTTCCCTGGACTGTTTAAAATTGAATCTGGCTTCAGAAGATATAACCCCCACCAGCAACACTGCCCCCCACTGACTTCCTTTATGTGTGTGGTGGTCAGGTTGGCCTGGTGGGATTGTCCAGTGTATTCTGGCTCGTGGAGTTCCAGCTTGGCTTTTGCTGCGGCTCCCAGGGAGAAAGCGGCCGGAGTGGGAGAAGGAAGGACTTTTCCAAACTGGGGGAGGAGGGACTGGCACAGCGCTGTGTGGACAAAGCAGTGGGCCAGAGTGCCACAGCGCCAGTCAGGACAAACCCAGCCCCGGTGCATGGTGACTTGAAGTCAGGTGCACTGGTTGTTCGAGAGTTGATTCCAGCCAGGCCTGCGGAGGGACGGACAGACTGTGTTTAGGGAGGGCAGCCTGGGATCCTGGAGAAGAGACACGTGTCCAGCCCTGAGCAGCTCTGTCCAGCCATGGGAGAGCTTTACTTTCTGGGCCATTGGTCCTTGTTCCTGGCTGCAGCTTGAAGTGCCGGACCCCACACTTGGCTGCTTCTGTCATCCTATAGGCTTGCGATTCTAACCAGAAGTTTAGAGTCATGTGTCTTTGACGTTCATTTGTAGCAGATTACCTGGGAGCCCTGTGTGGGCAGGTCTGTCTCCTTCTGCAGGGTTCCTCCTTGTATCTGGCTTTCTTTCTGAGATCTGGAGAAGCGTCCAAGGTGGGTTAAGAAGTAGAGCGAGGGCTCTGCTGCCCAATTGGCTGTCATTGTTGCTGTCTTTTCTCACTACCCGGAGAGGTGGGACAGGCATTGGCAGAGTCTCAGCAGGTGTTGCCTGGCGGTAGGGGAGATCCGGATGTCAGTGTGTATTGGAGGGATGGGGGTGAGGGCAGCTTGCAGGGTGTCTGCCAGGTTGAAGGTGATGGTGTCCCAAACAGGTGGCCTGGTCATGTTCACCTGGCGTCTTGCCAGCCACAGGGCAGCCCTGCACAGCTGGGATGTGGTGCTGAGGCCAGCATTAAGAAATGAGTCGGGCCTGGATGCCCGGCGGCCCTGTCTTTACATGCCCTGGGTACTTGGAAGCTACTGTTAACATTTGCCATGGATGGGTAACCTGCCCCCTCCATCACCCCCCACGCCCCAGTCTGCTGTTCTGAGCACTAGGGTCCCACCTGGGATCAGAATCCCAGCCCTGCCGAGGAAGCTGTCTGAGTTCGACTTTGCTGAGCAATCTTGGGGCCAGCTGGAGAGGCGACAAGCTTGAGGCTGAGCTGACCCGGCCTTGGGATGGGCTGGTCAGGCTGGAGGACGTGAGGACAGGAGGAACGGCAAGCTGAGCATCTGCACTCCCTGGAGCGTGGATGCACCCACGCCAAGTCCGTACCCTGCACCTCCCTCCAGAATGTTCCATGGGATGACACCCCCTCTCCCAGGACCCCACTCCCTAAATTTGCCTGTGTTCCTTCCCTGGCAGTCCTGTGGGGAGAGAGGACCCCTCCCTTTACTGGAATCTTGCACTTGAATTTAGCTTTTGCTTGGAGATGGGTTCCCAGGTACCCTCTGGGACCTCAGCCTCTCCCTCTCCACTCAGGCAGGGAGTGATGTGGCCATGGCCCCCTCCCCTGAGGAGCTGATGGCTGGGTCGTAAGAAGGGTAATAAGCCCCCACGATAGAGACTGGAGTCCCAGCATTTTCTTTTTGTTCAAAAATTTGTTTATTTGAATGAGTCATAGGGAAAGAGGGAGAGACAGAGAGAGAGATCTTCCTTCCTGCTGGTTCACTTACATAATGGCGAGGGCTGGGCCAGGCGAAAGCCGAGAGCTTCATCCAGGTCTCCCATGTGAGTGACAGGAGACCCCCAAACACTGGGGCCATCCTCTACTGCTTTCCCTGGGAAAGCATTAGCAGGGAACTGGATTGGAAGTGGAGCAGCAGAGACTTGAACTGGCACCCGTGTGAGATGCTGGCGCTGCATGCAGAGAATTAATCCACTGCACCACAGTGACAGCCCCAGTATTTCCTTAAAGGACCAGTCAGTGTCTGATTTTGTCTTGGTGGCAGAGTTCAGGGGTGGTAGGGACTGGTTCCTTGATGGTGACACCCAGAATCTCTTAGGTACAATGGTCCTGCATTTTCAGGTAATGTATGCATGTCCTCCCACATGCTTTAAAGCGTCGGTGAGGCACTTACAGTGTAAGTGCTGTGTAAACACATGTCACGCTGTGTTGTTGAGGAAATAGTGGTAAGAGGGAAGAAAAACTAGTCTGCACACGTGCAGCTCAGGTGTGGCTTTTGTCTCTTGATTTGTTTTTGATCCTTGGTTGTTCAGTCTGTGAATACAGAGCCCAAGGCCGCGTGAACACAGACGGCCAGCGGAGCGCCTGAGCTGCCTCGTGAGCTGCCTCCCTCCTGTTTCCCAGTGACTGTGCCCAAGCCGCAGATGGGGGTCCCGGTATGCGAGCCTGTGAGGCAGGTGGGGTGGGTCTTCCTGTCACCCAGCATTTGGCCAAACACTTCAGATGCTGGTCTCTGAGAAGCTCCTGCCCTGTCCTGTCGTGTTCCTCCCTGGCTGTTCCATTCTAACCACTGTTCCTGAGCTATGACTTGTGGTCTACTGATTTAAAACGTGCTGCCATTCAGCAGCTCCCAGCATGGTCGTGCAGTCACCACCACTCTGGTTCCATGGCATTGTCATCACCCCCATATTCATCAGCAGCCTCTCCCCATTTTCCTCTGTCCACCTGTCATGCCTTTGCCATCCCTTGGCCCGTGCCTTTTGGTGGTCATCGTCCTTTGTTTAGGGCTTCATGGAAACTGTTCTTGCTGTTTTGTCTCCGGTTCCCCCGCTCCCCCCCCTTGAGCCAGGGCCTTTCCTGGGTTGGGGGATAACAGAGAAACTCCCCTGAAGGATTTGCAAACCCCAGAGCTAATACATGATTGATGGGAGGTTGGTTCTTCAAGCCTCATGTATCCTTTCTTCTCATTGCTGCCTTCTCTGCCAGAGTGGCCGGGCCCAGGGTAGGGGGCTACAGCAACTAGAGAGGAGCCCGTGGGGGTGCATGGTCTCGGCCACCTACAGCCTGGATTTTGAGCTCAGTACGCAGGGTGGACTTTGCAGTTAGGATCAGCAGACACACAGTGTCTGGGAGGAGGAGAGTCCTGAAGGGTAGGGCTGGGGTCAAAGGTGGATCCCTTCCCCATCCACTGGGGCTTAGGCCTGAAATGGTTGACTAGTTGTCCCTGGCACCACTGTGGGCATCTGGGTTTTGCCCATAACTCCATGGGTGCTCAGTAGAAGTTTGCTGAAGAGCTGTGGCTGTGTAGATTCCAAAACCCCCACAGGTCCTGGAATGAGCCCATGCCAGGCTCCGTGTGGGACATGGGCCAGCTTCTCCAGGGTGGAGAACACTGGCAACTTTCAGAGTGGCATGCCCTCTGAGACTTTCCAGCACATGGCTGCTGTGATGAGCACAGCCCGTGTCTCCCAGCACGTGTGACCTCTGTGGGCAGCCTGCTGTCTGGCCCTAGTGGAAAGGGTGCTCGTGACGCTGGTGATGGTCTGTTTCCTACCATTGGAGAGCGAAATAGATGCACCTGCTCTCTGGCCAGGAGCTGCAGCAGCTGCAGGCTACATGCCCTGTGCCCAGTGGTACCCAGACTGGGTAGTTGGGGGTAGGGTGGAAGATGAATGATTCAGTCATAAATCAGTGTTGTGTCTGTGGAGGGCAGGCTGACTGGCTTTTCTCTCTGTGGCTGGGACAGTGCTGGTCTTGGAGCATGTGAGGACTGGTAGACCCAGGAACACTCTCCAACTTGGGGAATGCTGTCATGGGGTAGGATGGGAGCTGATGGCACCAGAACCTTAATGGCCCGTTACCATCCCCTCTGGCTGTTGCCAAGGAGATGTAGTTGACTCCCTGTGTCTGCCAAGCAACCTACGTCCTTCTGCGGATCCTACAGCCCTGGACTTGGCTGTTAGCACTGGGGAGCATCCAGGGCTCAGGCTGCCAGGGTGGGTGCTGACCAAGCACTGCTGACTCATGTATGACAGCCCCAGGGGTCCTGAGTGTGGCGCAGGAGGCAGTGGCTGTGCTGAGAGGCACAGGGAACCTCCCTGCTTGTGAGAGTGCTGGGCCCGGCGTCCTGTCTGAGGGACACAGAGCCAGGTCCCGATCTGTGCACTGCGTGTTTCATTCGCTCCACGATTCATTCCAGGATTTTGTCTGCTGTTAGTGGGTGCACCTTCTTAAGAAGGAAGGCAGGGGCTGGCATTGTGGCTTAGCTGGTGAAACCATCACCAGTGACACTGGCATCTTTTACGGTGCCAGTTGGGGTCCTGGGAGCTCCACTGCTTTCCGGCTCCCTGCTCTTGTGCCTTGGAAAGCAGAAGATGGTTCAAGTGGGAAGATCTGAAAGAAGCTCCCAGCTTCCACCTGGCTCAGCCCTGGGCCTTGCAGTTATTTGGGGTGTTAGAAGGACCTCATCAGTCTTTGCCTGTGTGGAGCCAGGGCAGTTAATGTGGAAATGAACAGACAGGAAATTCCCTAGTCCACAGGTTTAGATAGTAGATCAAAGAGAGGTGCTTTCTCCCCCAGGCAGGGGAACAGGATTTAACAGACTGAGAAAAGGAACCTATTAGATGAACAAATTGTGTATTAGGGAACTGCCTTTGCTGTTGAAACGTAAGTTCCTCAACCTCCGCGCCCCCCCACGCGTACATGACCATCTCTCTTTAAAAGTCTGATGCTGTTAATAAAACTTGGGCTATTGACCATCAGTTGGTAGATCGCGTGTGTATAATTATTGGCTCTGTGCACCAAATCCATCACTGCTGGATAGTGAACATTGGGAATGAATCAGTGGATGGCAGATCACTCACTCGCTCTCTCTCTTTGTAATTCTGCCTTTCAAATAAATAAAAATAAACACAAAAAAAGAAAAAAAGAAGGGAGGCCAGTAGTATCTCCATGTGTGTTCTCCCGTGAGGCAGAGATGCCTGATCCTGCCCTGAAGGAGGCTGATGGACACCCGAGGGTGGGGGAAGTTGGGAAACGTCTCCTCATCTGCCAGACAGAAGCCTGAGCAGTCAAGTCACGGACACAGTGTGAAGATTAAACAAGATGATGTGTGCAGGAGACACACCTAGTGTGGCTGCTGGCACGCCCCGAGAGCCTCCTAACACTTGTTATTCTGTCTTGGTGTTGTTACAGTAGGCACTGTGAGGACAGACAGTGTGAGAGGGTGCTGACCGCCTTATCAGCAGGCTGGCTGTGTGTGTGTGTTTGTGTGTGTGTGTGGCGGGGCTGTTTTTAAAAGAGCCACAGTGGAGGAAGAGAAACTGCCTTTTTCCATCTGAATATCTGAATTGGAAAAGCCCAGGGTATCCATTTCCGAAAAGTTTTGTTTTGTGTTAGGGGCAAAACTCATTTTTTTTATTATTTTTAATTCATTAATTACATTGTATTATGTGACACAGTTTCATAGGTACTTGGGTTCTCCCCACCCCTCCCCAAACCCTCCCACCATGGTGGATTCCTCCACCTTGTTGCATAACCACAGCTCAAGTTCAGTTGAGATTCCCCCATTGCAAGCGTATACCAAACATAGAGTCCAGCATCTTATTGTCCAGTCAAGTTCAACGGCTTCTTAGGTATACCCTTTCTGGTCTGAAGACAGAGCCAGCAGAGTATCATCCCAGTCAATTGAAAGCTCCAACATACCATCAGCAAAAATTTACATCATTATGGAATTAATTGACATAGTAACGAGTAACCAATATGTTAAAAGTAAATGCGAGTTCCTAGCCACCTTCTGTGACCACCTCACTTACATTTCAATTTTAGTTTATATACAACATATAACATTCATAACATAACATGTTATACATAACATCATATCATCTTAAATTAAGGCAAACATGTGGTATTTAACCTTTTGGGATTGGCTCATTTCCCTTAGCATTATGGTTTCCAGTTTGGCCCATTTGGGCACAAAGAACTGCATTTTGTTTTTTTTAATAGCTGAGTAGTATTCCATGGAGTAGATGAACCCTAGCTTTCTTATCCAATCCTCTGTTGATGGGCATTTTGGTTGCCATTTTTTTTTAATATTTGTTTTGTGTATCTGAAAGGCAGAGTTCATAACACTGAGATAGAGAGGAGAGAGATGGTCCATCCAATAGTTCATTCCCCAAATGCCTACAGTGGCTGGGATTAGTACATTGGTACAGGCTGAAGCCAGGAGCCAGGACCTCCATCTGGGTCTCCCATGTGGGTACAGTGGCCCAACACTTGGGCCTTCTTCTGCTTCTTTTGTAGGCACATTAACAGGGAGCTGGCTTGGAGGTGTAGCAGCTGGGACTAGAACCATTGTCCTCAATAGGGGATTCCAGTATTACAACCAGAGGCTTAACTTGCTACTGCATGATGCCAATCCTGCTTCTTGATTTTCCAGTAAGCTATGATCATCACAGATGCTCAGTATGTCAACACTGTTGGGCAAACCATCACCACCACCATATCCGCCAAATGTTTCGGGTACAAAAGATCTTGAGGTGATGAAGGAGAGAAATTTGCTTAGTCCACAGTATCAGAGTTCCACGATTGGCCAGCCCCATGGGAGTGGCGTCTGTTGAGGGCAGCAGGTGCAAATGGCGGAGCACAAGATGAAGAGACTCTTGTGGCCAAGGAATGGAGAGGAGGCTGAATCCCATGAGGCCTTGCAGCCAGCGCTGCCCCAGGGACCCTCTGCCTGGGCCCACCTCCTGCATACCCCATCTGGGTAAAGTTTCCACCCTCTGGTCTCCCTTCACTTAGGACCTATGGGGTTATAAAAGTCTGAAGGAGTCCAGGAGCCAAACCGTGGTTAAGCCACAGAAGCTACCAGCCCTCTCCTTGGTTTTTGTAAACTCCAGGACCTCTACCCAGGCAGAGTCAGGCGTTGTCCTTGTGTGTCCTGCTGAATGCCAAGGCTGTGAGACTCATTTCCAGAGTGGTATGAGGGGGGGATCAGGTTCGGAATTTCCTTGCATTTTTGAGGCTCTGTCGCATGCATTTAAAGCATTGTGTGTGGCCACCCATCACCCAGTGGATACCCTGGACCATTTGTACCTTGAGCCTGTCCCGTGAAGGATGCTGGTGGCCAGTGTGCCTGAAGCTGCTTCTCCTCCTGATCCCTTGCACACAGGTCCCTCTTGCACAAAGTACCCTCGGGCACCGCTTAGCCGGCCGCCTGTCTGCCTGCCCAGCCCGATGGAAGAGGAGAACCGTGCATTTAACAAGTGCCGTGAGCACAGCCTTCTGGAATGTAGCAGGTCGCTGATACAGAGGGCGGGGGTTCTTGGAAAGGAGGGTTTCTGGCTCCAAGCCCCATCCCTGTTTTTTTGCCACCTTCCGTGCCAGGGAAACTTGAGTCAGCCTTTCCTGGGCAGTGTGGACCTTGGCCGTGGGGTAAGGGGGAGGTGGGGGAGGGGTTCTCCTGACTGCTCATGAGAGCAGCTGCAAACCTGGGGGTCTGGGCAAGTAAGTCATCAATGAATGAACAGATGGAAGATGGAGACCCTGCTTCTTCATGATACTTTTTTTTTTTTTCCAGATTTCCTTATTTATTTGAAAGGAAGAGTTAGAGTGAAAGACAGAGATCCTTCCTCTGCTAGTTCACTTCCCAAATAGCCACAACAGCCAGGGCTGAACCAAGCTGAAGCCAAGGGCTTCATCCGGGTCTCCCACGTGGGTAGCCAAGACATCACCACTTAGGCCATCCTCAAGTGCTTTAGCCAGGAGCTGGATCGGAAGTAGAGCAGCCAGGACTTGAACCAGCGCCCATGTGGGATGTTGGTGTTCAAAGTGACAGCTCAGCCCACACTGCACCGCCACATGAGCCCCTCTGTTCATCACATTTTGCCTCCATCATGGGACGAGGTGGGCTAATCTGGGGTCTTCCTCTATGTAACAGTGACAGTATTGGGCCCCAGCCCTATGGCGGGATTGGAGTTTTGCACCTCACTCGACAGTTCAAGAATCCTCAGGGATACAGGGCTAGTTAATCACAGAGTTAAGACAGTGACATCGTGGCGTAACAGGTGACACCACTGCATACAAATTCCATTTTGATCCCGGCTTTGGATCGGCGCAGCACCGGCCGTTGCGGTCACTTGGGGAGTGAATCATCAGACGGAAGATCTTCCTCTCTGTCTCTCCTCCTCTCTGTATATCTGAGTTTGTGATAAAATAAATAAATCTTAAAAAAAAAAAGAAGTTCCATTTTGAGTCCCAGCTGCTCAGCTTCCCATCCAGCTCCCTGCTAAGGAAGGTGCCTGAGAAAGCAGTGGAGAATAGCCAGACGTCTTGGGACCCTGCACTTGTGTGGGAGTTCTAGAGGAAGCCTTTGGTTCCTGGCTTCAGCCAGCCTCTTTGGTCATCTGTCTCTCCTGCTTGCACTCTCTCTGTGTGTCTGTAACTTTGCCTTTTAACATAGACAGCTTCTTAAAAAAAAAAAAAAAAAAAGACAGTGACCAAGACTCCAGGAATTTCACCTTTCCTGTAAACCTGGGTCGTCTTCTAGAATAACCACCTTCCCTTTGGTGATGACCACCTTCCGTTTCATGGTGCCGTGTTTGGGCAACCCAGCTGCCCTGGTAATCACACAGTCTAAGAAGTGCTCAAGAAACAGCTTTCTGTTCCAAAACCCTGGCTTTGGGGAAGACGCTCCAGGTTCTTTCTCCCCTGGCTGGGCCCCTAGTGGCCTTGATAACCTGGAATATCCACCCTCACCACCCCCTCAACAGTGTGAACAGGATGGGGGTGCTCCAGGTGAGGCTGAGGCCTCCTCTCCCCCACTCTGTCACACTACGAGGCCGTCTCTCTGACCCAGTCCTGCACCTGCCGTTGCTGAGGGCCCCTCACCATGTTACATACTCAGACCCTGTCAGTCTGCCCTTAGTGTTTTCCTAAGGAAATCAGACCTTTCTTCCACCCTTCCTCTTTGCTCATTGTGTCCACAACAGTGGAAAGCTGGAAGCAGCTCACCATCCCGCAGCACAAAGGGAGTGACGTGGGCTGGCTGTTCTGTCATCATGGGTGGAAAAAGTCATGTAGGCGCAAGGGGGCATGCTCCTGGGGGGCAGGAAGCGAGTGCCAGGGTCCTGTGTGGAGCTGTTTCGGTTGATCTCTGCATCTGGCTTGCCAATTCTCCCTCGGGGAGTCTGCATGCCAGACACTTAGTCCTCAGGGTGATTGCATTGAGGTAGACGAAGGGCTGGAAAATCCAAAATTCAGTGGCTTCAAAAGAATCAGTGCCTCCCTGATGCTGGCATCGTGGGATGTCAGAGCGTGAGTTCCAGTCCCAGTGGCCTTGCGTCCCATCCAGCTCCCTGCCAATGCACCTGGGAGAGCAGTGCAGGTTGGCCTAAGGACTGGGACCTTGGGCCCCAGTGTGGGAAATCTGGCTGGAGTTCTAGGCTCCTGGCTGTCGGGGAGGGGGTGAACAGGCTGGAGGGGAGATCTCCTTATTTGTGTGTCCTTCTAACACTGCCTCTCAAATGTCTTTGAAACAAAACCACATGATTTGCTCTTTGAGGATTCTGTGGGTTGGTGGGTGGTTCTTATGTGGCTGTTCCCTGAGCTTACTTATGTTTGTCCTTAGGCAAGAGTCAATTGAAGCTGAGAAGCCAGGCAACCCTAGCCAGGTGCCTGGGATCTCCATGGGGCCTCTGGAGGGCAGGGACCTGTCCTGTGATTGGGCCTTGTCCTGCTAAAGCTTCTGCATAAGGGAACTGGGTTCCCAGAGGGAAGGGGGGAAGCTACAAGGCCCCTTTGAGTCTGGGCTGTGGACCTCACTGTGTTGTGTTCATCACAGTGGTTCCAAGCACAGCCTGCATCCAGTGTTGGGGAGCAGGATTCTGCCCACTCCCCTCCCTGCCTTCTTTTTAGATGATTTATTACAAAAAGTTACATAGAGAAGGAGTATACACACACACACACACACACACACACACACACGAGAGAGAGAGAGAGAGAGAGAGAGAGAGAGATTTTGTATCCCCTGATCTACTCTCCAAATATCTGCAATGACTGAGACTGGGTTAGGCCAAATCCAGGAGCCAGGAGCTTCTTCCAGGTCTCCCACATGAGTGCCTGGGGCCCAAGGACTTGAATCATCATCCCCTGCTTTTCTAGGCACAGCAGCAGGGACCTGGATTGACAGTGGAACAACTGGGACTTGAACCAGTACCTATGTAGGATGCTGCCTATGTTGTGGATGGAGGCTTAATGTGCTCTGGCCCCAGGATGCCCCCTGTTGCCAGCAGCAGCAGCAGTGTCACCCTGACATGAGTGGGCCTGATTCCTGAGGGACCCTGCTTATAGGACCCTGCTGTGGGATTTTTGGTTTATAGGCACAGGACCAGGGCTGGGAGAGATTACTGCAAAATGAACCAACAGCATTGACCCACCCAGGAGGCCAGGTTGTGGAATTTCTATCGATAGATAGATAGATAGATAGATAGATAGATAGATAGATAGATAGATAGATATAGATATATTTTTAACAACTGCCACGTTTCAAATAGAAAGGCTGTGCAGGAGGCCGAATGGTCCCTCTTGCAGGAACTCTGCGTCCTGGTCTTTGGTGACCTTCAAGCTCCAGCAGCCTCCACACCTTACTCTTGCCTTCCATGACAGAGTCGACAAGAGCTAGACACCGAGCAAATAGGTCCAGGCCATGGAGGCATTGGTCAGCCTCCTCTGTAACGCGGGGCACAGGGCCCAGCCAGCACCAGTTGACCTTCATGGCGTAGGACGAGGGGCCATTGTGGGAACCCTGTGTGCAAGGACAGTGTGGTCCAGTTGATTGGAGTTGCAGGAGCAGAGTGTGGGGTGGGCAGTTTGCACTGGTCCTCCCACCAGGCCTCTTTGTTAGATCATTGTTGTTCTCTTAAACAAATGCTTCTTTGTATCCTTCTCACAAGTTTTCCCTGAAGTTTGCAAAGTGTTTCAAAAGAAGCAAGCATACTTTGTCTACAGGGGGGGATGATAGAGAGCTGGAGGAGGGTCCCCTGCCCCCACACCAAACAAGTTGGGGCTCTTGGGCAGTGGGGCTGGAGCGAGGGCCAGCTGGCACCTGTAAAAGCCAGAGCCATGGCCCAGGCACTTGCATCTGTCTGCTGTGGAAAAACCGGGTCCTACAGGAAAGGGAGTGTGTGTCTGACAGCATTTGTGGAATCTCCTCATATGACCATATGAAAAAATTTGAGTTAAAAGCTCCTTTTATTTTGATGGCCAACAAACTTAAAAATCCATACATAGGGCCCGGCGGTGTGGCCTAGCGGCTAAAGTCCTCGCCTTGAACGCCCCAGGATCCCATATGGGTGCCGGTTCTAATCCCGGCAGCTCCACTTCCCATCCAGCTCCCTGCTTGTGGCCTGGGAGGGCAGTCGAGGACGGCCCAAAGCTTTGGGACCCTGCACCCGTGTGGGAGACCCGGAAGAGGTTCCTGGTTCCCAGCATCGGATCGGCACAGCACCGTTGCGGCTCACTTGGGGAGTGAATCATCGGACGGAAGATCTTCCTCTCTGTCTCTCCTCCTCTCTGTATATCTGACTTTGTAATAGAATAAAGAAATCTTTAAAAAAAAAATACATGGTTTTTTTCATTGTACCTAGTCTTAGTGACTAAAAGAAAAGAAATTAGTTACTTGAAAGAGTTATAAAGATGGAGAGACAAAAAGATCTCTGCGTTGAGTGGTTCACTCCCTAAGGGAGCTTCATCTGGGTCTCCCACATGGGTGCAGGCGTCTAAGGCTTTGTCCTCTGCTGCTTTTCCCAGATGCAATAGCAGGGAGCTGGATTAGAAGGAAAGCAGCTGGAACTGGAGCTGGTACCCATAGGGGATGCCAGCATTGCAGGAAGCGGTTTAACCTGCAATGCTGGCCCCCTTTGGTGACATTTTTTGAAGACTGTTTATATATATGCATGGATTTAAGATTTTGTGTGTGCCAAAATAAACATTTCTTTTTGTTTTTTTTTTAAAGATTTGTTCATTTTATTACAGCCAGATATACAGAGAGGAGGAGAGACAGAGAGGAAGATCTTCCCTCCGATGATTCACTCCCCAAGTGAGCCGCAACGGGCCGATGCGCGCCGATCCGATGCCGGGAACCCGAAACCTCCTCTGGGTCTCCCACGTGGGTGCAGTGTCCCAATGCATTGGGCCGTCCTCAACTGCTTTCCCAGGCCACAAGCAGGGAGCTGGATGGGAAGTGGAGCTGCTGTGATTAGAACCGGCGCCCATATGGGATCCCGGGGCTTTCAAGGCGAGGACTTTAACCGCTAGGCCACGCCGCCGGGCTTATAAACTTGTATGAAATGGATAACACTGGCTGCAGTGCCCCATAACCCTCCCCCTCAACACACACATACCGTGCGGCTCAGGGATACTGTAGCATCAGAGTGTGAAGGCATCTCCTGGATGCTGGGGCTAACAGCGAGGTGTGTGAGAAAGGGCAAGCTGGGTACCATTCCTCCCTTCTGTGACTGGCGTCACTCTGGGCAGCCATGGCTGGGGGCGAGTGGAAAGCTGCCCAGGCCAAAGGAACTGGACAGCAGTGGTGGTGGTGGTGGTAGTGAGTGTTACCTGATAGCCCAGGACAGCCTGGACCTCTGTATGTACCCCACTGTTGAGGGGTGAGCAGGAAGGCACAGGGGACCTCCCTCCACCCCAGTAAAGGGCTGTGGTTTGTTTTGTTTTTTCTGCCTTGTCTTGGAATGCGTGGTTCTAAGGCTGGCAGCTGGTGGCTGGCGGTAGCCGGGATGGATGGCCTGTTTACTTGTTTCATTAAGATGCCTCTCACCCGCAGCCAGAGAGGTCACCACTGACCGTGCTCTGGGAGAACGCGATGTTTACTGAGCGGCCAGCTGGTGTGGGCCGATGGGGGGAGGGCGGGGAGCCGGCCCATTCCTGCCGTGCTGCTGCCTTCGCGGCCGTGATGATGATGATGTCAGCCAATGGATGGATGCTTGTGTACACCGAAAAACCAAACCAGCCAGGCAGTGCAAACAGGCAACCTGATCTTTAAAAGAAAAAAAAAAATCCAGGGAGTGTGGTGGGGAGAAAGTGGAAAAGCCAAGCCCACAAGCCAACAGATGGCCTTCGTGGTGGGAGGGGTTGGCAGGCGTGTGGGAGTGGAGGATGTCTTGTCTCCTGCCTGGTGCTCGCAAGAGCTGAAGTTTCTAGTGAGATGCACTAGAACTGGAGGGAGTGCGTGTGTGTGTGTGTGTGTGTGTGTGTATGTGTGTAAGGCAAGTGATCTCTTGCCGAACCCAGGTCCAGCTGAATTTCCAGCCCCGGAAGCTGTGTCTACCCAGGCCATTTGGCTAGTGGCTCCAACTGTCTTTGGGCATTTGCCAAGCCAAGTTCAGGTGTGACATGCAAGAGCTTGGAGGGTGACACCGCCTCCACCTCGGTAGTGCAGTACCTTGTCTGCCCCAATCAAAAGCTCAGCACATGTCCTGGAGCCTTATGCATGGTGCCTGCTGCATGCTGTTTGCAATGAGCTCCTGGGACGTCCTAACCATCAGCCATGGGGGTTGGTGTCAAGTGTTGGCCCCAAGCCCCCTCCTCCACCTTCTGCCCTGGGCCTCAGTGTCTCTGTAAGATGAAGGTAGCCCCCACTCTCACTGCTCCCTGGCATTGTGGGAGCTTCAGGGGAGAGCAGCCAGCTTGTCCTGGAATGTGTCTGCCTTTCTCTGGTCCTGTGCCACTTGAAGAAAGTGAGGTGTCCTGCTGGCATCTTTGATGGCGGCCTGTTAGGACCTGTGCCATGAAAGGCAGGGCAGGATCCCCAAGAGGATGCCTCCATGGCCTTGAGTTTCCACACTACAGCTGGCTCACAGTGCCTTGTAATTAACCTCCTGCCTCCCCAACAGGGCACCAGAATTGCCTCAGGCACACCGACTTCATTCTTCAAGTCATTCCCATGTGTAATTAGCTCCTCTCCTGCTAACCGGTGAATGGCAGAACCAGTGCCTTGTGGGAAGACCAGCCTCCCTAGGGACGGGGAGCCTCGCTGGGCTGTGTCTGGTGCCCCCGCAGGATTCTCTGCCCTGACCAGCGCCCCCCCAGCTCTTTTCCACCATCCCCTCAGGCCTCTTGAGCACCTTTTGCTTCTCCTGTCCCCCTTCCACCCCTCCTACCCTTACCCAGGACCAGGGCAGTTGGGGGATGCCATCATGGAAGGAGTCCCCAAACACAGGGCTGGGATTCTGTAGGATATCAGGGGCAGGGAGCAGGGAGCCCGCAGCCCTTTCTGAACGCAGAGGCCAGACAAGGGTGCCCACCTTGCTTGGTCCTAAGGGGAAGACTCCAGCTCCAGCCAGGTCTTTGCAGTGGGGCTGTGTATCTCACTTTCAGAGTAAAAGGAATGCCATTTTTCTTAAGAAGCTAGTCCCCAGGGTGGACACTGTGGTGTAGGGGCTCAGCTGCCGCCTGGGCCACCCACATCCCCTGTCTGAGAGCCTGAGATCCAGGCCCACCTTTGCTTCTAATCCTGCTTCCTACCAAGGTGCCTGGGAGGGAGGCAGCAAGTGGGATGGCCCAAGTCCTGGGGCCCCCACCACCTACATGGGAGACCCAGCTGGGGCTGCAGGCTCCTGACTTTGTCCTGGCCCAGCCCCAGTTGTTGTGGATATTTGGACAGTGAACCAGTGGGTGAGAAGATGTTTTTCTTGCCTGCTTACTTGCTCTGTTACTGTCTTTAAGATAAATCCATAAATAAGTGAGCTCCACCTGTGTGTGTGCAGAGGCACCAAGAGGTGGGACCACTGGAAGGGGGTCGGCCCCCAGGACCAGGAGGACATTGCCTGGCCCCCTCCCCTCCCCTGCCCCAAAGCCTGCATGGGGTCACTCTGTGCTTTGCTTACTCATGCACACGCAGTGGAACAATGCCAGGCTTGGAACATACGCTGGGTTGACATTGGCAGAGGAACAAAAGGTGATAACACCTGCCTTCCACGGGCACAGTCAGACCTGGAGAGAGCAGAAGTCAGAGGGGGCTAAGCCCCCTGCCCGCCTCAGTGGAGAGGATACAAGCCCTGTGAAGGTGATGTTGAGACGTGAAATGCGCATTCCCAGTACCTTGGTGGGAAGGTGGATGCAGTCGACAGATGAACTACATCAATGAGAAGTCCTGGGAGCATGGGCTGACCAGGGTGGACTGCTTGCTGCAGGGTCGGGAGCAGAGGCATAGGGTTCTGTGTGAGAGTCAGTAAACGGCCTGAGACATCAGGAGGTATCGTGCATGGAAGGTTCAGTGACTTTGGAGGCTGTGGCCAGCAGTGGACAGCAGAAAGGCGAAGCCAAAGTGTTTCCAAATCCTGTGGTGCTTTGTTCAAGAGTCCTAGGCATTCAGGGCTGGGAGGAGCAGGTGCAGGAAGCGTACTCTTGTGCTTGCCTTTGGTCTGCGTGGGTGGTCCCTGGGCAGCTTCTGGTGGAGAGCAACAAGGTGTGTTGGTGTTTTCCGGCCACCATGAGACACCAAAGCCTGCCCAGCTTGTTATAACCACAGGGACCCAGGCTAAGGTCACAGCAGTCACGAGGTCTGGTGAGGGCTTGCTCTCATCCCCATGGGCCTCTCTTGTAAGGACCCTAACCCATCCTTGGGAGGGCTGGCTACCTCGCGGGGCGTCTCACCTCTTAGTCCTACTACAAGGAGTTTGGGTACTGAGGTATGAATTTGGTGGGTTGGGGTGGAGAAGGTCACATTGAGTCTGTGGCTCCATGGGGCTGGTGTAGGGGGCGCTAGCACAGGAGTCGAGATGGATTTGTGCACACACATATGTGGCCTGTGGGGATGCTCGAGCTGGGTTGTGGCCATCCACCCGTTTCTCAGGGTATCCTGCATGGGTCTGGGGAGACTCAGCAAGCAGCTGTTCCTGCCCCACCCCACCTTGACCTCAGGCAGCAGCCAGGGGAAAGATCCAGAGGGTCCAGGTGGGTGCTTGGTCTTTAGGCCTAGGTGCCCATACCCTCCCTTGCCCTTCCTCCACCCCTCTCCACCTGACCCAGGCCCCTGCCTGCCCCGCTGTGGTTCCCACAGGCAGAGGCCCCTGGTGCCTGGGACTCCACGTGCTGGGCACAGGAAGAGGCAGGAGTGCCCTTATCTCTGTCGCCAGCCCCATGGGCCTGTTTATCTCCCCTTTTCACATGGCCTAGAGGAAGCCGGTGCTGTCACAGCAGACGTAGGCCCTGACTCCACAACAGGAAGTCAGGCCAGGCACTGACTGTGGCTGCCAGGCAGGGGCGTCCCCAGGGCTCTTCTGTCCTGGGGTGATGGGAACTGCCCCCAAGGGGTTTTGTTTATTTTTTTGCAACTTGGTGAGAGACCCTCTGCGGACCATGATGTTGGAGCCGGGACCTGCCCCCCCATGGCGTCACAGTGGCTGCCCCCACCAGTGCTGGGCTGTGTGGTGGGGAGCACAGGGATGCCCCTCATGCTCAGCTGTCACCCCTACACAGGGGTCAGCTGGTCCCCTCACCTGAGCCACCTGTGTCCTCCCCAAGGGCAGGGCAGGGCATGGGCTGATGGCCTGGAGTCGAGGCTGTTCCCTGTTCCCCTGCACTGCACCCCCTGGCCCGTCCCTTGGTCTGATTCTGCTTGTCTGCTCTTTGGCCTTTAATGGGGGTCTGAGGGGACCCCAGCAAGCTTCTTGGAACCAGGGCTGAAAATTCCTATAGATACCTCTTAAGTCTTGCACAGGCACAGCCAAAGCCAAAGTTGGGCCAATTGGCTGGGCTGTGGGTTGGGGGTGCACAGCCCAGTGCTTAGGGCAGGAGAGCAGGTACTTGGGGATTGCTTGATCTCCTCTTCTGTGCCTTTCTAACCTGTGGCTCCTGTGTTCCATTTAGAGAGAACACTGACCTCACCCCTCCAACACCCCCCAAGAGGATTCTGGCCCCTAAGCCATTTTCTTAGGCCCGGGGCAATGTGCACTACTGGTCTCTTCAGGGGATCCCCTCTCTGCCCAACCTCTGGACCTGAGGCCTGCCCCCACCTCACCCCGAGGCAAGGCAGCCCAGCTCAGGAGGAAGATGCAGGGACTCTGCTAGAACTGTGATTGCTCACCACCTGGCTTTACTGTGCAGGGGTTCGGAGGCTAGGAGCTCCTGCTTCCCCAGTCTGTCCACTGCCACCTGTGTGCCACATGTAGGGCTTTGGTCTGGCCGTGGCTGGCATCCCAGGCTGTGTTTGCAACCCTCTCCTGGTGACCGGTAATTTCCAGTTTGTTTGCAGTGCCCCCTGCAGGCAGAACGGTGGGACACGCTAAGGCAGACTTGAAAAGGGTCTGCGGTGAGGAATCTAGGCTTGTCCTAAGCCCCAGTTGGGCACAGATCCAGTTTGCCAACATCAGGCATACCACCCAGGGCCCCATGCCCGCTGGGCCAGGACCTCCAGGCTGGGCCTCTTACGCTCCTCATCTGGCTTCTTCAGGCTGCCTCAGAGAGCCTTTTGGAAACAGGCAGCTGAAAAACCTAAACAAACAGACTCTCTTCCCCCTTGGGACTGGCACTCCCTGCTCCTTGCCCACATCCTGCTCTCCCTCCTGCTCTACGTGGAGGGTCCCTCCTTGAGGCAGGGCAGGTAGGCGGGGCGTCACCATAGCAACCACAGGCGATGGCTCAGCTCTCCTTGGGCACAGTTTATGAGTCATCATTCTTCAAGCACCCCCCCTTCACACACATCTCTGATGTTTTCTACCTTGGTTGAGCTTTTCCCTGCTTAGCTATGCTTGCTACAGGTTCCAAAAGATCCTCTTGTGTTTAGAGAGACTTATCAGCTATCATATGTCAAGGGGAGCTACAGTGTTTTTTTTTAAGAATACTTTGAAAGGCAGAGTTGCAGAGAGAGACACACACACACAGAGAGAGAGCGAGCTTCCACCTGTGCTGGTTTACTCCTCCAAATGGCCACAATAGCCAGAGGCTGGGCTAGGTGGAAACCAGGAGCCTGGAACACCATCCGGGTTTCCCACATGAATATCAGGAAATTAAGTGCTTTGTTGCTCTCCCAGGTGGATTTTTCAGGGAGTTGGATCAGAAACAGAGTAGCCAGGACTTGAACTGGCACCCATAGGGGCACCTGCTGGTATCGCAGGTGGTAGTTTAACTTGCCATGCCTCAGTGCAAACCAGATATATATAGATATATAGATATATTTTAAAGATTTGTTTATTTTTCTTGCAAAGTCAGATACACAGAGAGGAGGAGAGACAGAGAAGAAGATCTTTCGTGCAATGATTCACTCCCCAAGTGACTGCAACGGCTGGTGCTAAAGCCGATCCAAAGCCAGGAGCCAGGAACTTCCTCCGGGTCTCCCACACAGGTACAGGGTCCCAAGGCTTCGGGTCATCCTCGACTGCTTTCCCAGGCCACAGGCAGGGAGCTGGATGGGAAGCAGGCCCGCCGGGATTAGAACTGGTGCCCATATGGGATCCTGGCGTGTTCAAGGTAAGGATTTTAGCCACTAGGCCACAGCGCTGGGCCCAGCCAGATATATTTTTGTCGTATTGTGTATTAACTGTGTTACTGGGCTCTATTACTATTATTGTAGAACTTATTTTTATTTATTTGAAAGAGAAAAACAGATATTCCACCTACTGCCGGTTCATTCTCTGAATACCCACTGTGGGGCCGGGAGTTGGGAACTACCTAGGTCTCCACACAGATGGCAGGGACTCAAGGATTTGGGCCACTCATCTGTTGCCTACTAGGGCTCTCATTGGCAGGAAGCAGAAATGGAGCTGGGGTGGCCCAGAACAGTAGCCTAGTGGCTAAAGTCCTTGCTTTGCATGTGCTGGGATTCCATTTGGGCACCAGTTCTAATCCCGGAGGCCCCGCTTCCCATCCAGCTCCCTGCTTGTATGCTAGGAAAGCAGTTGAAGACAGCCCAAAGCCTTGGGACTCTGCACCCCGTGGGAGACCCGGAAGAAGCTCCTGGCTCCTGGCCTTGGATCGGCTTAGCTCCACTGTTGTAGCCACTGGGGATTGAATTGTTGGATGGAAGATCTTTTTCTCTGTCTTTCCTCTTTGTAAATCTGACTTTCCAATAAAAATTTTAAAATCTCCAAAAAAAGAAGAAAAGACATGGAGCTGGGACTCAAAACCAGACGTTCTGATTGGGTCTGTGAGCACTGGAAGCAGCGTCTTAGCCTCTGCACTTAGTGTCCACTCCAGGGCAGCATGCACGTGATCCTGTAGAGGGAGAGAGGGCTTTCTCAGCTGCAGGAAGTCTGTGGTGACCCTAAGAACCAGCCACACTCAGAAAACAAGAAGGTGGTACACCTTAGCCAGGAAGCCAAACCGGAAGCGTAGAGCAGCCAGGACTCAAACTTGGACATTCTGATATGAGTTGCACATGTCCCCAGGTCACAACTTCAGTGCTGTGGTCCCACATTTTTAGCTCAGAAAAAGATTTATTTATTGGAGTCGGCTTTAAGGCATAGTGGGTAAGGCCACTGTCTATCCATCAACAAAGCATCCTGTATATGGGTGCCAGTTTGTATCGTAGCTGCTCCACTTCTGATCCAGCTGCCTGCTAATGTGCCAGGAAGGCAGTGAGGGATGGCCCAAGTTCTTGGTACCTTGTATCCATTGGGGATGTTCAGAAGAAGCTCCTGGTTCCTGATTGGCCAAGCTCTGGCCATTTTGGCCATTTGGGTAGTGAACCAGCAGATGGAAGATCTCTCCTCTCTCTCCCTACCTTCGCTGCTGTTTGTGACTCTGCCTTTCAGATAAATAAATAGATCTCTAAACATTTATTTACTTGAAAGCACAACAGTAAGGAAGGAGGGAGATCTTTCATTTCCTGGTTCACTCCCCAACTGGTTACAACAGTCCAGTGTGGCCCAGACCAAAGTCAAGAGCCAGGAGCTCCATCCAGGTCTCCCAAACAGGGGGCAGGAATCTGGGTACTTGAGCTGCCTTCTGCCTTCTCAGGTTAGCAGGGAGCTGGATCGGAGGTAGAGCAGCTGGGACTAAGTCCTTAGATGCTGGCATTATAAGTGGTCTGTCCCAACACTGTACTCATACCTCAAATTTGTATTTTATCTTTTGGAATATCCCTTCAGCACCACACAGCATGCAAATACTGATCTCCGTGAATTTGGTGAATGATGGAAAGTGGAGAATCATGTATTTGAGGAGGTGGATATTCATAGCTCATGGCAGGTGAGCTGATGAGTGCCACTTGCAAATGGCAGCTGTCACTTCTGCACCTGCAGTGTGCTAGGTTCTGCATCACATACCCTGTTAGTGTGTTCAGTTAAATGGTTAACCCGTCTCTGGTGCTGTAATGCCATGGGTGAAGCTGCCCCCTGTAGTGCCAGCATCCTCTCTGAGCGCCCATTCAAGTCCCGGCTGCTTCATTTGTGATCCAGCTCCCTGCAGATGTACCTGAGAAAGCAGCAGAGCATGGCCCAAGTCCTTGGGCTCCTGCACCCACGTGAAAAGCCAAAGAAGGCACCTGGCTCCTGCTGTGGCCTAGCGCAGCCCTGACCATTGCAACCATTTAGACAGTGAACTGGCAGATAGAAGATTTCCCTCCCACTCTCTTTCTCTCAACTTGTAACTCTACCTTTCAAGTAAATAAATCTTAAAAAGAAAAAGATAATAATAATAAACAGGTTACTGTTGAATTGAGCTGGACAATAATATACTGGACTCTACGCATGGCAGATGCTTGCATTGAAAGAAAGACTAGATTTGAACTGTAATACTACAACAAGGTGGAGCAATCCACCATGGGGGGAGGGCTCGGGGAGGGGATGGGGGAACTTCAGAGCCCATGAAACGTTGTTATAAAATTAAATGCAATAAAAAATAATAATAAACAGGTTAATATCAGGTGCTGGCAGGGCCCCAGTCCTACAAGTGTATGTGTTCAGCTGGAATCCCCCAGGCCAATATGGAGGTGAGAGCCGGTGGGAGCCTGCAGGCCACTCCCTGGCCCAGCTGTCTGCCCTCAGAGGGAGGAGATTAGCAGCAATCGCAGCTGCCCTTAGAGGAGCTTCTTGACTCTAAGCCTGGTTAAACACTGGGATTAGCTGCCGGGGGGTGTATGAGAGAGTCCCATCTGGGAGAGCCTTGGAAAGGAAAACCGTGGTCAAGTGTGTTCTCAGATGCTTAGAGATGCAGGCACTGGCCCCAGGGTGGGTCCCTATACCCATATAGGAGACCCAGAGGAGGCTCTTGGCTTCAGCCTGGCCATCATGACCATTTGGGGAGTGAACCAGCAGATGGAAAAACTCTGTCTATAACTGTGAGTTTCAAGTAAGTAAATAAATTCTAGAAAGCAAAAACAAAGCAGTCCGCAGAGCTCTCTCCTTGCTGGTCCTTCGACTCTACAGCCTGGACTTTTCCACTTAATTGTAGCTTGCAGCTGTATTTGAGCTGCTCAAGTGCCGCAGCAGTTTGAAGATGCCCTTTGGAGCAATCACGTCTCAGATCAGTGTCTTGGTTTGAGTACTCCACCCCCCCTCCGCCGCCATTCCAGCTTCCTGCTGGGGCAGCAGGCAATGGCTCAAGTGCCTGGGCTTCTGCCACTTCACATGGGAGGCTGGGATTGAGTTCCTGGCTGCTGTCTTTGACCTTGCTCAGCGCCGGCTGTTGGCAGGCACCTGAGGAAGAAGTGATGGGGGTATCTCTCCACCTATCTTTGTCTATATGTATTATTTTTTTTTAAATAAAGATTTGTTTGAAAGGCACATTTACAGAAAGGTCTTTTACCTGTTGGTTCGCTCCCCAGATGGACACAACGGCCAGGGTTCAGCCAGGAACCTGGCACTCTGCAGGCTACACGGGTGCCATGGCCCAAACATGTGTGTCATCTTCCACCACTTTCCCGGGTACATTTGCAGGGAGTGGAACAGCCAGGACTTGAACCAGCACCCCTATAGGGATGCTGGTACTGCAGGCGATGACTTAATCTGTTGTGCTGTAACACAGGTCCCACCCCCACCTGAAAGTAAAGTCAAGATGCAATGGTCCTGTGCTAGCCCGAACCTCCTGCTTTTCTCTGCTTCTTCCAGGCCTGTGAGAGTGGACTTGGGTGGTTGGGGGTTGTGGAGCATGAGAAAGGCTGTTGTGTGCTTTTCCCGTGTTGGCCTGAAACTGGCACCTTGTATTTCCTCAGGTGGACCTTTGCCCTGAGCCGCCCCCTTCCCCGACCCCTAGAGTGACTGCCTTTGACTGTCAGGCTTGGCCTTCTGCAGTGAGACCGGGATGACCCTAGCCTCTTGCTGTGGATGGCTGCTTGCCTGGGTTCAGGCCTCGCTGTGCTCTCTTCCTCCACTTGCCTCCTTCGGGTCTGCCCGTTGGCCTGCTCTGCTCCCCCTGCCAGGAGCCCCTCTCTTGCTAGACACTGCCCAGACTTCTTGGTTTTGGGTAAGGAATGCATGGCAGTCAGCTCTCCAGTGGAGGACCTGACTTGGGAGGAGGGAGGTTTTAGGCAAGGAATGCTTGGAGACCTTGGAAACCTTGCAGTTCCCATGTGCAGGATTCCAGAAGGGTTCCCTGCCTGCCTGGCATGCCAGGCCCGCCTTCCCACCAGCCCCCTCCCCAGCCCCACATCCAGCTGTCACGTCCTCCAGCACCCATGCCTGGAGTTGTTATGGGCACATAGTTCCTTCAGGGAATGTACCCTTCACCCCCACCCCTGCTGCCACTCTCCTGGCAGAGGTGGGTGGGGAGAGTGGGGAGCTGCAGGTGGGATGGGGAGTGGGGAGCACAGCATCTAGAACCTTCTGTTGGCAGAGGGGACATGGTCCCACCTGTGCCATGTTTCTTTGCCTGGTATTGACATACGATGGGTTCCTTTCTGGGTCCCTGTCTCTCCCAGTGGTACGTGGTGAGTGATTGTGGAAAACTCTGGGTGCTGTATTGGGGTCAGCAGCAGCTGTCTGGCACGGCATTAGTTTCTGGGAGAAATAAGGGACACCGTCCTTACCTTGTAATGGGAAATACGAAGCAGCAGCAGCAACACAGTGCATGTGCTGGGTGGAACCCCGGATGTGGAAAGGCCCTTGTGGCTGCCGAGCCGGCTCCACCCTGCCCGCCACCTGGGCTGGCCCTGCTCGTCCCCCCTTCCTCTCCCTCCCCCCATCCCTCTGTGTATGTGCAGAACAGGCATGGAATCTGGCAGGAATGTGCACTGCTTCTGTCCCTGGATGCTCCGGGCACCATCTGGCAGGGCTCATGGAACAAATGGGCCCCCGGGAGGCGTGTTCCCTACCCCTGCAGGAGAATTGGATTCCCCCGTGCAGAGTTGCAGGTGGAGAGGGGGGAGAGCCCAGCCAAGTGAGTCTTTGTAGGAGGGGGAAGGAGGAGGGCCCTGCCCTGTCTTGTCCCGCTCAAGCCTCCTAGCCCAAGGCGCTTGCAGCTAATGTCACTGGGCACCTTGGCATTTAGCAGTCCTGTAGGTCACACTGCTTTCTCACTTCCAGGGGGAAAAGCCTGTATACCCAGTGCCTGTCCCCGTACAGGCTTGCTGGCTGGCTCAGCTGGAGTGATGTGTCCAGGTACCCACCCTCTCCGCTTCCTGTGCCCCCACTTCCCAAGTGCCACTGCACAGATCCTGTCCTAGATGCTGTGCTGGACCAGGCTTAGAGCTGGCACTACCTAAGGACTCCAGGTGTACCTCTTTTGATTGACAAGCCTGGGAGTGTGCCAAGGTCACCCAGTTGGGGATCAGCCCAGGACTGTTGCTGCCCCGCTCATAAATTTTGCTGCAATTCAGCAGCAGCTAAAGCATGGGTAGGTGACCATGAGGCCACTTGGGCCTGCCAGAGGAAAGACTGTCCAGCCCTCTGTGGGTGGGTATGGCACACCTGGAGGTGCACCTGCTCAATCTGGACAGACAGGCTTCCTGAGGGATCCAGTCCAGTCATTCACTACCTCTGTGTTCTTTGCTGTGGCAGGTCGCCAAGCCCACCTGTGGGCAGGGGTGGCCTCATGCTCCAGGTAGATGGCAGTGCAGGAGAGGCCGCAAAGGCTGTTGCATTAATAAACCATCCACAGTGTGGGCTGGGAGAGCTGACCTGAAACAGGGCCTCGGAGCCTGTGTCCTGTGTCAGTTTGGCAAGGAGGTACCCAAGAAGCAGTGTAGGGGCCCTTTCCTGACTGCATGTGTCTCACTGCTGTACACGCATGCATGCACGTACACACACACATAAATGTGTGCACTCTCCAGCACACATGTCTGTAAGGTCTAAGACTACTCAGATGGTGTCTGACCCAGACTCAGGGTCCAGAGCTTTCTGTGGAAGTCCTTCAAGCCAATGGGATCCTGTGACAAAATCTTTCCCCCTGCACCTCCCATGCACCTGCCACTATCTTCTGGGGGCCCCCTCAAGGTCTCCGAGCAGGTCAGAACAGAGCGCGGCATTCCTAGGTGCCACGTGCCCACGCCTTCCCTTGCCCGCCTGGCTGCTCCGTTCTCGAAACGTGACTTGCCCGGGCGGCTGCTCTGGCAGCGTCTCCGTGGTGCTGCCTCCAGCCCCCTTTTCCTGGCGGAAGCGGCCCCCGGGGATGATGACAGGCTGTTCTTGTTTGGAAACAGAAAAGACAGCCATCCTTACTGTTTTGGCTTTTGTTACTCTGTGTGTGTGTGTGTGTGTGTGTGTGTGTGTTTTCCTCCCCTTTGTCCAAAACATAAGGCTTGTGTGTTCAGTGGCGCGTGTGTTAACAGTGCTGGCTCTGTGCGCGCACAGTGAGGGTCTGGCCCTGATGCCCTGCTGCTCATCAGGAGAGTGGGGGTGACGGTGTCTCCTGCCTTGGGAGATGAGCCAGCTGCAGGGGTGGGAAAGGGGGTCACCGGGCATCACGCCTGGCATGGGAGGCGCTCCCAGAGGTTACTGCTGACCAAAAGCATCTCTTTGGCTTTCCATGACTCAGAAATGAGCTCATCCCAGTACGGATGTGGTGACAGCCAGGCTGTGTCCCTCCAGAGGCGGGTCAGCTAGGCAAGAGCGGGTCAGCTAGGCAAGGCCTTTCTCTCTGCCTTCCCATTGACAGACTATGATCTTACAGGGCCTTCCTCGGGGTCGTTGGGAAGGCAGGAAGATGGACAGGTCTCCCACCTGCTGGCTTACTCCCTCCCCTCCCCTCCCCTTCTCTCCCCTCTAAGGCCCACAACATCCATCTGGCCCAGGTCAAGGCCAAGAACTCAATCCAGATCTATCTCCCCAGTGTAAGGTAACAGGGACCCACTCCTTGAGCCATCATCTCCTACTGCTGACCAAAGTGTATGTTAGCAGGAGCTGGAATTAGGTGCAGGCCCAGCCCTGGCTGATATAGTCATTTGGAGAGTGAACCAGCAGGTGGACATTTCTGTGCATTGTGTGTGTGTGTGTGTGTGTGTGTGTGCGCGCAGAGCTAAGAGCCTGGAGCAGAAGCCACTTGGCTCCTTTCCAAGGATGGAGAAGGACCTGCCACCTGCCAGGTGCCTGCCTCAGTGGGGGCTCTGAGGCTCTCCTGTACAGGGGACGGTGTCCAGCCCGTTAGTGAGGAGCTGCAGACATCTGAGCTGAAGTTCTCTGCCTTTAACCAGTACCCAGTGAACCACCAGCTGTGCCAGCAGGAATATTAGGGTGTTCTAGGGGACAGAGTCCCTGAACTGGGATTTTTCTGGGAGGAATATTGAACTCACAGCCGATGTTAAAGACCCTCAAGCACCTCTCACACCCCAGCTGGGATCACAGAGACCTAAAGGGAAGGACCTCTGCCTCATAGCCCAGCCTGCCCCTGCTGCCATAGTGTCTTCCCAGAGCAGAACCGGCCCTTCGACAGACCCTCATCAGAACCCGCTCAACTGGCTGGGCTGGCAGGTGGCCAAGTCAGAGGCTTGAGTGGGCGACCCAGCAGCTGTGCCTATGGCAGTGGGGGTGGCGTGCGTGGCATCCAGGGCTTGTGCGTCCTGTCTCCTCCCAGGGGAAGGCCCTGCCTGGAGGGGGGAACTGGGCCTGGTTGTCACCCTGGCTATGATGATGACAGCTGGGATTATCGCCATTCGCACAGGGCGGTCTCAAGTTTCAGGTCAAGAGCCGGGTCCCTTGCAGCCGCCTCTTGTAAATCTGGATGGAGATCCTGGCCGGCTGGTGTTCTGGCAGTTTCCTCAACTGCTTGCCTGGCACACTGAGGTTCTGCTGACAAGCTGCTCCCCCGACCCCCAGAGGAGAGAGGAGGAATCTGTGCCAGCAGCACAAAGGTTGGCAGCTTTGGCACTGAGTGGCTGGATGGACTGGATCACCATGCCTGGCCTGCCTCTACCCAGGCTTGTGGGCAGAGTGTCATTGCCATTCATGGGAGCTGGGAGAGATGAAACAAACCCCTGCTGTGTTCTATTGTTTGTTGTTGTTGTTGTTGTTGTTATTTTCCGGGGCAGGAGTAAGAAGTGGGAGGAGTGTGATTGAGGAAAGCCCTGCAGGTGGGGCGGGGAGGGTGGGAACAAAAAGGAGAAAGATTTCCTCTTCCAGGTCCTGTCACATTCCAGAGTGACCAGAGCTCTCCCTGCACACTGGTTTTCCTCAGGGGTGGGGAATCTACTCGGGCCCAGACTTTGAGGCCCTGGCCCCTGGTTTCCTTCCTGTTGCTCAACTCTTTCCAAACCTCAAATTCTGACACAAAATACAAATTATCACCCTTCTCTGTCCCAGCCAGGACACCAACTACCTATCCACCTGCCCGCCTGGGGGAAGACCTGTCCTTGGAGGTTTCTTACCTGTGGGGCTCCAGGAACGTCACTGACTATCCTCGTAAACCTTCCTTGTTCACTCATAAAAATGAGGTCCTGGGGCTGGCGTTGGGACAGAGTAGCAGGTAAAGCTGCTTACCACCTGCCATACCAACAGCCAATATGGGTGCTGGTTCGAGTCCCAGCTGTTCCACTTCTCATCCAGACTGACTGGGTTTCTGGTTTCTGATTGGTATCGTCACAAGATAGGTGGGTCTGTTCTAGTGGGAGAGTCTGGGGGCAAGTCTGACTGAGAAGGATGCTGGGAGGAAGCATGTCCAGGAGGCATAGGTGCAGCTGTGACAGAAGGCCCCAGGCTCCATGCCCCCTGAGTCACAGGTAGGACAGGGACAGCTCCTGGGTGGCCATGGCCACTGACCCAGACTTCTATAAGTCAGTGAAAATTATTACCCAGCAGTTTCTCAGCACCCTGGTGTTTAACCTCTGCCATCACCGTGACCCTGTTGATCTGCTGGAGCTGCCTCACAAAGGATCACAGACCATGGGGGCTTAAATAACAATGTAGCAGCTTGTCAGTGTAGAGGCCAGAAATCTAGACCAAGGATTTGGTGGGTTGGCTACTTCTGGGTGCCAGGAGGGACGGCTTGTCCCTTGTGCCTGTGGCTAGCTTGCTATTCTCATGGTGTTTGCCAGGTTGCCAAAAGCTCCCCACCCTGCCTGTCAGCCCTGTGGGTTAAGCTCCCACTTACAATTCCAAGTTCCCATGAGGCGCCGCCGGCTTGAGTCTCAGTTGTTCTGCTTCCTATCCAGCTCTCTGTTAATGCACCTGGGAGGCGGCAGTAGAATACACAAGTGCTTGATCCCCTACCCCCAACATGGGAAACAAAATGGAGTTCCAGGCTGCTGGCTTAGCATGGCCCACCTCCAGCTGTTGCAGCCGTTTAGGGAATGAGCCAGCAGATGGAAGATCCCTGCCACTGTCCCCTCCCCTGAATGTATTAAAGAGGAAGGCCAACAGAGACAGAGCTCCCATCCATTGTTTCGTTCCTCAAATGCCTATGGTGATTGGAGCTGCACCAGACCAAAACAGGGAGTCAGGGAACTCACCCCAGGTCTCACACCTGAGTGGCAGGGATCCATCTGCCCTAGCTGTCCCCTGCTGCCTCTCCCAGGGTCTGCAAGAGCAGAGCCAGGAATCACAGTCCGATGGTCTGGGCTGAATGGCTGCCCCTTCCCCCACTCTTAAAGGATTCGGTCAATGACCTGTCCAGACCCCTGTCTTCAAAGGAACCCCCCAGGGTTAGGATTGGAGCAGATGAGTATTGAGGGAGAACAGAATTCAACCCATCCCAGGGCTGTTCTTTTTGTTTCAAAACCCTGCCTGCTGATCATTGGTGATATTTTTAGTTGTGATAATACACAGAATGTACCACTTCGCCGTTTTTAAGGGTACATATGAAACACCTCTATGACGTGATACATTTGGCAGTGCCACCCGCATCCAGAGCTTTTCCACCTCCCCAAGCTGAAGCTCTGTGCCCATGGCACACTCACTTCCCACATACTGTCTGCCCCGCTTCTGTCCCCAGCCAGGGCAGCTGCCATCGTCCTTTTAGTCACCCTGAACCTGACTGCTCTGACATCCCAAGGAGTCACACAGCATCTGTCCTTGTGTACCTGGCTCTCACCATTGACCTGTAAAGTCCTCTGGCTCAACCATGCTGTGCCTTGGGTCAGAACTTCTTCCTTGTCAAGGCTGACCAGTATCCCATTGGATGGGACACACTACTTTCTCTGCGTCCATCTATGACCCCTCGGTGAACTCTCCCATGGCTCCTGCAGGTGTACCTGAGCCCCTCTTTTCTCGACCTTCACTCACCAGGCAGATGGCGGCATAGGTGAGGAATGTGGCTTCCTCCTGACCCAGCACCCAGCCATGCTGTGTGGATCAGAGGCCTGCCAGGGCAAGGGTGTGATGACCACCAGACCAGGGCAATACTTTCTTGCCCTCCCTATTTCTGTGCCATGGGAATGCCTGGGAAGGCAGGGCACAGGTGTGCAGTGACCAAGTACTTCCTGGCATCCAGGCCACAGCTATACAGTAACCAGGCACTTCCCTGGTGTCCAGACCTGCTTGACTCTGGCACCCCTCTGTCCTGTCCTCCTGTCCCCACCTCCCTATTTCAGGTGGTTCCCTGAAGTCCATCTCCCGTGTTAGTAACACAGCATTCTCTTTGCCCTTTGCCTCGTTTCCGTCTTCATCCCCTCTGCAGAGCCCTTGCCTTATTACTGTGCATTCACTGTCCTCACTCTCCTTTTTTTTTTTCAAATATTTTATTTATTTTTATTGGAAAGGCAGATTTGCAGAGAGAAGGAGATGCAGAACAATCTTCCATGTGCTGGTTCACTCCTCAAATGGACATAACAGCTGAGCTGAGCTGAAGCTGGGAGCCAAGAGCCCCTTCTGTGTCTCCCATATGGTGCAGATCCCAAGAACTTGGGCCATTCTCCGCTGCTTTCCCAGGCCATAAGCAGGGAGCTGGAAGGGCAGTGGAGCAGCTGGGACACAAACTGGCCCCCATTGCAGAGGGAGGATTAAGTCCGTTCAGCCACTGTGCTGCCTCCACCCCGCACCCCACACTCTGTCATTTCTGCACTGACACCAGCTTTAACTGGAGCGACCTTTCCGTGAGCCTTGGGCCCTGCCCCACTGCCAGCATGCACCCAGATGTGCTGCCTGCGTGTCCCCTCTCCCCGTGACTCCCTTTCTTGCACCACTCCTCTCTCAGATGGCCCCCACCATCTCCTAGATCAAGCTGAGCACTCGACTTGCTGCTTGAGGTCTGTGCACAGCATCCCTGCATCTTCATCCCAGCCCCGCCTATCCTGGCCTTTGTGCACCTGTCAGCCCAGGAGACCTCTCCCATGGCTGCCTTCACAGCCCGTGGTGCTGGTAGAAAGCTCCTGTCTCTCACAGACCTGGCTGGTCACTGCCACCCCCAACTTCCCAGCATCCAGATTTTGTCCTGTCCTGGTGTCCTGTGGTTGCTCTGACAAATAAGTAGGAAGTCAGTGTCTTAACGGCAACAAAGATCTGTTTTCTTGTGGTCCCAGAGAGGGAAGGCTAAATCTAAGAGTCAGCAGGGCCTTCCTGGTGGAGGGTTGGGGGTTCGGAGGTTTGGGAGGGAAGCCCTTTTCTGCCCCTTCCTAGCATCCAATGGCCCCAGGCCTTCCCGGAGCAGGGTGCCTCACCTACCTCTTAAATAACTCCTGGTGGGGATTGTGTTGCAACTTGAGGGCCCTCAGGGGTAGCTGACCATAATAGTCTTCCTCCTTCCTTTACAAGGGTAGCACCTGTCTTAATGTTCTTGTGACTGCCATGATGTCATCATCACCTGACCCCCAGGGTTACACCTGCGGCCAAGGACAGACACCAGGTGTGGCATGTTGCCACCCACCTTTGTGCACCCAGCACAGTACCTGGCAGGTATTATTAGGGGCCCCAAATCTTGCTCCTGGATATTAGGTGCTCAGTAGGTATGTTTGTCCCAGGACCAGCTGAGAAATCTTTCTGAATTTCATTATCTTGGAAAAGTCTTAAGTGATAGTGTCAGGCAGTAATTGTATCATTCCCAACCAAGGGCTGTCACCTCCTCCCTGCAGGGGTTCCAGGCTCTGCCTGCCTGCCTGCCCTGGCACCAGCCAGCACCAGCTGGCCACAGCCTTAGGGCCACATCACGCAGTTATCTTTCTCTCCTTGAACGTCTGGGAGCTTTAGGCCCAGGTGGGTCCTTCGAGACTGGTCACTGATTGGTGGGGAGCTCTTGTCTGTGTATGCTTGTGGCAGCAATCACCGGCCAAGTTGATCTTCTGGTCACTCATTCACCAGCCTGCTGACATCGAGACACCAAAGAGGGCAGGGCTGCTTGTACCAAAGTAGTTCCAGAAAGTTCGTAGTAAAGTAAAATTAGACATTTATTTTGAGACCCCCCCCAAAAAAACTTTTGAAATCTATGTATGGTTTTTCTTTTACATTAAAAAATTATTTATTTGAAAGATAGTTACAGAGAGGAGAGACAGACACAGAGATATTTTCCATCCACTTGTTCACTCCCCAAATGAGCACAATAACCCAGATTGAGCCAGACCAAAGCCAGGAGCCAGGAGTTTTATTCAGGTCTCCCACATGGGTAGCAGGGGCCCAAGCACTTGAGTCATCATCCACTGCCTTCCCAAGTGATTAGCTGGAAACTCAGTTAGAAGTGGAGCAGCCAGGATTCAAACTGGCGCCCATGTGGGATGCCAGCCTGACATCCCATATGCAACATCGAAGTTGCACCAGAATGAATTTTCTGCTCCCGTAAACTTTTTGGAGGCTGCTGCTCGTGAATGTGCTGGTGTCAGGGTACCGAGGGCTGCCTGGGAAGCAGGGACATCAGGCTGTAAACTGGGCAGCCCCAGCCCCTTCCCGGCTGGCACTTCTGGGCCTGGGCTGATCACAGTTCTTTCTGCGTGGCACGTGCTGACTCACTCCTGATTCATGTCCATGACCTCTCCCTGCCCAGGCACCTGGGGCTTTCCATTCTCAGGTACTTGGCCGGATGATGTCACAACTGTGGTGGCAGCATGAGGGCTGTGGGGGGTGGGGCCCTAAGTCCTCAGTGGCTTGCTATACCTCTCTAAGCACATCGCTGAAGATGAATGAGGCGGAGAGGAACTTAAGTCCTCAAGAGCTCGCTGGACCACTCCAGGCACATTACTGGGCATGGATGAGGCTGCTCCCACCAACGTCCAGCCACTAGCTGGAGAGATGACATCTTTTTCAGAGAATTTTAACCCACATGGTATAGATATAGGGAAGGAGAGTAGCCAGCCTGGCAGAGGAGGTGACAAGAAGAAAAACAAATCCAAATTTACCATGGCCACTCATTGTCTGGGGAGGCAGGAGGGGGCGCTGGGGTTGTAGTGCCGGCCGGTGTTGGAGACCACCTGCGATGGTACTCTTGCCTGTGAAACAGCCGAGTTACAGGAAGTAGAGTGAGCCAGCATTGTGGTATACTGGGTAAAGCTACCACCGGCGAGACCAGTGTCCCCTCTGGGCACTAGTTCCACTTTCTAACTAGCTCCTTAATGTGCCTGGGAATGCAGCAGAGCGTGACCCAAGTGCTTGGGCTCCCGTACCCATGTGAGAGACCCGGATGAAATTCCTGGCTCCTGGCTTGGGTCTGGCCCAGCCATGGCTGTTGTGGTCATTGGGAGAAGGAACCAGTGGATGGACGACGACTATTTTTCTCTCCCTTTTCTGCCTGCCTGCCTGCCTGCCTTCCTGTTACCAGAAAAGCCTGATGGGTTCTTTCCTTAGCTTCATGTAGAAATAAAAAGCCAGGAACCAGTTGCAGATGGAAAAGTTTGTTTGTGAAGGGACCAGGTGAGAGGGGGAAGGAGGGAGGGCAAAATCGCCTCTGAGAGGAAGCGGGAGGTGGGGTGCCTCTGGAAAGGAGAGGGGGGACACCAAAGGTTTGAGGAAGGAGCTTCAGCTGTTAAGCCTCCCCTAACCCCTCCTTGTTGAGTGGGAGCCTACAGGTAAAATGTTCTTTTTTGGCTCTAGCCAGCACCAGTGGGTGCTGGAGACTAGCCCAATCTGACCTACCCCTAGATCCAACCCACCCATGTGTGCCAATAGGTGCTATAACCTTACCTGACCTGGTCCACTCACAGCCCTGGCTCTGGTACTCACCAATGGGAGCTGTGTGCCAGCATGGGAGTCAGCATGATTCCCCTACTAGATCTGTTCCTTGCCCTGGGTCTTGAATGTGCTGTTGGGTGCTTTGACCCAGGCTGGCATGACTGACCCCCAGTCTTAGCTCATTGCAGCCCCATCTAACTCAGGCTAGGTGCGACCCACATCCTGTCCTGGCTCTAGTGTGTGCCAGTGGGTATTGTGGCCTGGTCTGGTCTGGCCTATTCCCCTGGCTCATACAAATGCTGACAAATGCTGTGACCTGCTTGGCCTGGCCCACCCCCAGCTGCAGCTTGTCTGCTCCCACTCTTGGATCTCATGTGTGCCCACGGGTGCAGCAGCTCTGCTTGGCATGGTCTACCCTTGGTCCCAGCCTTTGCGTGTGCTGGTGGTTACTGTAGCCTGGCCCCGCCCAGGCTCCTCCCAGTCTAAGCTCTAGTGAGTGTCAGGTGGGTTCCTGTCTGGTGAGTTCTGTAGGCCAGACTGGCTCGGTTAGTCACCACCCCCCAGCGCTCTGTGTAAACCTGCAGGTGCTGCAGTTCCACAGAGGCATGCCCACAATTCGTCTAACAGAATATGTCCCCAGATCCACATCTCTTGCCTTCTGTGGGTGCCATGGCCCAGCCTGATGTGCCCTGCTCCCTGCTCCAACACTTGCAGGCAGGTACTGTGGCCTATCTCAGCCAGGCATGCCTCGCAGCCTCAGCTTTTGCAAGTGCCAGTGGGTGGTATGTGATGTTATTTAGCCCAGTCCAGGTCTCCTAAGTGGGAAGGTGCGTTGGACTGACCCAGCCATGCTTTTTGGTTCCCCCTCCCCTAAATTTCTCCATCTCAGCAACCCAGCCTGCCTGGAAGGTACAGTGGCCAGGACCATGGAAGACCTCAGAAGTCATTCCTCCCCTGTCAAACATGCCCTCAGCATCTTCCACTCCACTATGTCCCCAGGCTCCTTCCCTGGGCAGTCTTTAGCCACCCTCCAACCCTGAGGACCAGGACAGCATACCCTGGTCAGAAGTTCCCCATCTTCCGTACATATCTTTAAAAAAAAAAGGCAATTTTACTGGAGCACTGGTATAGTTAATATAGATTTAGCATTAACCAGGCCCACAGTGCTTGCTAGCTGTAGCTGCTGGCTGTTTTTCCTTCCAACAGTGTAACACTTTCCTAGGTATAAGACAGGCTAAGCAGTTGCCTACAGCTAGGGTATTTATTTGAAAGGCAACAGAACAGAGAAAGAGACAGAGAGATCTCCCACCCACTGATTCACTCCCCCAAGTGACCACGAGAGCCAGGTTGAAAGCCAGGAGCTAGGAGCTTATTCTAGATCTTCCCCCATGGATGCAAGGGCCCAAGCACTTGGGCCACCCTCTGCTGCTTTTCCCAGGTCATAACCAGGGAGCTGGAGTAGACGTTGAGCAGCCAGGACTTGAACCAATGCTCATATGGGGTGCTGGTGCTACAAGTGATACCTTAACCCCACTGCACCAGGGGTACATTTGTAGCCTGAGCTGGGCTTTCTGCTACCGGGGTGGGCTCCATCACCCTTGACAGTTTTCTGCTTCTTCACCCTTCCCCTCTGTTGAGTCCCTCAATGTGGCCAGTGCAGATATCTGCCTTATGCACTGCTCTTGGTAACCACTTCCGTAGTGGAGGGCCCTACATCCCATTCAGCTGGCCCTGCTGACCCCCGCTCCCTGTGTGGGCTGTACAGATAGGCCCCTGAGACCACCCGTTCATGCAGCAGGACTTGTGTCTGCCACCCTAATACTTCCAGTTAGCATTGTGTGTTGGGTTTGGGGTGTGGTGGTAAGTGTATGGTGCAGTGTCAGAGGGACCAAGCATGGGTTTGAGGCCTGGCTCCTCTGTCAATTCAAACTTTTCCTGTTCACAGGGTTCCTAGTCAGTTGGTGCTGGCTCAAGTGTCTGAGACCCTCCTAGCCATGTGGGAGACCTGTTGAGGGTTCCTGGCCCCCATCTTAGGCCTGAGCTAGCCCAAGCAGTGATGGACATTTGGAGAGTAAACCAACAAAATAGGTTTTTGTTTTTGTTTTTTTTTTTAAAAGACTTACTGATTTGAAAGGCAGATTGACAGAGAGAAGGAAAGACAGGGAGGTCTTCCATCTGCTGGTTCACTCCCCAAATGACTGCAACAAGTAAAGCTGAGCCAATCTGAAGCCAGGAACCAGAAGATTCTTCTGGGTCTCCCACAAGGATGCATAGGCTCAAGCAGTTGGACCTTCCTCCACTGCCTTCCCAGGCCATCAGCAGGCAGCTGGATGGGAAGTGGAGCAGCTGGCACACAAACCAGCACCCGTATGGAATGCTCGTGTTGAAGCCTGGTCCCTCAAATAAGCTTTTTAAAATAATTTCTTAAAAGATTTATTTATTTTTATTGGAAAGTCAGATATACAGAGAGAAGGAGAGACAGAGAGGAAGATCTTCCATCCGATGATTCACTCCCCAAGTGACCGCAATGGCTGGAGCTGAGGCAGTCCGAAGCCAGGAGCCAGGAGCTCTTCCAGGTCTCCCATGTGGGTGCAGGGTCCCAAGGCTTTGGGCTATCCTCGACTGCTTTCCCAGGCCACAAGCAGGGAGCTGGATGGAAAGCAGGGCTGTCAGTATTAGAACCGGAAGCCATATGAGATCCTGGCACATGCAAGGTGAGGACTTAAACCACTACACTATCACGCCGGGCCCAAATAAGCTTTTTTTTAAATAATTTTTTAAAATTTTATTTGTGATGATGTTTACATAGTTGATGAGGGTGGGAAGGGCCGAAGGTAAGGTGTTGTAGCCTTGCCCGGCCTGGTCTGCCCCCATTCCAGTTTACATGCTTACCAGTGGGAGCAGGGGCCCAGCAGGAGAACCTCCCACAACCCCCCTACTGGGCTTGCACCCATTTTCCCGCACCCCGAAGTGCCGGAGTCCAGCTCCAGCCTGGGTGTCGGAACTCGGGAAGGGTGCGTAGATGAGGCGCAGAAAGAAAGAGACAGACCACTAGGATTCCATGATGATAGTGGACACAGCAATAAAGCCGTCCGCTTTATTTATACAGAATCAGTTAAAACCTGGCTCAGACTTTTTACGTCATGATTAAATGGGTGTTGCTAAAGATAATTCTGCCGTTTGTCTCACCTAAGGCAAGCTCATACGTCTTGAATCAACTAAGGGAGGAAATGTAACACAGGAAGCAAGATCCAAAGATCAAAGAAAGAAGGAAAGAATGGGCTTCCCCTATACCTGGGAAGTTAGCACCCTTGATTAGCATATCATCAACGGGAGAGGAAAGGCTGTAAACAAGTTCCCACCACCTGGGGACGGAACACCTTTGATTAACATGTCAATGGTGGAGCCGTAGCAGCAGTAGGTAAAAACCTTTATGCTAAAAGCGAATATCAGTAGCATCAACTTCCAAGCTCGCACAGATACCATACGTCAACTGTTAACTCCGCAGGGGCAGACAGTGCCTAGGCAGATTACTGAAAACTCAGTGGGGAAGTCCGGTGTCCGGCAATGGAAAGCGGGCTGCGTTCAGGTGATCAAAGCAACATCACACCCGAAGCCCTGCTCAGCTGGGGGTTCCTTCGCGGCCCTGCCTGCAATGGAAGCAATGCTCCTCACACCTTCCTGTTTTCCACATCCATCACACGGACCCCGGCACCGAAGTCCACGTGTGCTGGTGGGTGCTGCAGCCCAGTCTTGCATGACTCGCCTCACCTTGGCATCTGCTGGCAGGTGCTCTATCCTGGCCTTGCCCAGCCTGGTTCCATTTCCAGCTCTTGCTGGTGGCTGCTGCAGCCTTGCCCACCTCAGCCAGCCCCTAATCCCAGCACTAATGTGAACTGGCTGGTGTTGTGGCCCACCCTGGCCTGTCTTGTGCCCTGTCCTGGTTCTTGGATCTGCCAGTGGGTGCTGTGAACTTTCCCAGCCTGGCCCAACCCCAGACCTGACCCCCATGTGTGCCAGCGGGCACTGCAAGCTGGCCTGGTCTTGGCTACTCCCAGCCTTGGTTCTTGGTTCTTATGCTCACCCGCAGGGACTGCATGCCGACAGAGGAATTCCCCAAGCTCCTCTATCAGATCTCCTCCCAGTAGCAGATCTCACATACACCAGTGGGTCCTTGGCCCTGCCTGACTTAGTCCACCTCCTGTCCTGGCAGGAACAATGGCCTTATGCAACTGGTCCATACCCATTCTGGTTCTTACTATTGGTTGCTACAGCCCAGCCACATCCGGTCCATTCACAGACTCAGCTCTCATGTGGTTCAGGAAGGACAGAGACCTAACTCAGCCCATCCTACATCCACTGTGGCTCTCAAGAGCACCAGTGGGTGCTGGAGTCTAGCCTGGTCTGGTGCACTTCAGACCCGGCCTACACCCTTGCCAAGGGACACTACAGTCATATCGGTGCAGACCACCCCCCTCATTCCAGCTCTTGTGCTCACCAGTGGGAACCGCAGCCCAACCAGGCCTAGTCCCAGCCACAGATCTTTCACATGCCAGTGGTTACTCTGACCCAGCTTGGCATATCCCATCCCCTGTCTTGATCTTTGCCATCAGATACTACAGCCTGTCCTGGCCTGGCCTGCTTCCAGTCCCAATTGTTGGTGGCAGGTGCTGCAGCCTAGCCAGCCTTGCCCAGTCTGCTTCCATTCCTGGCTTATGCAAACTGGTAGATGTGATAGCCAAACCTGGCATGACCCACACTCCAACCTGGCTGCTGCACATGCCAGTTGGCTCAGTTTGGCCTGGCCCTGACCAGTCTGCCCTTACCCAGAACCACCTGACACACTTACCAACGGGTAGAGCTGCCTTGCCTGGCCTGACCAACAGTGTCCAGGCATGAACCACATGCTCACCAGTGGGAATTGTGGCCTACCAAATGGTTTCCCAAGTTCTCCCACCAGGCCCACTCCCAGACCCAGGTTGCACATGTAGCTGCAAGTGCTAGGCCCTTACCCAGTATAGTCTGCCCGCTATGTCCTGGCCTTTGTATGAGCTGTTAGATGTTGGCTCAGTTTGGCCTGGCCCCAGCCCAGCCTTCCAGCTTGTGGCACATGTGCTGGCCTGGGACTGTATCCCTCCACACACCCAAGATGCAGGCCCATTCAAAGTTTCTTAAGCCTGGTCACCAGCCCAACAGCTTAGCATGCTAACCTGGGGCTCTCTCCTCCCCCTCCCCGACCCAGGACCAAGTACCTGGGGAAAACCTCAGGTCCCTGCATGACCCTGCTGATGCTATTCCCCAGCCCTCTGCAAGCACACACCTCCAGATCCTCAAGAGCCAGCTGCTGCCCCTGGCTACCAGCGGCGCAAGAATAATGGCAGTTGGGGGATAAAAATATTTTTTTAAATACACACACACACACACAAACCTTGTGTAATGCCCTGGACCCCATAAAGGAATTATCCCTCTATCTGCCCCCCATGACTCTCCTTCCTTGTGTTCCCTGACCCCGTGTGAGTTAGAGATACATCCAGGCCTGCCTTAATTCCCCGCTCCCTGCCGGGATGTGCATGTAATCAACTCTTTTTCCCCCCATCCCCTGGGTCTTCTTATCAAAGGCTTACCGTCCAGCTGCAATGTCCTGCATTACAACAGTCCCACAGGGGAACTCACACACATCATACTGTGCCCGTTCCTTGCTCTGATTCTCAGTTTTCCTGTCTGAAGTTCATTGCCTGTAGATCCCAGCGATGGCCTGTGTGATGCTTAGTACCGTCCTTTCCGCACCTGCCTCCAGAAGTGCAGGCTGGAGTTGAGGGGGCAGGTAGCAGGCGTTTCTGCCCTGCTCATTCAAAGGCTGAGGCCTCCCCACTTCTTAGGCATGCTTTTGTTGTAGGGTTTTTGAACCCCGAATACTGCAGCAACCTCAAATTCTTGTCTCGCAGGAAAGAAGAATTTTCATGCGGACACAGTTTAGTTTTAAAGTAAGATTTATTAGAAAAGCTGAGAAAGGAGACTCCCGTCCTAGTGACGAGAGGGGGTTCTGAGATAGAAAGAGACCCGACCCGTGCATGGGGGGGTGTTGGGATCTTTTAAGGCTTTAGTTCAAAGAGGGGGTTTTTCCAAGGGCAAAGGAATTTCCTGGTCTCCAGGTATCTGCCTTTGGGACAAAAGAGACCAGAGAGGTGCTAGACAGGACATTCCAGGCCTTAGGCATCTGCATATTACTTCCTGCCCTCCTTTCAATGATAAAGAGATAGGCCTGAGACCTTTCTACACCTTGGCCGGAGGTAATGGCTGGTGCTTCAGGTGGGGAATTGGTATGCTAATAGCACCCTTGTCCCTTGGAAGAGACTGCTCTGGTGAATCTAAAATATGGTGGGGAAGTTCCCTTTTATATTTGGGAAGAAAAATGACTTGGGGACCCAGAAAACCCTAACTGCCTACCACCCAGTCTAACTCCTCTCACATTCCGCCCCCCAGAAGAAGTGACCTTAACTGCTGTTAAGGGGGACAGGGACGTCGTTCGTTCTTAACTGCTTCCCGCTGACAGAGGACGTAGTTCAAGGGCAGCAGTTAGGTACTCCTCTGGGGGCCGGTCTAAGGGTCCCCAGTAGAATGCAGAAGTCATCGGAGGTGCCTGGTGGGTTGTCTGGGCTCCGAGTGTTCCTTCTTGTTGAAGTCTAGATGACAAAACAAAGACAATTATAATCTTTCCCAACCTAGTGTGTAATGGGATCAGTTGGAAACACTAATTTGAATGTTTGCATTTTAGAACTTAGATATGAGAAACATTTTGTTGAACATTGGACTTGAGCAGTTTAAGGTTATGGATTAGATTTACCAGTTTGAAATAATTCCTTTTAAGCTCAAGTTTGGAAACAAACTCAGTGAACACAACACATGAAGCTGAGCTATATGAAATTGTTATCTAGGTCTATTAGAACATAGAGACAATGACAAGACTAACATGTGGCAATAGGACATGAACCCATGCAGGGCACATAAACGTTAAGTCTCCATGGAGTTATAATTTCGTCTAGTAATGACAATTCTGAATTAAGATTTAAACTTACTTGGCTTTTGAGAATACTACAGTTGCTTTATATAGAAGTGGTGGATTAAAAAAACAAAAACAATTGTACTTTACCAGTTGTTGGAAACTCTAAGAGTATCAGAAGACATCGAGCCTAGAGCATAAAGCATGACACTTAAAACATTTCATTACAAGACTTATCTGGATCATAGCATAGATGGTAAGAGATTAAGTTAGTTGTGAGTTATAATAACCCAGCAGTTGATGGCAATCTAGTAAGAATTTACAAAACTTCACACATTAGGGGGCAAAGGCAAGCAATGAACTAGTCCTATAGTTGCTACAAGCCATGTTGACAATTGGAGAATGCAAGAGTCTTAAATCGATGGACAGAGAAATCCCCAATAATTTAGTAAATGAGGAAGACATAAACCCTGCCTCAGAATAGTGAGGGTGTCCTATTCAGTGAAGTCTAGTAAAAACTGAAGAGGGAGATGGCAAACATGCCGGTCGGGAGCCTGGTCAGTGCTGCAGACTGAGCAGTTACAGGCTGACTTTTCCCTAGAAAAGCTTCTTTTCTGAGCTTCAGTTAAGAATCTGTCACCTATTCTGTTCTACATAGAATCTAATGGAATATACTGAAAGTTACTCCTCAAGCATGTTAAGAAGCTGGGAGATCTCTGTGGCTCTTAATCTCAGAGATTTGTTTAAATCAAAAGATCCAGTTTAGAAATTCTCATTTATGAACACTTTATAAGTCAATTGAAATAGACTACATAGCTTGCCACATAAACATGTACATGTATACCAGATAACATACATTATAAGAACAAATAGCTTTTGTAACAGCTTTTTGAAAAAAATCTTTTAAAGTTACCAGTTATTTAGAATTATATCTTGCTCTTAGTAACACTAGCTAAAGACTCTTTTAGTTGGAACTTGTAGCTTACTGTTTAGCTTTAGCACTATCTGCAATGGATGCAATAGCATCTGTTGGAACTAGAAGATGAAGCATTCATTGTTAGAATTTTAAAATAACAAATGTAAACATCTATTTACTTTACACGGCACACTGTGGAACCACCTGTAAGACTCACACACACACTTGTACTGTTTAGGCCTCTAGGCCTTGTTCACCAGGATAACAGCTGTAAACAATAATGCAATAAGATTATTAGACTTTAGTGATGTTTTCTCATTTGTACCAATAGTAGTCTGTTAATATTTCATAATTATCCTGGAGTTAGTTAACAGATTTAGTCGCCATTAAGATGAAAATAAGTTAAGAAAACATCGCTTTGACAAAGAGTCAGATTTCAATTCCATTGTACCAAAGATGAACATTTAGAATATGTTGCACACAATATGTTCAATCATACCATACATTCTTTAAGAACTTGCTCTCTTCCTGTAAGACAAAATTTCACAAATGATGCTTTTTGCAAGTTAGAACATAAATAATCGACAAAGCAGGAACACAAATAATCTCACAGCTTGGTACAGCTTCACAATTAAAAGACGAATTGACCAATAAACATAAGCACCAGTATATGCATTAGCAGCTTTTGAAACTTTAGTAAGCACTGCTCTAGGTGTAAACATTGTAGGCCAGATCTGATCAGAGCTAGGATGGCACTATAAACCAGTAGATAGTTAAAACTTCAAGACCAAAAAGCAACAAAAGCAGTGGAAAACATTGTAAAACACTGAGAGCTCATCACTGAAGTTAGTTGCAAGAACACAGAAAAAAAAACCTTGATTTAGCACATGAACACAGCGTTAACAGTGAGATATACCATGAAACAAAAGGCGCATTGAATGAAATACTCCTAGTCGAGGGCAGAGGGAACTGCAAAGGGAAAGAATCTCAGGCTAGAAAGAGTTAATGGATTCTAAGTTCTCTCCTGGGGTGCGGGAGTCTGGGGTCTGGCCCTTTGTTAATTAGTAAAATATCCATTCCTTTCTGATATCAGTGACCAAGGAGAGACAAAATGAACTTCTACCTCCTGTTAGATATCTTACAATAAAGGGTGCAGTCAGGAGACTTGACTAAGACTGAACTGGGAGGAGCCAAGGTAAAAACCAGTTGTGTGCTCCACGTAGTGATGGAGCCAGCACAGCAGCATAGTTATGCAAAAAGGTCCATCCAGACTAACTCCACTCTAAAGCTCAAAGCTGGCAGCCAGGCTGTGGCATCCCTGTATTTGCGGAGGCACCCCAAGGGGTATCTCCGTTCAGTCCTCCATTCCTGTGACCATGTTAGCTCTGGGACTCCTGCCAGTTCAAGTTGCACCTAGACATACTCGTAAGACGTCTCTTAAGACTTCTATAGCTCGCCCGTGGTGTCCAGGTGTGCGCTGCTGAAGACCACAGAAGAAGGGAGGAAGGTGGGAGTGAAGTCAGTACACTTGACTCACGTCGCTCGACCTTCCACGCCTTGTGGGATGTGTCTCGGTTAGAACAGCATGTGCCAGGAGTGAACAATCCGCTCCTGTTTCCTGCGCCATGCTAGACCTAGGCCTCTGCCTGGTGCATTCTGATGCCCTGGAGAACATACAAGTCAGAAACAGCATGTGCCAACCCCTGCGCCACGCTGCATCTGGGACTTCTGCCGGATAAATATGCTCTCCCTTTGAAATTTGTTTTAACCTCAAGTTGACAAGCCTGACCTCAAACTTTGGCCTGATTCTATAAGCCTGTGTCCTTAACTAAGGCTAGAGAAGAATGTGTTGACTCTAGCTTTCTGCTCACATTAGCGACTACACTTGTTAAGAACGATCCTGGAGGAACTGTCCTGCTGCCTGCCTCGCGAAGGGATTAAAGGTGTGACGCATTCTTTCCTCAAGTCTATCTCCACTGCTCATCTTCTTGATAGAGGGGCCTAGAAAGAAACCCTGCCTGGCTTTTCCTTTTTCCCTATCACAGTCCAATTGACCTTTAGCACATACTGACCAGTAAAGCAAAACCCAAAGCATGAATACATAAGAAATGAGGGGACTTAGTGAGGAAAAGCTTTTGAGGAGATCCTAACAGAAAAGTTAGCGGAGGACTTGTCAGTGCCTGGGGCAGTTTGGGAATTGAGGCACGCAGCGCAGAGCTTGTGGCCTCGCTGTGGGTTGCGCCCATTCTTACTGACAACTGTGTCCCCGCGGAAGGAAGGAAAGAGTGCAGATTTCAGCCCGACACCCTGACGGGCTGTCGGAGTCCGGGGTACAGTCCAGAGGCCTTTCGAAAAACATCAGGGAGTGGCCCTGACCAGAATTTCTGAGGCACCCTGAGACTTCTCCCCAGTCTCGCGCGACGGGCTTAGTCTGCGAAAAGGAAACTGAGTTTGGACAAAACCGACATTCCTGGAGCTGAGGAGAGAGAAGAGAAAGGTAGAATCCCAGCTTCCTCAGACTGAGCGCCCAGATGCCTTTCCCATCAGGAAGCGCTTCACGGTCCTCTGCTCGCTAGAGGTCTAGGGTCAGGCAGACGGACTTTAGGGGAACGCCAGGGAGTGCCCTGGCCAGATCTCCTATTCGTCCAAGCCTTCTCCCACATCACCAAGGGCCAATCCGCCAGGGTGGCGTTTCACAGCGCCGTGCCCACTGGGCTTCTTGGGGACTGAGGTCAGCTGATGGGCTTTCAGGGGACGCCAGGGAGTGCCCTGGCCAGACCCCCTAGTCGTCCAGGCCTACCCTCCCTGCGGCGCCGATCCACGGAAGCGAGAGGAGCCGTTTCCCAGCGCCTAGCCCACCGGGCATTTGTGGGGACCAGGGTTAGCCGATGAGCTTTCGGGGAACACCAGGGAGTGCCCTGGCCAGGACCCCTACTTGTCCAGGCTTTCCCTGTCCTTCCTGTGGCGCAGATCCACGGGAAGCGGGCAGCGAGAAAAGATCAGAAAAGTGTCCCAGCTCCAGGGGATCAATTTAGCCAAACTCAGCAAGCCTCGCCCCTGAGTCTTAAGACCGGCGGCCGCGCTAGACGCATTTAACTGGCCGACAGGGACCCGGTGTTTCTTTTTCCAAGAGTTACTAATTGTGGAGAACTAGTGTCTCCGAAACACAGGATAGAAAGTCCGCTTTGCTCACCGTCCGACGAGATGGATGTTTGTAGGCTGGCTGGAGAAATTTCGCTGGTAGGATCCGAGTCACAAGGCGCCAAAACTGTTGTAGGGTTTTTGAACCCCGAATACTGCAGCAACCTCAAATTCTTGTCTCGCAGGAAAGAAGAATTTTCATGCGGACACAGTTTAGTTTTAAAGTAAGATTTATTAGAAAAGCTGAGAAAGGAGACTCCCGTCCTAGTGACGAGAGGGGGTTCTGAGATAGAAAGAGACCCGACCCGTGCATGGGGGGGTGTTGGGATCTTTTAAGGCTTTAGTTCAAAGAGGGGGTTTTTCCAAGGGCAAAGGAATTTCCTGGTCTCCAGGTATCTGCCTTTGGGACAAAAGAGACCAGAGAGGTGCTAGACAGGACATTCCAGGCCTTAGGCATCTGCATATTACTTCCTGCCCTCCTTTCAATGATAAAGAGATAGGCCTGAGACCTTTCTACACCTTGGCCGGAGGTAATGGCTGGTGCTTCAGGTGGGGAATTGGTATGCTAATAGCACCCTTGTCCCTTGGAAGAGACTGCTCTGGTGAATCTAAAATATGGTGGGGAAGTTCCCTTTTATATTTGGGAAGAAAAATGACTTGGGGACCCAGAAAACCCTAACTGCCTACCACCCAGTCTAACTCCTCTCACACTTTGATCCCCAAAGCAGCCACAGATATCTCCCAATCATCCTCCCAGCCCTGCCTGCAGGAGCCAGGCTTGGATGCCAAGGCCCCACCTGTGAGTGTGGAATTTGCTCTGAGGACCAGCTTGTGGATGGACATCTAGTCCAGAGGTGGCTGTGCCCAGGGACCTTCTCTGTCCCAACTGTGGTTTCCCCATGCTTCTCCCGGAAGGGCTCTGGGACCAGGGACCAGGGACAGGGTGCAGGAGCCAGGCTGGAGATGGACCCTGACAGACGCATCATGCCCATCTGTATGGAGATCTCCTGGCCACAGCTGGCCCGGTCACCAGATGTTTGATCTGCCCTCAGCTTCATAAATAAACATGGCCAGATTATTTGCTGCCAGTGTAAACAGGGAATGGGTGCCCAGCTTGCCCGTGTTCCCTGCATGGCTGAATTCCTGCCATGGCCTCACTTCCTCCCTGGGAGCCCCCTTCCCTTCCTTTCTCTCCACCCAGTGTGTGTTTATCAGAATTGTTCCCCAGTCCGTGGCACTTTCCCCCTAACCCCTAGTCTTCTGGTTCAGGGAGGAACTCAGGGCATGACCTTGTCCTTCCCCTCACCTCCTGCCAAGGGTTTCCAAGGGCCCAAGTTTGGGCTGGTGGCTGGGTTCCTGGAGAACATCATTGCCAGTGGCCACTGAAGGGGAGAGTGGGCACCCAGCAGGTGCAGTGAGCCTGGGAACTGCACTGCATGGCCTGCACGGGGGCGGTGGTATTGGTGGCAGGGTTGTACGAGTGTGGCTTGGAGCCATTGTTCCACTTTGTGGCCCTGTGAATCCGAGAAGGCACAGATGTGGCTTCCCCAGCGTACAGTGGCCCCACTCAGCAGTCTTCACTCTTGTGATGGTGTGAGACCAGTACTACGTGTTCTGCAGAAACTGTACTTTGAATCTTGACTCTTGGCCTCTCCCGTGGGCTGGGGACATGTGTCTCCCTGCAGGCCCTGAGATCACCAGGCACACTGTGCACACCCGTTTCCTCTGCTAGAACAAGTGGCTGTTTGTGTGCCTGCATGGGCTGGGATCCCTGGCAGGTGTGCAGTTCAGCGGAACAGCTGTCACCTTCCTGAACGTCTCAAAGCCTTGGCATCCCAGGCCCTGTCTGTCCGAAAGGTGGAATGACAGAGTTGCTCCCAGCGATTGATTGCATTCTTCTGAGGCTCACAGCTGCCAGGGCTGGGCCAGGCCACTGGCAGGAGCCACAAACTCAGTCCTTGTCTCCTGTGTAGATGACAAGAACCCAAGGCCTTGAGCCAGGAACTGCTTGCCTGCTTGCCGTCTCCCAGCATGTACTTTAGCCTACTGAAATCTGCATTTCAGATGAGATCAGGCGAGTTTAGGGTGATATGGCCATAGATTGGAATCTGCATTTCAAAGTCTTAAGCATGCAGCATACAGAGTCATTGTGGGGGAGTCTGGGCAGAGAAAGGGAAACAGGTGGATGTTCACATACTCCCACCTTCTCATGATTACCCGCACAGAATCTGACTGTAAGGCTGGGTCCTTTGGCCTCCCCTGGGGGAGGCCTCTCTCTCTTTCTCTCTCTCTCTCTCTCTCAAACACACACACACTTGAGCACACACACATTTTGAGACAGAAACCACATGGCCTAGGCAGTCCCCCCAGCTGCGTGTAGACACCTGTGGCATCCCACAGATGAGGGTGACACAGCCAGTGCAGTACCAGGCCCCAGGTGGGGTGGCAATGAGTCTCAGTCCCAGCTGCCTGCTGGAATCCCCACCCACCCATCCTGACCCCACTCCAGAGAAGCCTTTACAGCCAGCAGGGCCCTCCCCACAGCACATGCCACAGCATGTCAGGGTGCGTGTGTCTGTGTTGGACATGGATGTCTTCTGCTTTCAAAGCTCTCCAGGTAGAACCCAGGATTGTAGCATGTGAAGCTGCCACCTGTGACAATGGCATAACATTTGGGCATGAGTTCAAGTCTTGGCTGCTCCACTTCCCATCCGGCTCCATGCTAATGCACCTGGGAGAGCAGCAGGAGGTGGCCCAAAGTGTCTGGGCCCCTATCACCCACATGGGAGACGCAGATGAAGTTCCTGGCTTTGGCTATTGCTGCCATCTAGGGAGTAAATCAGAGGATGGAAGATCTTTCTTGTCTTTCTGTCTCTATGTCTTTCAAATACATTCTAAAAATCTTTTTAAAAAATCATTTTTCCTGTGCCTTGTACCACTTTATTTTCAGGTATCAGTGACAGGAAAAAAAGCAGAGTAAGATGAGGTCAGGAGGTGCTACTAGGTGTAGCTCCCTGGGTGCCAGCAAGGGTCCAAGAAGGGGCATGCACCTCTCTGTCCTTGCATAGTCCACTTTGGAGTCTAGGAGTTGGATCCACCTGTTCCTGGGAATGCTTTGGACAAAGCCGTCATCCTTTTCCTCCTCATCTCCTGGGGAGGTAAGCACTGGGCAGGGCCTATTTACAGCAACTTCTGGCTGCAAACATCACCCCACCCGTGTTTGACAGACATAGCTCTGGGAAACTAGGCAGGCTGACTGCTCAGGTCAAAGTAGCCAAGAAAGCGGAGACAGAGGGGCCCTCGCCTCTGCACCTGTCCCACTACCAGGGCCAACAGCCCTCCCATCTCTAACACCAGCTGCTTCTTTGCACTCACAGACACCTCGTTTGGAACGTCCCCCGGGTATGGCTGTGCCGCAGACCGGGCGGAGGAGCAGCAGCGCCGGCACCAGGACGGGCTGCCCTACATTGACGACTCGCCCTCCTCCTCCCCTCACCTCAGCAGCAAGGGCAGGGGCAGTCGGGATGCTCTGGAGTCGACCAAAGCGGTGAGTCTCCAGGTGCGCACCTGCCTCACCTGGCAGGTGTGAATGGATGTGGGCAGGCGGGGTGGAGCTCAGCTCTGACCCAGCCCTTGTCATCCTGGGGGCTTCTGGTGGGCACCTAGCAGGTAGGCGATGCCCTGAGACAGTACACGCTGCTTCAGCATGCCCACATCCAGGTGCAGATTCTGCAGGATGTGTTGAGCCTCAGAAGACCAGGGATGCTTTGTAAACCAAGCATGAGCACTCAGCAGCCTTGGTTTTTGAGTCTGGGAGGACAGGGGTGGGCAGGGGTTGGTCCCAGGCCACCAGCAGACCGTCATGATAGCTTTAGCCGTGGCCTCTTTCCCCCCCGCAGAGCACACCTGCCCTCTTTTCCCCATGGAGGGGGGAATGTGGGGGTGTTTGGGAGATGCTGGGAACAGCTTCACCTGTCAAAGGTGAAGGGTCTGTCCCACGCATGCTCTGGCCTGTTCCCTCAGTAACAATGCCATGGACCTGCCGTGAACTTTCATACATAAAGGCACAGAGCTGGGTTCTTAGGGTAAGGTGGTTCATGGAGGTAGGGGCCATGTCCAGCAGATTGGCACTGCCACATGGAGGCCCGTGGACTGTCCCCGCTCACTGCCATTGGGGTGGTTGCAGGCCACCATTTCCACAGAGATGGGGTCTATCTGGCCTGGTGTGTGTGGTAGAGGGGCACCTCCTCAATGCTTAAGACCGCCTTCTGCTACTAAGGCTAAGCCACCTGCTCTGACACCCTTGAGCCCTTCACTGTCCCAGGGCCATCACTCTTTTCTGTTGGGGCCCTGGTTATAGATGCCTCCTCATTTCTGGATGATTCCTGGGTCCTGAAAACAGGGAAGGCACCAGGCACACAGAGTGGACAGATCAGCTGTCGCTTTCCTCTGTGGATCCCCCAGCTACAGGATGAATTCTTCCCCCATCTTTGCCACTTCCGACCATGTCAGCTACAGCTGGGGCTTCTTGTTCCGAAAGCTGAGGATGAGAATAAAAACCAGCCTGTCGCACACACCTGCTACCGCCTTGCACACAGCACATGCTGCCACTTTTATGAGGCTTCTTTTTTAAAAATATGTATTTTTTTATTGGAAAGTCAGATATACAGAGAGGAGAGACAGAGAATATCTTCCGTCCGATGATTCATTCCCCAAGTGACCGCAGTGATCAGCCAGATCCAAAGCCAGGAGCCAGGAGCCTCTTCTGGGTCTCCCACACATGTGCAGGGTCTCTAGGCTTTGGACCGTCCTCAACTGCCTTCCCAGGCCACAAACAGGGAGCTGGATGGGAAGCGGGGCCGCCAAGACACGAACCAACGCCCATATGGGATCCTGGCGTGTGCAAGGTGAGGACTTTAGCCGCTAGGCTACCACGCCAGGTCCCTTTATGAGGCTTCTTAAAAGATTTACTTGAAAGGCAGAGTTATTGGAAGAAGGAGAAACAGAAATATCCTCCATCCACTGGTTTGCTCCCCAAAAGGCTAGAGCGAGGCTTGTATGAAGCCAGGATGAGCTTCCTCTGGGTCTCCCACCTGAGTTCAGGATCCCAAGCACTTGGGCCTCAGTCAGCTGCTTTCCCAGGCCATTAGCAGGGAGCTTGATCAAAGTAGAGCGGCCAGGACTTGAACCAGTGCCCATATGGGATGTTAGTTCCATAGACAGAGGTTTAACCTACTACTGTATGACAGTGACTCTTCTGAGGCTTTGCATTCCAAGACCAGTGCGTGGTGGTTTATAGCTAACAGCCCAGATGTGAATTCACTTGCTTGGGGACAAACAGTGTGACAATGACGTTTGAAGCCCTCCTGACTCCTCCTCTTCCTCTTGCTGCATGAATGATGCCTGAGAGACTCTCAGAGCTCTGAACCAGTGAGGCTGAGTCCCAGCTTATGAGATCGGTCCCTGTAAAAGGGCTGAGGTCTTGGTGCACCTTCTGGCCCAGAGGGGAAGCCAGTCTGTCTGCTCTGTGTCCACCCCAGGCCCTGCCCGGCTGGGGTTCCCACCCCATCAGGCTCCTGTCTTAGTGGAGTCCAGCCTGTACTTTTCAGCTCCCCAGTGCAGGGAATTCTCTCAGATCCTAGCTCCCCTCACTGCGTCGGGGCCTCACAGCGGATCTTGAGGTTTTGTTCATGTTACACACATGGTGGGAGGGGGCTCATGTTTGTGCCTGCTGGTTCTGGAAGTCTCCGTTCCCAGGCACATGTATCACCTGGTGCAGATCAGGTGACGGGAGGCATGTGTGGGGAGTGGGGTGATTTTCTGTTGGAGAAGAGCTGGCTGGCTCAGTCCCAGCATCCCCGCCCACCCTGGTGCATCTGAAGCTCCCTTCACTGCCAGCTCTTTCATTTTCCATTTCTTAAAGATGTGGTTGGTTGCTTCCCACGGCCCCCAGGAACCTAACCAGCCAGCGAGAGTGGCAGGTCTCCTTTTCCTTCCTAGAGCTGCTTCCCAGGCCCTCATCTGCTCCCTGCAGCACAGCTCAAGCGTCTGGGGCTGCTAGGATTGCCATGAGAGCCCCTTCTTGGGAACCAGGCAGGGGGTGCTTAGTGGGACTTGCATGGGTCCCAGGGCTACAGATGTTTCCCAGAAGCACCTGGGACAGAGGGAAGGACTTGGGTAGGTGGATTTATTGGGAGGGCTCATGCTGATGGAGATTGGGTACACCCTGGCCTGCATGCATGGGTGTCCCCATTTGCAGGACGGGTGCACCCATGGATGGTGCCTAGCAGGGCCCCTGTACTAAGCCTGGCCCTGGGCCTGGTTTGTGCCACGAGGGCCCAGTGCTCGGAGTGCTCCCCGGCTGGGCTCAACCCTGTCATCTCTGAAGTTGCTGCCCTGCCTGGAGCCCAAGGTGTTCTCCCCCTGGAACGGATTGGGGCTATGCAGAGATCCTTGGCCCAGTAGCTGTGCAGGCTGCGTATTCCTGGCCTGAGCTTCACTGGTCTCCTAGCATGGCGAGACTGGGTAGTGGTGGCATGGTTATGAGGAAGGGCCTCCTCACACTGGACACCCCTCAACTGTGACCCCTGCCTTCCCTCACCTTGGCCTGGCAGCTGATGCTAGGCAGTGGCTTTTTGCCCTGGACCCCCTTCAGCAGAGCCCGGTTTGTTTGGGTCAGGCCTTCACACATTGGGTTTGCTGGAGTTTGGCAGGTAGACGAGTCTTCCTGGTGAGCCTCTCCTCCCCCTACTGCAGGCCCAGCCGATGAAGAACTGACCGACCAACTGACTGACCATGCTCCCAGGCCCTGTCTGAGAACTGGCAGTGCTTCCCAGGGCTATAAATAGCCTGGTGCCAACCCTGCCCTTTGCCTCTCTTTCCCTTCCCCACCCCCTTTCCAAATGAGAAGAGTTTGGCTGCTTTCCAGAACTTGGCTCCATCTCCTGCCACCAGCTCTGTGCTCCGGGGTGGTGGCGGGGGATACGACTTGGCAGAAGGTTAGGAGGTCTCTTGCTGGTATCTTCCTTCCACTCGGCGCCTTCCCTGCCCCCAGATGTTCCCTGGAGGAGCGGGTATCCCACCCTCACAGAACTGGGAGTGGGTGGAACAGCCTCAGTGCTCCCAGCAGCCTGGTGGAACCCAGGCCTGCCGGATTCCTGGTGCTCACACAGTAGCCAGATTGTTCTCAGCACTGGGAGGGGTGGATGGCGGCGGTGGCTGGAAAGACCTGATGTTCTCTTCATCTTTCCCCTCCTGTGTAAGGCAGGGAGCCGTGTCTTGGTCACGTGGGAAGCACCTGCGGGGCACCACTGACACAGAGATGACGGCGTCCCCACCCGCAGCCCCACTCCGTGTATCTGTGCCTGCTGTGGGCAGTGACTTAGCCCAAGTACCTGCCCACCAAGGGCAGGCTCAGCTAGCAGTCCTGGTTTTACCCAGGACCCTTAGATTAAGATACCCTACACACATACCTTATTTAAAAATAATAATAATAATGTTAAAACTCAGCACCCAGCTGGGTCTTCCAGACCCACTAGCTGATTTAGTTACAAAATTATGTAATGCATCTTCACTGTGTTTCAGGCATAGCTGTGGCCTGGAGGCCACCCCTCCCCACACAGGATGCACCTACAGTTGCGTGCATACACTTAGGCCTGCACACTTACACACCTGCACACAGGCGTGTGCTCATGGCAGCTCACCCACACAGTGCACGCTGGCAGCCTGGCGAGGCTTCTTAAGGCAGTCCCAGGAGGACGTGGTACAAGTCCTGGCCACACAGGTGCTCTGAGAGGACTACGAGGATTGCACCTTGCTTCTCCAGTTTATGTCCAGTTAGCCCGAGACCATGGAACTCACTGGGCTGACTAGAGCTTCAATGTGAACCGTGATGGGCTTCCTTCCTGCCAGGCCAGGGGCAGCAGGGTTTGAAAGACTGCAGAGGAGCCACACTGGGGAGACCCGGATGCCAGGATGCCGAGACCCTCGTGAGCCCTGAGCAGGCTTCGGTCAGGCCCTTGTTCAGAGTTCCCAAGGAGGGGGTGTGTGACATCCTCTGAAGGCAATGGCGAATGTCAACACCTGCAGAGTAGAGGCCGGGGATGGTGTCCCAACGGTCCCTCAAGGCACAGGAGAACTTCTTCAAGCTCCCCTCCTCCCCCAGAGAGTCCTCTAGCCCCAGCTGGTAGCAGTGCCCACGGTGAGACGCTCTAGTTACTTCCCCAGGGCTAAACAGGGCCAGGCTAACCCTCCAGCCCCCTGCAGTTCTAGGGAGCTGCTTCCACATGCCCTTGAGCGGGTTGGAGATTCAAAATGGAGCAACCAGGACTTGAATGGCACTCCTTTAGGGTGCCTGTGCTGTAGATGGCAGGTTTACCTGGTAAGCCCCAGTGCTAGCCCCCAGGCTTAGTGCTTCTTAGTTGAAGTTCACTCCTGTGGGAACCAAGTGATCCTGCAGGAACTTCCTCATTGGATCCAAGGATGGTCCCTTGGCCTAATCCCTCCCACTAGGCCCCGCCTCTTAAAGGCCCCATCGCCTCAGGTCCTACATCAGCCTCTGGCAGTGGAAGGCAGACACAGGAATGTAAGGGGAGGAACATAATCCAGCTAGGATCTGGAGAGGAGGTCCCAGGGATGTGGAACAGTCACACCCTGTGTCCCAGAAGCACCAGAATGTCGATTGGGCTGCTAAGCAGTAATGTTGATGGGAAGGGGGACTTGCTCAGAACCCACCTGAGGGCCTTTGCTAGCAAAGTCAGATACTACAAGGCAGGATTCAGGCACTGGGGGCCAGGGATTCCCCTGGGCAAACAGCTGCAGCTGCCAGCCCCTTGCCCCTGTAGCCGGGAGGGGCAGGGGCAAGGCTGCTGCCAGGCCTGGGCTGTGCCAGTCCAAGGGTCAGATGTCAGCAGCAGTCAGAAGACCCGGGTGAGGCAGGCACCAGGTGAGACTCTTGGGAATTGTGGGCTTGGGCTCCAGCTGGAGCTGGCAGGAAGCTGTGGGTAGCCGTGGGGTGGAGGGGATCTTTGACACCCCCTGGGCTCAGCCTCCAGCCAGAGCTGTGTTTGAGAGGGCTTCCTGCTTGCTGTGCCAACCGTAGACCCTTCTTCCTCTCCTGGGCTCTATTGGAGCAGCCACTTTTATGGAGAGAGGCCACCCGCTGAGACTAAGACTGGCCCTTTGGCTTGGCCAGATGACCCACCTGGCAGCGCATGGGTGGCTGAGCGCACACTGAGGCTTTGTGTCTCCCTTCCAATGCCATGTGCAGCCCTCTGGTCAGGACGGAGAGGAGAGGGTGGTGTGCAACACCTGATGAGCCACTTCTCTCTCTCCCCAGACAGAGTTGCCTCCAGCAGCCATGCTCCCCACCCCATCATCCCCAGTCTGACTTTCCTGTCCGTTTCTCTTGCAGAATGAGCTGGACTTGGAGAAGGGCCTGGAGATGAGAAAATGGGTTCTCTCTGGAATCCTGGCCAGTGAGGAGACCTACCTGAACCACCTGGAGGCTCTGTTGCTGGTGAGGGGGGCCTTGGCAGTGGTGGTAGGGGGGTTGCAGTATGGGATGGGGTTCTATCCTCCCACACATCTCCCCATCCCCAGGGAACAGGCCACCCTCTGTGGAGTCACAGGTGCACCTGTGGGAGGGCGCAGATCTTCCACCTCTGCGGAAATCTGACCTTTTCCCCACCAAGAGTCAGTGAATACCAGGGAAGAACCAGCTATCGGCCACATTGCTGGGTTTTCTTTTTTTGGGGGGTGGAGAGTGGGTAATGTAGATTTTAAAACAGAAGCAGGAGGGTGTGTCACTGGCATAGCCGGTTAAACATCTGTCTGTGGCACCGGCATGCCTTACAGGAGCCAGTTCGAGTCTGGTCTGCTGCCTTTCAGATCCAGCTCCCTGCTGATGGCCTGGAAAAGGCAGCAGAGGATGGCTCAAGTGCTTGGGCCCCTGCCGCCCATGTGAGAGCTGAATAAAACTCCTGGTTTCCAGTTGGCTCAGCTCTGGCCCATTGTTGGGGAATGGATCAGGGGATGGAAGATCTCACTCCCTATCTCTCATCATCTCTCCTTGTATCTCTGTTACAACTCTGCCTTTTCAAGACAAATAAATGAATAAATGAATGAGCAAACACCACATCACCACCTGCTTCGGTGGTGGTACCTGGGCGCCTGCCAAGTGGATGCCCTCTCACTGTGTGCCCTCCCCGCCCCCCGCTGCCTTGCAGCCCATGAAGCCATTGAAAGCCGCTGCCACCACGTCTCAGCCGGTGCTGACGAGCCAGCAGGTTGAGACCATCTTCTTCAAAGTGCCTGAGCTCTACGAGATCCACAAGGACTTCTACGACGGGCTCCTCCCTCGCGTGCAGCAGTGGAGCCACCAGCAGCGAGTGGGCGACCTCTTCCAGAAGCTGGTGAGGGCTGCGAGGGTGTCTGGGTGGGGACCAGGCCGTCCTGTGTCCCACAGGTGCAGGCCTGCCTGCCTGCCGAGGAGACTCAAGTGGGAAAGTGAATGAGCATCGGGTGTGTGTGTGTGTGTGTGTGTGTGTGTGTGTGTGTGTGTGTCTGTCAGAGCCTGGGATGCCAGGGGCACAGGGTACAAGGAAGGAGAGGCCGAGGAGGGTGGTAGTGGGGAGCCTACTTTGGTTTGGGATCCTCGAGCAGGCCATCCTCCAATCTCCTTCACACTTGTTACGTCACGGGGTCCCTTCTAGGTGTACCCAGCTTCTAGCCTACACACCAGTCCCAGCCACCCAGGTGAAATCGCCCTTGAAGACTGAAGCGATATAAGACTGGGGGTGTGCGGGTAGCAGGTGCAGGTGTCCCAGATGGAATAGAGCAGGGATTTGTGCAGGTGTTTTTGTTTTGTTTTGTGTAGTAGTTATCAGACTTTTAAAACCTTGAATACAAGTGGCTTGATTTAAAACAGCCAAGAGAATAGGCATTTTTTTTAAAGATTTCTCTATTTATTTGGAAGGCAGAGTACAGGAGAAATAGAGCTTCCATCAGCTGGTTCACTCACCATATGTTCTCAACACCCAGGGCTGACTTCTAAGTAAATAAATAAATCTTTAAAAATAAATAAGAGTTGCCAGGGACCGGCACTTGAAGCATTCCACTGAAGGGGTTGATGGGGCTCCACAATTCCCGACACTGACCAGGCCTCACCCAGGACAGGTTTTAGATTCAGATTCACTTGTAATTGAGACAAGAATGACTCTAGAAGTTATCTAAAAGACCAAACCTGAGACAGGGCCAGAGTAGAGGGAAGCAGGGAGCTAGGAATGAGCATCCAGTCAGGGCAGCCCACGTATCTGTGTGAGGTGACCCCGCCCCTGGAAAGCGGAGCCAGGCAGCTGGCCATCAGAGTCACCCAGCAAGGTGGCTGCTCTACCTGGAAGACTCTGGGAAAGGGGTGCCCTGTGGACGCGTGTGGCTGGGATTTCCTGTCCCAAACCCTGACCCTGATTCCTGGGAGCCCTTGGGAGCCTCCTGTGCATGGGCTCCCTCTCTGGAATCTTCTTCGTCCCAGGCGGGACCGGCCCAAGGCCCCCAGGCCATCAGTACATCCAGAGCCCAGGGCTGCCGTGAGGTTATGTCCCTTCCGTCTGTCACTGCTCTGGGCTGCAGGAGCTGAGACCAGGGAAACAGCAGGAGGAGGAGGTATACTCAGTCTGCTCACAGTCTTGCCTCCTGCTGGGACTCCTTGCTCCCTGATCAGAAAGGGCAGGAGGCTGTGTGCTAATGAAGGTGCCTCCCTACTTTTGGGATGTACACCACCACCACACCATCACTCCCCTATGCGAAGTCAGCAATCTTAAAGGCCAGTGACTTCCACTGACCCGGAAGCCTGTGGAGGCAACAGAGAATTGTGTTGGAAAAAAACACAGAGACAGAAAGTAGCCTCTCCCCAGAAGAACATCCTGAAATTACTTGGAAATTTTGGCCTTTTTTTTTTTAATTCTTCCTGCCACTGCCTTTAATAGAATTTTAATAGTCTCATGAATGCCAGAACTTGCATTTACAAAGTTTCCTTTGGTTTTCCTGGCAACCTCTAGTGGCCTGAGCACATCAGATGCTGCAGCAGGAAGGCCAGAGCCCGTGGTGGGAAGTTGGCCACAAGTACTCAGCCTGGGCTGTGTGCTGCCTGGCTTCCCCAAGGACAGACAGGCTGGGCCTTGCCCTCAGTCGCCTCAGATCAGCCCAGCAGTAGCCAGTCTTACGGTCAGAGGAACATCAAAGGAATTCAGGCTACCTTGCCCAGCAACCTTGTAAATCCTCACCTTGATTGTGCTAGGATCCCATATGGGTACCAGTTCGTGTCCTGGCTGATCTACTTCTCATTCAGCTCCCTACGTGTGGCCTGGGAAAGCAGTAGAGGATGGCCCAAAACTTTGGAATCCTGCATCCACATGGGAGATCTGGAATGAAGCTCCTGGCCCTGGCTTTCTTGATCAGCTCAGCTCTGGCTGTTGAGGCCACTTGGGGTGTGAACTATTGGAATGGAAGATCTTTCTCTCTGTAAATCTTTCCAATACAAGAGTTAAAATACAGGGGGAAATCTTCCATCTGCTGATTCACTCCCCAAATGACTACACTGGCTAGGGCAGGGCCAGGCCAAAGCCAGGAGCCCAGAGCTTGCTCTGGATCTCCTAGGTGGGTGCAGGGTCCCAAGGCCACAGACCATCCTCTGCTGCTTTCCCAGGCCACAAGCAGAAAGCTGGATGGGAAGTAGAGCAGCTGGGACTCCGAACCGGCATCCGTAGGGAATGCTGGCATTGCACATGGTGACTTAACCTGTGACACCATGACACTGGCCCCACATTTCTGTTTCCCTAAGCATTTCAGACTGAGAGAAGAGTTTGAAGGGCAAGACCCAGGGATGCTCTTGCAGCCTTCGCCCAGAGGGACTAGTTGTAACATTTTACTGTGCGTGCATGTGTGTGTGTGTGTGTGTGTGTGTGCATGCTTACCCCTCACTCGCACACACATGCACGTATACTGTCACATGCGTACTTTTTCCTGGAAACCTTGAGAGTGAATTGTAGATCTCACCCTTGATCCTTGAAACCCTTTATTATATATTTGCTAAGAACGAGAACATTCTGCCTCATAACTCCCTGTATGGTTTGTCAAAAGCTTTAACAGGGCGATTCTGTTACTTAACCTTAATTTCATAGGCAGATTGCTTCCCTCCACCCCCACCAAGCTTCTGGTTGAGGCTCCCTCTGGGGCCCATGTGACACTCCTGGTTGTCACCTCTCTGTAGACTCCTTCCTTCTGTTCCAATTCCTGAGACTTGGCTTGTCTCCCGTGACCTTAGCGTTTGTCTGCTGTTCGCTTAGGAAGCCGTATGCGTTCTGTGTTTTGAGGTATGGCTACAGGGATCAGCAGGAGCAGTGAGTCCTCAGCTTCATTTGAGCTCTTCCTAGCTCTTCTTCCCTGATGAGCTGGGGGGGTGGAAGTCAGCTGCCTGGAGCTTGTCACACCTGTGGGATGTGAGCCCTGTGGGTGTGTGGGAAGAGAAGGTGTCACCCGGGCTCTGCTGAGCTGTCTGTCACTCAGCCCAGGCAGCACCCTTTTGACAGCAGCCTCAGGGGCTGGAGCCATGGGACCGCAGGTAAAGCCGTCCCTTATAAAATGTGCCATTGTGAGAGTCCCGCTGCTCCACTTCCAGCTCCTTGCCAGTACCCCCTGGGAAAGCAGCAGATGACAGTTCATGTCCTTGGGCCCCTGCCACCCACATGAGAGACCTGGGTTCCAGGCTCCAGGCTTTGGCCTGGCCCAGCCCTGGTCATTGCAGCCATCTGAGGAGTGAACTGGTGGGTGGAGGAGAGCTCTCTGTGTCTCTGCCTCTCTGCCACAGCCCTCAGCTGTCACACTGCACTTGTATGTGCGCGTCCACTTTTTCCTCGTGTGTTCTATCAGAGCACCAGCGATGGCAGAGGGCAGCACTGCAGCAGAGGTGCAGGACCACGAGCCCAGTGGCAGACACTCAGTGACCTAGGGAGGAGGAATGAGGGGAAGCGGGAGGAACTCGGAGCTCAGCATGGCAGCCATGAGGAAGGATCTGGAAGTGTCAGGGTGGGGAAGGTGGTCAGCATGGCAGGAGCCCAGCAGGGCTGCCTGCCCTCAACACCCACTGTTGTTGTCTTCCGAGGGTCCACGTGTAGCCCCTGCCGGGTGCCTGGCCAGAAGACGAGACAGTGCCTCGGGCGCCTGGTTCACCCAGCGTCTGGGGTTGTCGACCAATATAAATGCAAATGTTTGTAGAAATGAAATTTAAGGTTTGACACAGAACAGACACCAGGAGCAGCCCTGCGAGGGCTCTGATGGTCTGCTCTTCCTTTCCGTGCCACCTCAGCCAGGCCTGGATTTCCTGGTCCCAGTTTAGGGCTGGTTGCCCCTCCCCACCCATCCCTGCCCCACAGTCTCCAGAGTGATATGGGGCCTAGTGATGATGGTCGTCGTGGCTACGCACACTCCAAGCCACCCACCCATCCATGACAGTCACCGCTTGGATGAGTGAATGCCTGCGTGTCACAGCTGCTGCTGCCGGCAGGTTTCTTGTGACACCTGGGTTCTGCCCCTCCCTGGCCAAGCCTGGGCAGTGGTGGCAAGAAACCCTTTTTCTCCTCCAGCAGCCAGACTGCATTCCTTCCATGTCTAGCAGGATCTGGCTTGAGTACCACAAGTCCCCAGAGGCTAGGACCATCCCAGATGGGTGGTCCCCAGAAGCCAGGCTGGACAGGCCCCTGTCCACCACACCTGTGCAAAATCACCAGCTGCCCTTGTACCCGAGCTGCTGCCATGTGTGAGCGCATGGGGTGGGAGGAATCAGCAGCCCTGGCAGGGAGTCAGTCTCTGCTTGGGCGCCGTGAGTCACTTCTCAGCCTGTCACTTGGGAGAGGGAAGTGCGGGGGGATGCAGGTGGGAGGCGGGGGGTGGGGTGAGACACAGAGGAACTGCCGGTTCTGTGGCTGGTGCCGCACGGTTGGCTGTCTCTGAACCGTGCACAGGAGCCCGTTGTGCAGAGAGGTGGGCAGCAGCAGGGTCCCTGGCCTGCACCTGTCCCACACACCCACCGCTGTCTGTTTCCAAATCCCTGCAGGCCAGCCAGCTGGGTGTGTACCGGGCCTTTGTGGACAACTACGGGGTCGCCATGGAAACGGCCGAGAAGTGCTGTCAAGCCAATGCTCAGTTCGCAGAAATCTCTGAGGTAACAGACACCATGATGTACAGTCACACACACCCTTCACCCACCCTGCCACGGGCTCTCAATAAGGCACTCCAAGGTCTGGCTGTGGATGCCAAGCTCTGTTTCCAGACTTGGCTGGGTGTGTGCTCTCTGCATCTCTGTGCTGTGAGCACACAGGACGAGTCCTCAGATGCCTGCCTCCTGCCAAGGGTCAGTGCCAGCCAGCTGTGGGCTCAGCCTCTGTCTTAGTTTTCCTTGCATCTGTCGCTTGCAATGGAACACACGAGACTGGGGCATCAGTTAAGAACACTGGTTTGCTGAAGCTCTCAGTGTGAGAGAGTGAGCATAGGGAAAGCAGTGAGAGCCTTCTTGCTCTGTCCTGATGGGACAAGGGGCGTCCTCTGGTTCTGTCCCCTTTTAGGACACTGCCAGTGCCCCGCTCATGACCTCATTTAATCCTAATCAGCCTCCCCAAAAAGAACCGCCCCCCCCATCTTCAAAACCAGAAGCATTTGGATCTGGACATTGAACTTCCGGTATACTCCCACTCTAGTAGCCAAATGCCCCAACCACCAGTCATGACAGTGACATCTGGCCACAGTGCAGAATGTTCTATGGTTCTGCCCCCACCCCCCTTATCAGTCAGAGCTCAGGACACGAGATCCCCTTGAGGGCTTGTCACAGGTGTCACTGGCCGTGCACCTTGTCCCCAGACTGGATAGGTGTGGCCCTTGTCTTTTCCAGGAAAGTGAGGTGGATGCTCTAAGAGGTAGGGCTATTGAGGGGCAGGTAGGAGGGAGCCAGGGTGGCGTTGGCCTGTGTGCCTCAGTGGTCCCACGTGCAAAGGACAGCTCTATGTTGGAGCTGTGTACAGCCCAGGCCATAGGTCAAAGGCATGGCCGTGTCCCATGTGGGACCGAAACCTCAGACTGTGAGATTCAGTAGCAGGGACTGCAGAGAAAGTTCATGGCCAAGTGTGAGTCCTGCAACAAGAATTCAAAGTGTTTTTGTACCCAGCTGGATACATTTGTAAGAATTTGGGCTGGCACAGTAGCCTAGCAGCTAGGGTCCTCGCCTTGCACATGCTGGGATCCCATGTGGGCACCGGTTTGTGTCCTGGCAGCCCCACTTCCCATCTACCTCCCTACTTGTGGCCTGGGAAAGCAGTTGATGACGGCTCAAAGCCTTGGGACCATGCACCCATGTGGGAGACCTGGAAGAGGCTCCGGGCTCCTGGCTTCAGATTAGCACAGGTCCAGCCATTATGGCCACTTGGGAAGTGAATCGTCAGATGGAAGATCCTTCTCTCTGTAGATCTGAAAAAAAAAAAAAAGTTTATTACTGAAAGCCTGGAAATTGAGACGGACAGGAGATATGCCATCTGCTGGTTCATTGCTCCCCCACTCTCAAATTCCTATGAGGGCATGTTGGGCCCAGGCCCTCCATCTAGGTGTCCCAAACAAGTGGCAGGAAGTCCAACTGCTTGCTGTGGTCAGGTGGCTCAGACACCAGCCCTTAAACTTGTCTTTTCATTCTGTTTTTTTTCTAAGAATTTTTTTTGACATGACTTTGTATCAGTAGCTGGGACCTGGAAGGAGTCTGGGAGACCAGGGGTCTGGAGGTGAAGCTGGGGCCAAAGCCACCCAGAAATCAGAGCTGGTCCCTTGGGGCAGCCTTGAGACCACAGCAGGTGTTAACACTGCATCAAGGGATGCCAGCATCCTCATATGGGAGTGTGGATTCCAATCCTGGTGACTTTCTGATCCAGCCCAGGAGAGAGCAGGTTGGTGGAGCTTAAGTCCTCCTATCCCTGCCACCCACATGGGCGAGCCTGGATAGAGTTGCGAGTGTCTGGCCTTTGTGGGAGTAAGTCAATAGGTAGACAATAATTCTCTCCATCTCTTCTTAAAACAGTGAAGAATATGAAAAAAATAGAGAGGGCCTGGTGAAGTAGCCTAGTGGCTAAAGTCCTCTCCTGGAATGTGCTGGGATCCCATATGGGTGCCAGTTCTAATCCTGGCAGCCCCACTTCCCATCCAGTTCCCTGCTTGTGGCCTGGGAAAGCAGTCAAGGATGGCCCACGTGGGAGACCCAGAAGAGGCTCCTGGCTCCTGTGTTTGGATCGGCGCAGCAACTACCATGGCGGCCACATTGGGGAATGAATCATCAGAAGGAAGATCTTCCTCTTTGTCTCTTCTCCTCTCTGTATATCTGACTTTGCAATAAAAGTAAATCAATCTTCAAAAACTTAAAAAAAGAAAAAGAAAAAAAAGAGAGAGAGCAGGGCCGGAAAAGAATATTTCCTTCCTCTCCCCCTGCCCACGCAGTCCCAAGAGCTGGGCTACAGGGGTGGCATCCTACACCCAGGCTGGATTCCATGGATGACAGAAGGATATTGGCCGTGGGAGATGGGCTTGTCCAAGGTCGTGTGAGTTTGGGAAATGTGTAGTTAAACCAGACCTCCAAGCCTCCCTCAGCAGACAGGGATTTCCGCAGCTTCTGCACATGTGGGGCACACGTGGGGCGTGGGCTCTCTCTGCTTCCCGTGTCACTCTTGCACCCCCCACTCTCCCACCCTCTGGGAGCTGCTGAGTCAGACATGGGAGGAACAATGGGTATGACGGCTGGGGAGCTCCCTGCAGAGAAACAGGGTGCCGTGGTGGGGTTCAGCACCCCAGCCCCCAGGAACTAGAACTTACGTCACCAGCCTTGGGTCCCCTCCCAAAAGAAAATGAGTGACCTCAGCTCTCCACCTGCCCTCAGCCCCCCGTTTCTATGTTATGGGGGCCTTTGTTTGACCAAGAATCTTCGCAGTCACTTCCTGGAAGGGTTTTCAACCACTTAGGGTGAGATTGTCTGTTCTCACTTCTCTCTCTTTGCACCGTGGACCAGTATCTGTGATGTTCTCCTCAATGGGGTTGTAGTGAAGCATGGCCAGGCCAGCTAGAAAGTCCCAGACCCACCCTGGGTGTCCACTTAGTGACTCCTTATTTGAGGGAGTTCATATATACAGCTCAGGCAAGGGTAGAGAGCAGGGATTGGGTGGGAAGAGTCCAGTGCCAAGTCCACAGCTGCCGGCCTGCCCAGGCCAGGTCAAAGGTGAGCACTCCGGGGAGACAGCAGCCCCTCATGCTGTCACACAGCACATTCGGGGCGCACACTACCACCTGCTTTGTTCATGAGAGCCCTCTGTGTCAGAGGGTCACAACCAAGGGTGATTTCTGCGCCTATCAGTCACTTCGCCATGGTGCTTGGAGACACTTAGGCTGTCCTAATGGGGAGGTCACATACATCAAGACCAGGAGCCACTCGGTGTCCTGCTGTGTACTGGGCTGCCCAGAGTGCCCACAGTATCGAAGTGAAGGAACCCCGTCCTGCAGAAGGGTTGCTGGTTGCTCAACCTGACTATGGGTCCCTATTCTCCACCTCTTTCCATTGGTCATTTAGAATACTGCCCCTGACCCCATGAACCTCCATGCCTGACCCAAGTGACCTTGACTGTCCCACATTGTGTGTGTGTGTGATCTTGTCTCCACAGAACCTGAGAGCCAGAAGCAATAAGGATGCCAAGGATACAACCACCAAGAACTCTCTTGAAAGTGAGTCCTCTGTGTCAAGCTCGGCTCCTCTGCGTGCCCAGGCTGACCACCAGCTGACCACAGAGAGGGAGGGCTCGGGTGCCATGTCCCAGTTGGATGACATCATACTGCCTGCGGCATCCTCCGGCTCCCTACTGCAAACAGTGGGCGCAGGCACCGGGAGGGGGAGTCCGTGGGTGAGATGTGTGGAGAAGGATGTGGTCGGGTCCAGCTGGCTAGCAGCCATGCCGCCAGGATGAATGTTAGGAGTTAGTGAGCGCTCATAGCACAAAGTGTCACTGTGTCGACCCCTAGCCCCGCGGCCCTGTCTGGGGAAATCTCAGCTTGACAACAGAAGGGGTGTAGGAAGTAAAGTGACCCACTGGGGGTGCAGGGGTCTGACCTTAACCATGGCGCTCTGCTGAGGAAGTGACATGGGAAGTAAAGAGTTGCTTCTGACTCTTGGCTGGTTTCGGGTGGCGTGCAGGTAGCCATGCTCACTCGTAAGATAACAGGCCCCCAGAGCTCCCCCATGCTGGCGCCAGGCCTCTATTTTTGCCATCCACCCAGGCCCCATGACACTTGTCACAGGAGTCTCCCACCATCACACATGCAGTCGAGGCCAGTTGGGGTGCCCACGACCACCTGGGGGGGGATCTGGGGCCATTGGAGTCTGATTTCTCCATCCCAGGCTACCTTAGGCCAAGAGCTAAACCTGCACTTGAGTCAGCAGCTGCCCTTCTCAAAGTCAGGCTTCCAAATCGATAGCCCAGGGACAGACCTCAAGTGCAGTCTTGTAGGTCTGCCCTCCTGGGGCACCAGCCAGACTGGAGAGCAGGGTTTGGTGGTGGTGTGTGTTTGCGGTGGGTGGGCGGGGGGCTTAGTCCTTATAAGGAGTACTGGCAGGTACTCCACCCAGGCAGGAGTTGTATCAACATACTCTGCCTTCTTAGCAATGACCATCAAGTTTGCGGGGTCAGCTCCGAGCCAGGCTCCACCATGAAAACTGTAGCCGTTCCCAGCAGGTCCTGCAGCCATTGCATGGCGAGTGGGATTGGGGGGACTATGGGGCTGGCAAGGCTGCTGCCACCCCCTTGCTCTTGTAGCAGGGGGTGGGGGGAGTGGGCAGAGCTGGTGGTGGGCCGTGTCTGAGCGTGGTCGCCTCTCACCCCTGCCTGTCTCCCTGTAGCCCTGCTCTACAAGCCTGTGGACCGGGTGACGAGAAGCACGCTGGTCCTTCATGTGAGTCCCAGGGCCCTCTGTGATGCAGCACCCCTACCCTGCCAAGGCATCTGGGTGCTCTCCCCTGTCCCCCACACCTTGCCCTGCCGTGGCTCTGGCCCCGACATTCGTCTCCCCAACCTACCCATTCTTCTCTGCCTTGCACCTTTAATGAGGATGTATGTAGAAGTGAGGTGTTTCTACTTTCTGGGGTGCAAAGGGTAAACAAGCAGCTCTCCAGGGGGCCTCAGGTGTTCCTCCTTCCCGAGGCAGGTGCAGATAGGGCTGGGAGCTGGGGAGGACGCATCCTGTCCCACAGGCAAGGGGCTCACAGAGGGAAGCTGCACAGTGGTCAGAGCCCGTGAGCCAAGTGGTGGGGCACAGCTTGGGTCACTGCCTTGCAGCCTGAGAAGGAGGGTACAGCTGGGAGACCCCGCCCCACCTCTGTGTGGAATTGCTGAAGGGCAACTTTAATATTTCGTTAATTTATTTGAAAGGCAGAATTGCAGATTGAGAGAGAATCTTTTATCTGCTGGTTCATTCCCCAAATGGCCACAATGGCTAGTGCTGAAGACGGGAGCCAGGAGCTTCTTCTGGGTCTTTCATGTGGGTGCAGGGGCCCAAGGACTTGGGTCATCCTCCGCTTCTTTCCCAGGTGCATTAGCAGGGAGTTAGATGGGAAGTGGAGCAGCCGGGACTTAAACCAGTGCCCACATGGGCTGCTGGCACTGCAGACAAAAGCGTAGTGTGCTATTCTACGGTGCTAACCCTGAAGGGGTGCCTTTGGAGCTTCAAAGTATGGGTTTATTTGCACATGTGATTTTCTTTGTCATAAGTTTTGGAAATGAGGGTCAGTGCCATGATGCAAGCCAAGCTTCTGCCTACAGTACAGGCATCCCATATAGACACCAGGTTGAGTCCCGACTCCTCCTCTCCTAATCCAGCTCCCTGCCTGTGGCCTGGGAAAGCAGCAGAGAATGGCCCAAGTCCTTGGGACCCTGCACCCACATGGGAAACCTGGAAGAAGCTCTGGGCTTTGGATCAGCCCAGCTCTAGCCATTACAGCCACTGGGGAAATGAACCAGCAGATGGAAGATCTCTAACTCTGCACATTTTTTAAAATAAATAAATAGTGTTAAAAATATGTATATTTGGAAAAAAGAAAAAATATGTATATTTGAATATTATTTTGGCACAAAACTTTATTTGAAAAGCAGCGCAGTATAGAGCGAGATCTTCCATCCACTAGTTTACTTCCCAAATAACCATAATAGCCAAGAGCTTGGACCTCCATCCAGGTCTCCCTCATGGGTGGCAGGGGCCTAAGCCGTGCATTTCCAGGGAGCTGGGTGGGAAGTGAAGCAACTGGGATTTGAACTGGTGTTCTATGGGGTGCTGGCACTGCAGACTGTGGCTTTACCCGTTCTCCCATGGGACCCAAGGTGGGGCCTTTACATCTCTGCTGGCCCTTCTCTCCCACCCAGGTTCCCCATACAGAGGTGGTCCCACCTGGGCCCTTGGGGAACCCCACCTCCTCTTCCTAGATGCCCTGTGGCAGGGTGTGAGTGGGTCTGATGAAGTCTCTTTTTGGCTAGAGGGGAGAACAGAAGTGAGATTTATTGGTCGGTTTGTCAGCCCAATCCTCCTACATGGTGTGGGGGTCAGAAGCCGGGCAGGATGGTGCCCAGCCCGTTCAGCATTATCCCCAATATGCCTTCTTCACTGCTTTGGCCCAGTTTCTGTTTGCAGAGATGATGTGGGCTATGGTAGTGGAGGGGGATAATTTCTGAACAGCCTAAGTGGGGTGCTGCTGGATGCAGTGGGTGGAGGCCAGGCAAGCTGGTAAAGACTCTGGTAGTGTCTGGGAAGGCCTTCCCCCAGCAGAGTCAGCCAGCCCCAGTTGGGGGTGGGTGCAGGGGTGCCTCACAGCATCCTTTGGGGCCTGCCTCCTGGATGCTGCTCACATAGGCCCTGACAGAAGAGTCCAGCCCCTTCCCTAGTCCCCCATCCCTGGAACCTGGAATCCCGGAAGCAGCAGCCATACCTCTGGGGGGGAATTGGCAGGCTCCAGGAGCTGTCCAGTGTGGGCATGTGGGTCACAAACCCCTGTCCTCCCACGGCACCCTCTCCGCCGTGGTGGATGTCTAATGGGACTCTCCCATCAGGACCTGCTGAAGCACACGCCTCCCAGCCACCCCGACCACCCTCTGCTGCAGGACGCCCTCCGCATCTCACAGAACTTCCTGTCTAGCATCAACGAGGAGATCACACCCCGCCGGCAGTCCATGACCGTGAAGAAGGGCGAGGTCAGTGCTCCACCCCAAGGGGGAGGAAAGCCAGGCTTGGGGGAGGCACGGAAGGACACAGGTCATCTGGACCCTCAGTGGACACCCAGCCCCTTGACCCAGGAAACTCATGGCCTTGCGGGTCTGTGACTGCCCGGGTTTGTGGTTTTCTATTGCCAACAACACAGCGTTCCCCCAGAGGAAGATACAGGAAGGGGAGAGGTTTGTTTTGGCTCTGGCTCAAGGTCAGTGGCACTGCCTGTCTGGTGTACTGGGTGGTAGTCGCCACCTGGGCTGCCCAGGGCATCTCCCGGCGAGAGGAAACAAGCGTGTCTGTGTTCTGGGATCTTTGCTCCCCACAAAACCACTCGGACTCAGTCTCTAGGGGATAGGAGGTTCATTCTGATCACCATGCAGAAACCCCACCTCCAACACCAAGGTCACCTCCTGGAGCCCCTCGGACTGTCAGGAGTAAGCCGCAGTGGGTGAGCAGCCGCTTGGGAGGTGTTCAGGCCACTGAAGGGACCCCTGGTGGGACCAGCCCTTCCTGCATGTTTGGCAGTGTTGAGGGTGGGTATGTAGAGCCCCGTCATTGTTTCTCCTTCATTCATTTCTGGTACCATCAAAATCCCTGATTTTTTTTTCCTCCAACTAGAGACCCCAGTTTGTCTCACCTGGAACCCACTTTCTTGTTCTTTAATGAACACCGCTTTAAGGATGTGCAAAGGGGAAGATGGGGAGGGGTCTGTCATTTATATTACACCTCAGCCTGGAAGCTTCCTGTCCCTGCCCCGTCTACCACTTCCCACAACCTCTCATGCTCAAGTCCTTCTTTTTTTTTTTAATTGCAAAGGCAGATATACAGAGAGGAGGAGAGACAGAGAGGAAGATCTTGCGTCCGATGATTCCGCAACGGCTGGAGCTGAGCCAATCTGAAGCCAGGAGCCTCTTTTGGGTCTCCCACATGGGTGCAGGGTCCCAAGGCTTTGGGCCGTCCTCGACTGCTTTCCCAGGCCACAGGCAGGGAGCTGGGTGGGAAGCGGGGCTGCCAGGGTTAGAACCGACACCCATATGGGATCCTGGCGCGTGCAAGGCGAGGACCTTAAATACTACGCCACGCTGCCGGGCCTGCTCATGTCCTTCTTACACATGATTTGTCAGCATCCTGGACAGCAACCAACCACCGACTTGCCACTGAGAGGGTCTCGGTTGGACCTGCCACCCTTTCATTCCAAGCCTTGCGTGGTGGCTGGTTCGGGCGGCGGACCTCACTGGTGGCTAAGCCAGGAAGGCCGATCAGTTCTGTCCTCAGGCGCTGCTCCTCCTACCTCCATGGCTGGTCCAGGAGCAGACATGACTCATCATTTAGGAACCCTCTGCACCACCACGGCTGTGTTCTGGTAGAATTTGCAAAGCTTTGGAAATACCTGTAGTGTTTTCTTTCCCCACCCCCGCAGCTATTTTTCTGTTTGAGACATGACACCAAATGGCAGGTTACTGAAGGAACCCGTGCTGGGGTCTCTTGATGACTACGTAGGGTCAGATACATCCTCCCATTGTGCAGCTCAGGGTCGAGTGGGGAAGCCAGGTAACCGCCGCAGTGCCCCACAGGTGTGTTCTGCTCTGATTCCCTTCCCTGACGCTGACTGATAGGGCTTGTCCAGCCCTGCTCCTCTGCATCCCCTGGGGGGGGGGGTTGGCAAGGATGAGATGGGGGTCCCCATGAGCAAGGCAGGGGGCTCCATTTTGTAGCATCCCCTAAGAAAAGCACCTCTGTCCACCTGGGGTGTGTTGCAGGCATGGGCTGGGTGCCCCAGCTGTTCCTTCGGTAAGGCAAGGCATTGTAGAGGCCAGGAGTCACGCTGTGACACGTGCTGTGGCTCCCGTGGTCTCAGAGTTCCGCGGGTCCTGGGGAGAGTGCTCTTAAAGGGAAGGGGAGCAGCAGACTCTACCCCAAAGGAAGATGCCAACCTTGGCCCCACCAGACTCCTCCACACAACCAGACATCCTGCAGGCATGTTGTGCCGCCAGGCCAGGGTCCTGTGGGGCTGGTGGGTGTGTGCTTTTGTTCAGCAGAATTCGCTTCCCAGTGAGCATACCCCAGTGCTGGATTGTGAATTCTTCCCCCAACCCCCATCGCTGCTTGGCTGCTGCCTGTCTGCTTCTCCAAACCCCGCGCCGCATGCCTCTCAGACTCGGAAGTGTGTAGGCTGGTTGGGAGTGGAAGTTTTGTTTCCAACTAAGCCCTGGCTCTCAAGCCCGTGTGTGCCTGGAGCTGCCCTCCTCCCTTTCCGGAGCCTGTGGTGTGGTGGAAGAGGGAGGGACGCTGGCAGCCAGGCGGGTCTGGGGAGTTGGCAGCAGCGCAGGCTGAGCTGAGAGGTGGGGAGGCTCTGGTGGAAGAGAGTCAAGTGCATCAGAGAGGGGCTGTGGTCAGCCCTGGGGTGAAAGCCAGGGAGACTTGGGCTCCCAGCCCCTCCAGAACTGGAGTAGCAGCCTCCAGGAGTGGGTCCCAGACACATGATTGATGTCCACTTGTGTTTATTGATTTGGGAGAAGACGAGAGAGCTCCCCTTCTGCTGGTTGGCACCCCACATGCCCATGATGACCAACGGAGACAAGCTGGGATTTGGGCACGCACCCGCGTTCTCTCACAAGGGTGACAGGACCTCAGTTATTGGGGTTCTTGTCTGTTGCCCCCCAGGGTCTACATCAGCAGGAAGCTGGAGTCAGGTGCCAGGACCGGGAGTCAACCACCAGGGGCTCTGATGGTGGTGCAGGTGTCCTAACCAGCGGTTAAAAGACCAGTTACAGAGAGGGAAAGAGAGAGAGAGAGATCTTCCATTTGCTGATTCACTCCCCCAAATGGTCACAATGGCCAGGCTAAAACGGAGCCACAAGCTTTATCGGGTCTCCTACATGGGTGCAGGGGGCTTGGGCAATCTGCTGATTTCCCTAGGAGCGTTATCAGGGAGCTGAATGGGAAGTGGAGCAGCAGGCCTCAGTCCAGTGCCCATATGGGATGCTGACATAGGAAGGGACCTAACCTTGATTCCCCTAATCAGCATTTGGAAACACTAGCCCACATGCCCACCCCATATCCACAGGTTTTGTTTTTGTAAGATTTATTTACTTTTCTACCTATTTATTTATTTAAAAGGCAGGGAGAGGTGGGGGGATCTTCCATCCCCTGGTTTGCTTCCCAAATGCCCACAATGGCCAGGACTGGGCCAAGCCAGAGCCAGGAAACAGGAATGTCATCAAAGTCTCCCACATGGGTAACAGGACCTTCAATATTTGGACCGTCAACTTCTGACTCCCGGATGTGTTAGCAGGGAGCCAGCTCAGAAGCAGAGGAACCCAGGCTCAATACAGAATGCAGTCAGGCATGCCAAGCGATGGCTTAACCCACTGTGCCACAGTGCCCATCATGTCTGCAGTTTCAAAAGCAGGAGACTTGGAGGGAGTGCTTAGCTCCACCTTGGGAACCCCCTAAGAGCTGAAGGAAACCCCAGTGGGCACTGCGAACCAGAAAGCTGAATAGCCTAAGCCTCAGCCTGTGACAGCGGCATCCCATATGGTTTAAGTACTGGCTGCGCCACTTCCCACCCAGCTCCCTGCTTGTTGCCTGGGAAAGCAGTAGAGGATCCTGCACCCACATGGGAGACCTGGAATAAGCTCCTGGCTTCTGGCTTTGGACTGGCCCAGCTCCAGCCCTTGCATCCACTTGGAGAGTGAACCAGCAGATGGAAGATTTTTCTATCTCTCCTTCTCTGTCTGTAACTCTGCCTTTTATATATACATAAATTAAAACAAAGCAGAGATATTTGTAAGTTAAAACTTGGCTTCTCTGTTCCCTGGGCCCTGGAATTAGAACCTGGGAAAGGGGCCCCGTATCTCGCCTCTTCCCGGCCTTCCCTTCTCTGTGCAGGAACAGAGCTGGAACCTGCTGACCTAGCTGTGCTTGGGGAGTGACACAAGGCTGGGACCACGCTGTCCTCCCACAGGGCCTGGTCCTCTGGAAAGTGCTCAGTAAACCCTAACGGCTGGGCCTGTTTCCCAGGTCCCGCCCACCCTCCGCCTAGCTGGTTTCCTGTCCCTCCTGGGCCTGGAATTAGCCACAAGAGGCCTTTTTTTCTGGGGACCAGAAAGTGAAGGCTTGCAGGTGCCAGAGAACAGGTCTAGCCTCCTGCTCAGCTGCTGGTGTGCAGAGTGGCCCCGCAGTATTGCTCAGACCCCAACCACCTGCTAGATCTCTGTAACCTACGTACCCAGGCCACCTGCCCACAGCTCCCCTGGGCTGCAGGCTTTGCTCTGGGGCCCACGAGAGGGACTGGGGTTGCTGAGCCGAAGTTGGCCCCATGCTTAGAGCCAGGAGTTTGGCCCCTCTTCCTTCCACTGATCCCCTGCCTAAGCCATTGCCTGTAACTTTTCCAGGTCTGAATCAGTAAGACCCTGCTGACCTGGTTTAACATGAAAATCTGGGAGCAGGTGTCTGGGCTGGCACTTGGCTTCCGGCTGAGACACCTGCATCCCACATAGAGTCCCTGGGTTCTATTCTATTCTTGGCTCCACTCCTGTTAACGCACACCCTGGTAGGCAGCTATAATGACCCCACATGGGAGACCCGGATGGAGTGGTGTGCCAGCTCCCAGCTTCCACGCTGGGTCAGCATTCCCTTCCTGAGCCCCACCAGGCATTTAGGGAGTGAACTAAGAACGTGGCAATTCCTTGTCTCTCTCTGTCTCCCAGCCTTTCCCCTCCTCCACCCCCCCCCCGCCAAAAAAAAATCCAGCTTCCATATCCCAGATTTCCCCCTTGTGGACCCGTGATCTGGTTTAGCTCAACTGTGAGGCCAGGGACCCTCCCCAGAGTGGCTTCAGTAAGAGACAGATAGACAAAATCGCATCTCCTGGTCCTGGAGCCAGGAACCCCGGGCTCAGAGTACCCAGCGGTCAGGCTCTGGTGCAAGCCCTCCCTGCACTATCACCATGACCTTCAGCAAGGCTTGCTTTTGTCAGATCTGAGGGAGAGCAAAAGATTGCACCCCACCCATTGCTGTGGGTTATCAGCACAGGTCAGGGAGTGGATGGGAATGAGTGGGACCACCCTGGCGGCTCTCCAGAGAACAGTCCAGAGCCAGACTTAGCCTGCAGTTGCTGCCACCCGGGGGGGCCTGTGGACTCTGTGTCCTCACAGTGTGTCAGGAAGACATGCATGTGGGGCAGGCACTGGCGGCCAAGGCGCATGGCTGAGCCGGTTGCAGCCTGCTCTCTGCTGGTGGCAGCGGGGAGTGCAGTGCCTTGCTGCCAGGAGCCATCTGTCGCCTCCAGCGCTCACCACTGTGCGGCCAGATGTAGCAGGTGCATGCGCTGCCTTGTTGCTTCCCCTGGGCTGAGTGGCAAGCAGGAGCCTCCATCCCATTTGCGGGCTCACAGCTCCCACACAATTCATCCTCAGCTCCTCTCGCCGGGACCCCCTCTTGATCCAAGCCCTGTGTGAAAGACTGGTGACGTAGCCTCCATCTACAGACATGTCAGACACACAATTAGCACAGCCTGTGCTTGCTTCTGCTACCCTGCCCTCCCCACCCCACAGCCCGGCCCCTGCAGGAAGGCCAGGGCTGCCCAGGTTGTAGGTGCCTTGGTCAGGGGAGCCACACACACAGCTCAGCCCTGTCCCAGCCACGGTGTGATGACACGGCATGAGCGCTCCCTCTGCTGGAAGCCTGTGGTTTTGCACCCCTGTTGTGTGTGCTCTGTCCCTAGCACCCACTACCCTTCCCAGCCAATACTGAGTGGACAGCAGAGGTCACCCTGTGGCATAGGGTGAGGGGGTAAGAAGGGGAAGAGATATCCCTGAGGATAGGTGAGCCAGCTGGCGTCTCCCTGGGCAGCCAAGGGCAGTGCCGGTGAGTGGTGATACCTCTTCTTGCAGTACCTGGAAACACGTGGGTGTGTGAGTATGTATGTGTGGGGGACATCTCTGAGTCGTTACTGCATCTGTGAAATGGGGAGCAAACAAACCTGCCCACAGGAGGTCCAAGGACGCAGGCACCATGCTTGCATGGACTGGAGGAGCTACCGGGCCACTGCTGGGTAGTTGGAGGAATTCCCAGCATGCCCCAGTTCTAGGGGAGCCCCCCCAACTCCAAGTTTTCTCTTCGCCCTGCCCTTGCTGTGATCTTGAGGACTGCCCCTTAGACTGCCTCTGTAACTCCCTGATCTGCGTTGACCACACTGCGCTGTGACGGTCCCTGCCCTCCAAGGACAGCTCTTCCCCGACAACGCTGGCTTCTGACCACTTCGGGTCTTTGTTTGCTACCCTAGAGAAGCAGGCCTTGCCTGCCCTGTTTCAGAAGAGTTCTGCCATCACACAGTTGTGTGCCCCACCCCCAGACTCCAAGGTCCGACATACCCCCTCCCTGTGCTCTCCCATCAAATCACTCAACCTTTTCCATGGACCAGAAATACCCGAGACACAACAAGAGGTTGTGTTGAAGCTACCCTCTGTCAGTGCATCGACCAGCTGGACGGAGGGCTCTGCCGTGCGTGTGCAGTGTGGCAGTCAGGGGCATCCCAGACGGTCTGTCTGCTGTGCTGGACTGGGAGGGCCCAGCCTGAGCCCGTCTCACCTGTGTCCGCAGCACCGGCAGCTGCTGAAGGACAGTTTCATGGTGGAGCTGGTGGAGGGGGCCCGCAAGCTGCGCCACGTCTTTCTGTTCACCGACCTGCTGCTGTGCACCAAGCTCAAGAAGCAGAGCGGGGGGTGAGTGACAGCCAGCAGGGGAGGGCAGGGTACCTTGCTCTTCCGTGCCACTTTTCCCGCTGGAGAGGATGTTGGGCTCAAGGTCAGAGGTTGGCTAGTAACAGTCCACAGCAGGATTGATGACCTGGGGCTACGGGGAGGGGAATCGCACCTTGGCGGGAAGGACCTGTCCCTGGGGAAGAGTGAGTGACAATCCAGGGGGCTGCAGGGACTGGCACAAGGCTGGCACTCCCCTGCCGTGGCAGACATCACTAGGTGATTGCTGTGCTGTCTGTTTCCCCATTCTATCCTGGCAGGCAGGTGACCCCTGCGCTTGTCTCGCCAAGCCTAGAGATGGATTCTCATATGGCCTCAGGAGAGGGGGTGAGGTATACCCAGGTTGGAGTGGAGCAGGCCAGAGCTGAGTCCTTCCTCCCTAGTTCTGGGATTGCCCAGCTCAACCAGTTTAACCAGTCAGCTCAGAGGGCCTTCCTTCCCCCATGTGTTAAGCCAGGGAATTATGAGAGGGAAGAGTTCAGAGGGATGATGGGAAGTGAAATTAAAATGCAAGCTTACTTGGGTGCATGACTTTTTTGAAACACGTGCGTGCTTCTTTCATCCACAAAATTCACAGGAAATGCATATCATGAAAGACCTATGCACAGATTCCAGTTTGCCCTCTGTGTCTTGAATTCCAAGTTCCATGAACTTCTAGAAGTACCACTGTCCATGACAGATCGTAGCTCCTCAGACTCTGTAGCTCCAGGGGCAGCATTGGTCCTGTCCCCTCCTGGAACAGCCTCATGCTGCCTTGGGAGCTACTGAGAAAGAGTCGGCCCAGAAGAAGGTGGACTAGGGTCCCCTTGAATGTCCAAGGGTCCTGGGGGAGGGGCAGAGTGTTCCCAGGAGTCGTTGGAGCTTGGGGGGCTGCAGTGTCTGTGTGTGGCCTCCCCCAATCCCCCATTGCACAGGATCTGCGCTGTGTGCATCTGAGGGCAGATGCACCGCCTCGAACCCAAAGGAAGACAGTCCACATCATGACCTTCTCTCCTTTCCCCTGGCCAGCAAAACCCAGCAGTACGACTGCAAATGGTACATTCCGCTCACCGACCTCAGCTTCCAGATGGTGGATGAGTCGGAGGCCACTCCCAACATCCCCCTGGTGCCCGATGAGGAGCTGGACGCCCTGAAGGTCAAGATCTCCCAGCTCAAGAGCGACATCCAGAGAGAGAAGGTGAGGGGATGCGCCCCCATGGGCCTCTACCCCTCTGCACCCACCTTCCCTTGCTCTCCCCCATCCCACAGACCCTTGTGAGTGCTGGTGTCTGGTCACTGCCAGGCACCAGGTGGTTTGGGGGTCCCCCAGTGAGTGGCAGTTCCAACGTCACAGCAAAGTGACAAAGGCTTACATGCAGGTCTCTGGACAGCTTCTCACACCTGCTGCAGACAGCTTCGGGCCTCTGCCCAGGATGAGGGCTCTTTCACCCGGAAAGTGTGTAGATCCTGACACCAACCCTGAGGTTCCCGTTGTGACCCTGGGCATCCACTGTCTGTTGTTCACCCACCCATGCGTGGCTCTAGTGCTGGGGACCCCAAGCTCGTGTTCTCTGGGGTCACTGGGAAAATCCTGGCTGGGGATATGCCAGGATAAGATTAGATTGGATATGCCACAATAGGGAACCAAATTCAAAGATTGCAGATCCCAGACAAGGCAGGGCAGGCCTCCGGCCCCAGCTCAGCAGCTGGTGGTACCGTACCCTGCACAGGCAGAAATCTGTGTGTGCGTTCTTTGGGAATCAGAGAAACACTGATAGGCAGACAGAACCTGGAACCCCATAAGATTTGTGAAAATCTTGACTTAGGAATTTCACTTTTGGGGTCCAGCATGATGGCAAACGGAGTCGTTGCCTGCAACATCGGTGTCCCATATGGGCGCCAGTTGGAGTCCCAGCTGTCCCATGTCTGACCCAGCTGCCTCCTAATGCACCTGGCAAAGCAGCGAGTGATGGACCGAGTCTTTGGACCCCTGCCACCCACATGGGAGGCCCGGTGGGAGTTCCAGGCTCCAGACAGGGGTAGGGTCCCAAGGATTTGAACCATCCTCTACTGCTTTTCCAGACCACGAGCAGGGAGTTGGGTGGGAAGTGGAGCAGCTGGGACACGAACCAGCACCCATATGGGATACTGGCACATACAAGACAAGGACTTTAGCCACTAGATTACTGTGCCCAGCCCTATCACAAATCTTAAAAAAAAAAAGACAAAACATCTGCTTGTAAGTGGACCTACACAGTTCCAGCCTGTGCTGTGCGGCCTTAGCTGTGTGAAGGAATGGGCAGAGAGCTGGTTAAGTTTGTGGGCAGAGGGACCACACTGTGGTGCTACGGGTTAATCTTCCACCTGTAGTGCAGCTCTGGCAGGTGCAGTCGGGGAGAGTGGGGGGGTCCCTGGGAGGCTGGACCTTGGTGCAGACACACATGGCTGCTATGGACACAGCAGGATGGGGCTTCCTTCCCAGCTCCCCCGTAACGCCCAGCCTGCAGCAGTGCAAGCTGGAAACAGATGGGGGAGAGGCAGGGGCTCACTCAGGTGGGCGTGGCCTCGGGCCAGGACAAAGGGGTCCAGTGCCAAGTCCTCAGGGCTGGTGCCACGATGGCAATTGTCCTTGCCATGCGCTCCACCCAGTCCGTGGTCAGGAACGGGGCCCCTCCCAAGGGATCACAGCAAGGTCCCCCCATTTCTCCCCTGAGGAGTAGTGGCTTCAGGAGGGGAGCTGAGAGCCCTCTCGGTCTCACTGGCTCCTGGATGTGGTCCGAGCCCAGAGAAGTTGCAGACAGTGGTGGAAGTCTTGACTCAGTTCCTTCCACAAAGACCTGTTGACACATCCCGCTGTGCAGGGGTCACTTCTGTCCCCGATAGGGCACCGGCAGCGACTGGCCCAGGCCCCCCTGGACCAACATACAGAGTTCTCTGGGTCCTTCTCCGAGGCGGAGATAGGGGTGCCAGGACTCATCCAGGCACGAGCAGGATGCCCAGGAGCCCAGGGCATAAGAGCTGAGCCTCGGCCTCTTCCCCGACCCCCGCAGAGGGCCAACAAGGGCAGCAAGGCCGTGGAGCGGCTGAAGAAGAAGCTGTCTGAGCAGGAGTCGCTGCTGCTGCTCATGTCCCCCAGCATGGCCTTCAGGGTGCATAACCGCAACGGCAAGGTGAGCGCCGCCCCACTCCCCGTGGCCTCCCCGGTCCTCCCGCCAGCTGCTTCCCATCAGCTCCCCCAATGGCTGAGACCTGCCGGGGACCCGCCTTCCACTGGGCACATTGCAACTGTGGTGCAGAGGGAGGCTTGTCCACACCTGTGCCCCTCCTGCCCTCTGTGTGACACCTTGTCTCCTGACCCCTGCTCATATACAGTCAGTGTACAGTTCATTCTTCAGTATTTGACACCAGGTGGCTGGAGCTGGGCAGAGGTCACAGCGGGCCCTGCAGGAGGGGAGAGAGACAGAGACGGATGCGGAGTGGCATCTGCCCTCCCCTCCCACCGCAGAGCCCACCCTCACAAGCCCCCTGCACCCCCACTGGCAAGCCCTCTGGGTCCCTCACCTGCATGCTGTCTGCCCTGGGCATCAACCACCCACCCTCCTCTCGAGCCCCAGCATGCTTCAGACAAGCAGGGTTTGTACCAGAGGCAGGTGTGTGCAGAGCACGGGCGCTGTGGCCCCAGGCGCAGCCCAGGCAGCCAAGGCTAAAAGGGCTGGAAGTGACAATCCTGGCTCGGGGTAGGCATGCTCTGGGCGGGACAGGGAGCTCAGCTGGCTGGCAGCTCAGTGCCACAGGGGAAGGGGGAGCCAAGTGCTGCAAGGACTGGCAGGGCCCTTGCCCGACAAGGCCAGGGGTGGAGATAGCTGGTGCATGTTCTCCCTTTTCTCCCGCCCTAGAGCTACACATTCCTGATTTCCTCCGACTACGAGCGTGCTGAGTGGCGGGAGAACATTCGAGAGCAGCAGAAGAAGTGTGAGTGGCTGGGCCGGGGTCCCTGGGCATCCCTGGGGTCCACCGGCATTGGATGTGTGTCCTGCTCCCACAGCTTTAAACCTGTCTGGGTTTTTTCCCTTTTGTTTTTCCTTCTTTTCTTATCCAAGTGAAATGTTTCCTGATATGCTAATGCAGCAAATAAGATGGTGACAGGTGTTGTACCAGCCAAGCTGCGAAAGACCCCCTGTGCACTAATATCCGAGTGCCTTGAGTTCAAGCCCCGACTCCAGCTTCCTGCAGGACAGGCTGCCAGGGACACAGACAGTGGCAATCACTCAAGTAGCTAGGCCCCTGGCCCCACCCTCACTTCCCCATGGGAGACCCAGTTGAGTTCCCTGCTCCCTGGCCTCAGGCCCAGCCCTACGAGCATCCGTAAAATGGGCCAACAGATAGGAGCTCTGTGTGTCTCTCAGTTTCTGCCTCTCAAACAAAAATGTTTTTAAAGTTTTATTTGAAAGGAAGAGCTATAGAGAGAGAGAGAAGAGACAGAGATCTTCCATCCGCTGGTTCAGTCCCCAAAGTGGCTGCAACAAACCGAAGCTGGGCTGGGCCTGGTCTGGAGCCAGGAGCTTCTTCTGAGTCTCCCACATGGGTGGCAGGGGACCAAGCTCTTGGACCGTCCTCTGCTGCTTTTCTCAGGCACATTAGCAGGGAGCTGAATCAAAAGTGGAGTATCCAGGATTTGAGCCAGCACCCATATGGGATGCTGCCAACATCACAGGCAGAGGCTTAACTTGCTAAGCCACAGTGCTTAGCTGCCCCGATTGGCTCCCAGACCTCAATGTCCCCACCCCACCCCACCCTCCACCCACTGTGTCCCCTTCGCTTTCACTTGCCCACCTGCTCTCCAGATTTCCCCTCTGAATCCCCTCTTTCTTGAATTTCCCCCCAGCTGCTTCCTGCCTGCTACCCACCCAGGTCTCTTCCACAAACCCCTCCCCACTACCCTCACACACCAGGTATGGGTGGCTATGTGCAGGGCCAGCGGCCTCCTCTCTGCATCAACCCCTCTTTGCTTTATGCCGTCTTCACATCTCCTGAGCTCCCAGTGACACCCCTGCTGCCTCCTAGAAAGAGGGCTGAAGGAAGCAGAGCCCACCTGGTCCCCAGGCTCAGCCACCCTGTTCCCTCCCACCTCCTGAGCCAGGCTGGGCACTGGGGCCTCCTTCTGGTGGGGTCGGCCACACTCGGGATTCACCTGCTGCACACAGGGCTGCCTGGGCTAGTGGGGGTCCCATGTGTCCCTGTCCTGGCCTGAACTACGGCTTCCCCAACCCCCTGCCCTCCAGTCCCACCATGGCCTGGAGGTGATGCTAGGAGCTTCTGCCCATTGTAACACAGGGACTCAGCCTGTAGCCAGCATGGCAGCAGCTGTTCCTGGCTCAGTGTTGTTCCCAGAGGCAGAGCCCAGTGGCTTTAGCCAAGCATGGAGCCATTCCGATAGGGTCATACTTGGCCTAGGCATATATGTGTGTGTAAGGGTCCTGCTCTCACACTCTGGGGGGTGTGTGTGTGTGTCCCACCTTCATGCTCTGGGCTGCACTGGCCTGTGTGTGTGTGTGTGTGTGTGTGAAGGTCCCGCCCTTACACTCTGGGCTGTCCACACAGACTCATCAGGAGAGAGCCTGGAAGCTCCCCAGCACTCTCGAGGCAGGGGAGGGGGGATGTGATGAGGAAGGAGCAGGAGTGGGGAGGGGCACGGGGAGGCCGTGCAGCGGCCCGGGCGTGGGGATGGCAAAGGGCAGACATGACCAGTATCTTTCTCTCTCTCTCCCACCCGCTCAGGCTTCAAAAGCTTCTCCCTGACGTCCGTGGAGCTGCAGATGCTCACCAACTCCTGCGTGAAGCTGCAGACGGTGCACAGCATCCCGCTGACCATCAACAAGGAAGGTGGGAGGATAGGGGCCACCAGACCCAGGGGCCGCATCAGAGCCATCTTTGTGGCCAGCCTGGACCCCCTTCAGGAGGGCTCGATGTGCCCGTTAGGGCCTGTGGCCCACTCCTGGCAGTCGTTTCCACCCGCCTTGGCAGCTGTGGCCTGGAGGTTGAGGAAACAGATACCTCTGACCCTGGTCACAAGGCCCAGGACGAGGCTCTTGCTGATCACACTCTCCGTGCCTACCATGCCCCCCCACACACACACACCTTTCCCCTGTCCCATCCCTCCCCCCCTCCTCTAGACACCTTGCCTATCACACATGTGCTTGCACAGGCATGCCTTCATCGTGCACAGCCACATACAGGTACAGCGACACACATCCCACACCTCCCCCAGGTGACAGCACTGCCCTTGGAACCTTCCCAGCTTCTGTCCATGTTTTGTGTCCGTCCTATCACCCCTTACCTACTCCGGTGCTGTGAACCCAGCTCAACCCTGGGACTGCAGCAGCTCCCAGCAGCTGGCAGCCCCCACGGTGTCCATGCCACAGCTGAGACTGCGGCCAAGCCAGGCTGTCACTCCCCACCTCCCTCTCCCTGGCCTGGAGCTGACCATTGATCTCTCACGCAGATGATGAATCTCCAGGCCTCTACGGGTTCCTGAATGTCATCGTCCACTCGGCCACCGGCTTTAAGCAGAGTTCAAGTAGGTAGCTTCTGGAGAGGGGGTGGGGAGGGAAGCAAGAGGCATGGTTTGGCACAACCAGGGACGGCGTTCTGTGGCTGCCAGGCAAGCCTGGCCAACTGCTCCCAGGTGTCGGTGCCCCACTGTCCTCCTGCCCTGCCACCTCTTACCAGCTCTGTGCTACCCCCTGCAGGCGGTTCTTGTCATTTCAGGGACTGGCAGCAGACAGGGCACCTGAGAGCCAGGGTTTTGGGTTTGTTTGTTTAGATTTATTATTATAGGGAAGTCAGATTTTCAGAGAAAAGGAGAGTCAGAGAGAAAGATCTTCTGTCTGCTGGTTCACTCCCCAAGGGGCTGCAGTGGCTAGAGCTAAGCTAATCTAAAGCCAGGAGCCAGGAGCGTTTTCCGGGTCTCCCACACGTGTGCAGGTTCCCAAGGCTTTGGGCCGTCCTCGACTGTTTTCCCAGGCCACAAGCAGGGAGCTGGATGGGAAGTGGAGCAGGCAGGGCAGAGGTTGATACCCATATGCAATGCTGGCACTTGCAGGGGTAGGATTGAGCCATCATGCCAGTTCTTGGATGAACCTTTACTTTCTTTTTTTAAAGATTTATTTTACTTTTACTGGAAAGTCAGATATACAGAGAGGAGGAGAGGCAGAGAGGAAGATCTTCCGTCCAATGATTCGGTCCCCAAGTGGCCACAATGGCAAGAGCTGAGCCAATCCAAAGCCTCTTCCAGGTCTCCCATGTGGGTGCAGGATCCCAAGGCTTTGGGCCGTCCTGGACTGCTTTCCCAGGCCACAAGCAGGGAGCTGGACGGAAAGTGGAGCATCCATAAGCGACATGAACCAGCATCCATATGGGATCCTGGTGCATGCAAGGCGAGGACTTCAGCCAATAGGCTACTGCGCCAGGCCCTAGATCTTTAAAAAAAAGAAAAAGAAAGTAGAATCGTGTGTCTACAGAAAGCCATGAGGCCTGAGCACTGGAACCATCCTCTGCTGCTCTCCCAGGCGCATTCGCAGGGAGGAACTGGATTGCAAGTAGAGCGGCCAGGACTCGAATCAGCATCCATTTAGGATACCGGTGTTGCAGACAGTAACACCACAGTGCCAGCCCCCAGTGTAGCTTCTGCAGGGTTCCTGGCTACCTTCACCGAGGCCCTCAGCAGGGGCCTCCTCCCAGGTCCCCACGGCCAGGTGTCCACAGCACCTCCACTCTCTCACACCTACCACTGGGTAGCGCCAGGATGCAGACCTCATCCTGTCGGTTAGTGTTTACAGCCCAACCAGCCAGACCCTGCACACAGTCTAACCCCAGTTACCCACAACCCACTTCCTCCCCACCTTCCACAACTTCTACCACATGGAGCCCAGATGTTGGCCCGGAGCCCTTTCACCCAAACTTTTTTTAGAAAAATAATTTATTTGAAAGGCAGAGTTAGAGACAGAAGGGAAAGGAGATCTTCCCTTCCACTGCTTGATCCCCCAAAAGACTGGGATAGCTAGGACAGAGCCAGGCTGAAGCTAGGTGCCAGGACCCCAAGCACTTGGACTGCTGCTTTCCCAGGAGTATTAGCAGGGAGTTGGATCAAAAGTGAAGCAGCCAGGACTCATACCAGCACCCATATGAGATGCTGGCATCGCAGATGGCAGATCCCTTGGCCCAAACACTTTGCCCAGGTCTGCACCAGGGTTCAGGGGCTTCCCCAGCCCCACCCAGTTCGTGTCCCCTCCCCCATCCAAGGCCTTTGCCATGACCTTGCTCCACACACAGCAGCTGTTGCCCTAGGTGCTTGTGACACACCAACTTCCCTCCATCCAGCCCACCTAGCCCACCCAGCACACGGGATCCTTCTCATCATGGGGGACAAGCCGAGGTTTGCTGAGTAGCTGAGCAGATGTTCTCAGAGCCCGTTTCCCTGCTTCCCAGGGCAAGGGAGTCACGTGGAGTCCTGGTGTTTATGCCAGTCACTGGTTGCTTTTATTCTCAGAAGGAAATTAAGGGGGCGGTGTTGTGGCTCAGCAAGTTAAACCACTGCCCGCAGCACCAGTGGCACCAGTTTAAGTCCTGGCTGCTCCACTTCCAATCCGGCTCCCTGCAGATACAAGACCTGTTTCTTTGCCTGTCTCTCTGACTGTACCATTCAAATAATTAGATCTTTTAAAAAAAAAGAATCTTGGGCCCGGCGGCGTGGCCTAGCGGCTAAAGTCCTCGCCTTGAAAGCCCCAGGATCCCATATGGGCGCCGGTTCTAGTCCCGGCAGCTCCACTTCCCATCCAGCTCCCTGCTTGTGGCCTGAGAAAGCAGTCGAGGACAGCCCAATGCATTGGGACACTGCACCCGCGTGGGAGACCCGGAAGAGGTTCCAGGTTCCCGGCTTCGGATCGGCGCGCATCGGCCCGTTGCGGCTCACTTGGGGAGTGAATCATCGTACGGAAGATCTTCCTCTCTGTCTCTCCTCCTCTGTGTATATCTAGCTGTAATAAAAAAATGAATAAATCTTTTTAAAAAAAAAATCTTTTTGTTGTTGTTGTTTTTAAGATTCATTTATTTCTTTGAAAGGGAAAGTTTTTCACCTACTGGTTCACTCACCAAATAGCTGCCAGGGTTGGGCTGTACCAAAACCAGGAAGCAGGTGCTCCATTCAGGTCTTCCACGCAGATGCAGAGGTCAAACCACTTGAACCATCCTCTGCTGCTTTCCAGGGTGCCTTAACAGGGAGTTGGATCGAAAGTGGAGCAGCTGGGACTCAAATCTGCACTCACCGGCCCAGTGTGGTGGCCTAGTAGCTAATTTCTTACTTTGTACGTGCCAGGATCCCATATGAACGCTGGTTCTAATCCTGGCTGCTCCACTTCCCATCCAACTCTCTGCTTCTGGCCTGGGAAAGCAGTTGACGACAGCCCCAAAGCCTTGGGACCCTGCGCCTGCGTGGGAGACCTGGAAGAGGCTCTGGGCTCCTACCTTTGGATAGGGTCAGCTCCAGTCATTGCAGCCACTTAAAGAGTGAACCAGCAGGTGGAAGATCTTTCTCTATGTCTCTCCTTCTCTCTGTAAATCTGACTTTCCAATAAAAATTAAATCTTTTTTTTTTTTAAGTCTGCACTTACATCCGATGCCAGCCTTATTGAAACAGCAGCTTAGTCCCCTGCACCACAGTACCGTCCCCAAAAACATTTGCTTTCTAAATATGAAAATCACTCTAGCTGTCCTATGGAAAAACCCCAGCAACCCCTATCCCGGTCACCTCCCTACAGATCTGTACTGCACCCTGGAAGTGGATTCCTTCGGGTACTTTGTGAACAAAGCAAAGACACGTGTCTACAGAGACACCACAGAGCCCAACTGGAACGAGGTGAGGAGTTGTGTCCTGTGAGGGTTGTCCTCCGTGACGTCTACACGGCCGGAGGTTCCCAGGGACTTCCCCCTCCCCACCCCCACTGATCCCCTGCCATCCATCTGTACTTCCGGGAATGTCCCAGGGAGTTGGGGATGACGCATCCCAGAGATGTTTATCTGTGTTCCTAAGAATCTGACTCTCACTCCTGCCCTTCAGTGAGGAAACAGTGTCTTTTGATGGAAAGCGTTTGGAAAGAGCTTCAAAGGGGTGGTGTCTCCCATAACCTTTGTTGTCACTCAGTGTTGACTTGCTGGTTGTCTAGTGGTTTTTGCTCTGAAGTTGACAGGAGCCTCTGGGTTTCCAGAAGCCTGAGCTTTGTCTGTCGTGGGAGGTAGAACAGGGAGACTGGTGTGTGAGACTGAAGGTCCTGCTCCCTGGCCCTGGCCAGTATGCCAGGTTCTGGATCCACAAAGCTGGAGTTTTTTTGTTCTGCTCTCCTAGACCCTGGATTGTGCTTAGCTATTTGACCTTGAACCTTCAGGGAGGGAGAGGTCCCCAGATCCTTGGATACCTGCAACAGCCAGGGCTGGACCAGGCTGAGACCAGAAGCCCAGAACTGCACCCGGGTCTCCCACATGGGTGATGGGGACCTGCTGCCTCCCAAGTCTGCAGTTGAGCAGGAAGCTGGAATGGGAAGCAGAGCAGGGACTCAAAGCCAGGCAGCGAGAGGTGGGCTGCAGGTGGCCCACTCGGCGTCTTTGCTGCTGTGCCCTGCAACTGCCCCATCACTGTTACGTGATTAATGCGCGTGTCCGAATAGGAAGAGGGTACAGAAAACCCTTAGTAAAGTGGGCCTGCTCCATGTGACCCTTCAGAAAGGGGCTAAGTGGTGGCTGTGATGAGGAGGAGGGAAGGGAAGAACAGAGCCACACGGGACCCGTGGTGAACGAAGGCTTTGCAGAAAGCAGGAGGAAGAAACGAGGGACCGTTCTAGACAGTGTGCACAAGGGTCAGGTGCCAGTCAGCCAGGGCAGGCTCTGGGAGGGAGGTGCCATGGCACTGGGAGCCCCGTGGTGGAAGGTCACCAGGGGCCCCCCGCGCTGTGCCTGCCAGTCACCAGAGTGTTCTTGCATGTGCCTGGCACACACGCCTGTCTCCCTCTCTGTGGCTTTTTTCATGCCCCCTTACCCACCTCCATCTTCTCTCCAAGAGCTCCTCACTGTCCCAGAGACGCACACTTCCCTCCCCAACAGGCATCTTGCAAGCCTTGCCTCCAGCACCTCCCAGGGTCCTCTTTTCTTTTTAAATAGGATTCTTATTTATTTATTTATTTATCAAATTTTATTTGGAAGGCAGGGTTGCAGAGAGAAGAGGAGAGACAGAGGTCTTCTGTCTGCTGGTTTCACTGTCCAAGTGGCCACAACGGCTGGAGCTGGGCTAGTACAAAGCCAGGAGCTCATAGCTTTTGCTGGGTCTCCTGTGAGGTGCAAGGTCTCAGACACTTGAGCCATCTTCTGCTGCTTTTCCAAGGCACAGTAGCAGGGAGCTGGATAGGAAGTGGAGCATCTGAGACTTGAACCAATGCCAGCATCCCAGGCAGGGGTTTAATAGGATATGCCATGATAGCAGTCCCAAATTTGTTTTTAATCAATAGATGCACCATCTCTTCTTTCTTAAAAAGGATTTCTTATTTGAAAGGCAGAGAGGGAGAGAGATCTTCATCCACTGATTCCCTCCATGGTGCTGGCAACAGCCAAGGCTGGGCCGCATTGAAGCCAGCAGCTAGAAGCTCTCTCCTGATCTCCCGTGTGGGTGGCAGAGACCCTGAGCACATAGACCATCACCCCGCTGCTTTCCCGGGTACTTCGGCAGGAGCCTGGGGCAGGGGGAGCAGAGCAGCCAGGACTCCAGCTGGCACTCCGATTGGTAATGCAGGCATCCCAAGCAGTGGTTTAACGCACTGCTCTACCCCACCGGTTCTAGGAACTTGCTTCTCAGGGCAGTTTTCAGTCCACAGCAAAATTAAACGGGCCTGGAAAGGGACATGTGTTCGACTGCATGAGCCCATGTTGACACATTATTGATTGGCGCTCAGATTCCACAGTGGACGTTTGGGTCACTCCGGGCATTATATGTCCTGTGGCTTTGATGTTTGTATACAGATGCTCTGCTGCTTTCCCAAGTACATTAGCAGAGAGTTAAATGAGAAGCAGGGCAACCAGGACTTGAAACAGCACTTATATATGGGATGCCAGAGCTATAAGTGGCAGCTTTTTACCTGCTATACCACTGGCTTGACCCCAGATGTGGGCAACGTTTTTAGTTGTTGTTAAAGATACACTTATTTTTATTGGAAAGGCAGATTTACAGAGGGAAGGAGAGACAGAGAAAGATCTTCCATCTAGTGGTTCGCTCCCCAAATGGCCACAGTGACTGGTGCTGAGCCCAAGGACTTGAACAGGGTGCTGGATGGAAAGTAGAGTAGCTGGGACACGAACTGGCGCCTATATGGGATGCTGGCACTTGCAGATAAAGGAGTAGCCAACTGAGCCACCGTGGCAGCCTAAGACATGGGCGTCTTGATTGTCAGACTAAGTGCCCAGTTTTTGTCTGTGTGTTTTTAAAAAGCACCCTGGGGTTCTGATGCGGGTGATGTCAGGACCACCAGATAGATACTAGCATGATGAACTGTATTCAGAGCTTCCGGAGGCCTGCAGGCTTGGGCTACAGTGTGGCAGCAGTGATGCTCACCACAGGCCCATGTTCCTGAGGGTCCCAGGACTCAGTGCGGACAACCAGTCAGCTGGGGGGTCCGGTGTTCATAGGCACCTAATCCTTGCTTCCTTTTTGGGCACTGCAGGAGTTTGAGATCGAGCTGGAAGGCTCCCAGACCCTGCGAATCCTGTGCTACGAGAAATGTTACAACAAAACCAAGATGGCCAAGGAGGACGGCGAGAGCAGCGACCGGCTCATGGGGAAAGGCCAGGTGCAGGTGAGGCCACCCGGTCTGTGTCCCCTGCCCCCACCAGACCTCTACCTGCTTGGGGCTCTGGACAATTCTGCAATACCAGCGCAGGGAGCCTCCGGCCAGCGCCCTCTTGGATCCTCTCCTGCCTGCCTGTCTGCTGCTGTCTGAGTGGACACTTTGCTTTTGCTTGTCCTGGCCTCAGAGGGGTAGCCCGAAAGGGGTCTTCCCAACGAAGTCTTCTCTGGGCCTCTGGGACCTCGGGAGGGTCCCCCAGCACAGCGTCAGGCAGAGCCACATGGGCCAAGATAGGCAATGAAGGACTACCTTGTGGCAAAGCACTAAGGGGGCCCTGGAGTCCATCTGTCTAACAACTCGCTGCCTGCCTGAGGTCTACTGCATCCTAAATAGGTACCCACAAGTCCTCTCACTGAGTGGGAGTAGAAGCCAAGAGAAGGTGTCCACATGGGACTTGTGGGTGGGTGACCCCTGGTCCTTCGGAAATGTATTTGACTCCTAGAAGCCACCAGCAGTTCTGTGTGCCTCTCTGCAGACGGGGGTAGCAACACGCCTTTCCCTAGCACTCTTTCCTGCTCCCATCCTCCCAGGCCTGCATTGACACCTACAGCTCCAAAAACCTGGATCTTCCCCACCGGGCTGGGGTGGGCCTGGGGGTCCTGATCCGCCCCTTGGTGCTGTCCACCTTCCCCCAAGGCCTCTAGCCTGTAGGGGCATCAGGCTGGCCCAGAAGCTCTACCTCTCTTCTGTATAGACAGGAAGTAAAATTCCCTCGTGACATCATGAGTGCCAGGAAGGGTATCAAGAGAGAGCAGCCTCCCCAGGTCATTGGTTGCCCATTGGGACCTGCAGATCCTGGCTGAGGGATGCCCCCACCCCCATTTTCCTGCCTGGGCTGCCCCAGTTTCTTATGATGGAAGTTTTGTTGGGAACTCTGTGTCTCGGGGCTCCCTGGGGCCTCCTTGTACCTGGACACCATGGAATCATCTGCCCTTGCCCCTGTCCTGACCCCAGTAGGGAGCTCTTGGTCACCACCCCCTGTTGCCTTGTGTGGACTCTGAGGGTATGGATCGGGTACACCTGGCTGTGCCAAGGTGGTGTCCAGCTCCCACTATCCTGTGAGCACGTGGTATCAGGGCTCCTCTATGAACAGAATTGTTTTCCGTGTCTCCCATGTGGCAGTCAAGGTCTGGACAACTTGAGATGCATGCGCTTGCTTCTGATTGATTTGAAAGGCAGAGTGATAAAGAGAGAGAAGGAGATACAGAAAGAAATTGTCCAGCTGCTTGTTTACTCCCCAGCTGGCTACAACAGCGAGAACCAGAACCAGGCCAAAGCCAAAAACCCTATCCAAGTCTTCCACGTGGAAGGAGGCAGGGCTCCAGGTGCTTGGGCTGTCCTCTGCTGCTTTCCCGGGTGCATCAGCAGGGAGCTGGACTGGAAGCAAGGCAGCCAGGGCTTGAGCCAGCTGTCTGACATGGGAGGCCAGTGTCATCCCATTGCTGGCTCTTCATTTGGCCTGTCCAACAGATCTTGGTGATAGCGCCACACCCTGACTCTTCTGAGATGCTTCCATGACCTACCTGGGGCCCTCAGGGCATCAAGAAGCAGAGTCCAGAGCCGCTCCCATCTCCATCCCACTCCTTCCCTTCTCCCTCTCCATGGCCATCCTCTGTCCCCAGCCCTGGGCCTTACCCACCCTTACCCACTGGCCCTGAGATCCACCCCTAGCCTGCATCATCTTTCATAACCCCATGGCCAAGCCCAGCAGGACATCAGCCGGCAGTGTCTGAGTATGTGTGTGTGTGTGTGCCAGATCATCCTGGGAATGGCTGGGATTGAGCCAGGGCCTCTGATGACTGTCACTGGGTAACTGAGAGTTTCATTGGAAGAGAGAGTGCAAGTGGGGCGCCTTCTCTTACCTGTCAAACTCACCTGTGACACCCCTTGCTGCCATGCTGCCTGGTATTAACAAAATACTTCTTCATGCATCAGCTCATGTTTCAGAGGGATATGGGGGGGAATGGGTATACTCATTATGATGCCACTTGGGATGCCCCATCGTGGGTTCATGTCCCAGCTAGACATCCTGCTGATGTCCACCCTGGGAGACAGTAGGTGACAGCTCCAGTGATTAGGTCCCTGGCACCCACCCGGTTTGAGTTCCTGGCTTGACCCAGCCCCCGTCTTCTTGACCCAGCCCCCATCTTTGTGAGCCTTAGGGAAATGAATCAGTAGAGTGGTAGATCTCTCTTTCTCTCTGTGTGTTTCTGTCTCAAACAGCTAAACTAGTTCTTAGTCTGTGCTTTCCTCATGGACTTCTGGGGGGTGCCACCCAGAACCCCTGCCCTATCCCTGACAAGAGGAGGGCAGTTCTGTGGCCTAGAAAAGCCACAGCTGGAGGCTGGTTAGAGCAACAGACCCAAGTCTTCCGCCAGGCTGCTGCGGCACAGGGCACAGGCCATTTGCCAGAGCTGGGCACAGCGTGGACCAGTGGGATTGTATCACTAGGGACAGCCTGAGGGTCCCTGGAAGGAGAGAGACAGACATTGCAGCATCCAGGGCAGCCTGGGTAAAGCCAGGCTTCCTGCCAAACACAGGTAAGTGACCAACACAAAGAGTGAGGATGAAGTCGGATGCTCAGAGTGAGCTCTGATGTCAGGAAAGAGTGGAAAGTTGTGCTCAGCCTGCCTGGCAAATCTGTTGGCTAAGCCTGCATTTAAAATTTTATTTATTTACTTACATATATATGTAAATAAGCATAAATGCTTTATAGATTATTGGAAAGGCAGATTTACAGAGAAAAGGAGAGGCAAAGGGCCTGACGTCCTAGTGCCTAAAGTCCTTGCCCATATGGGTGCTGGTTCATATCCTGCTGTTCCACTTCCCATCCAGCTCCCTGCCTGTAGCCTGGGAAAGCATTAGAGGATGGCCCAAAGCCTTGGGACCCTGCACCCACATGGGAGACCTGGAAGAGCTCCTGGCTCCTGGCTTCAGATTGACTCAGCTCCAACCATTGCTGCCACTTGAGTGAGTGAACCAGTGGACAGATCTTTCTCTCTGACTCCTCTTCTCTATGTACCTGTGCCTTCCCAATAAAAATAAATAAATCTAAATTTTAAAAAAAGGAGACACAGAGAGTGAAAGATCTTCCACCCATTGATTCACACCCTAAATAACACCAACAGCTAGAACAGATCCCATCCGAAGCCAGGAGCCTCTTCGGGGTCTCCCGCATGGGTGCAGGGTCCCAAGGCTTTGGCCCATCCTTTCCTGCTTTCCCAGGCCACAAGCAGGGAGCTGGTGGGAAGTGGGGCAGCTGGGGACACGAACTGGTGCACGTGTGGGATGCTGGCACTTAAAGGGAGGGGATTGCCTGATTGAGCCAGTGCAGCAGGACTTGAGCCTGGATTCTTTTGTTGGTTTTCAAGGAGGCAAGCACAGTTCTGGGAGAAAATCCAGGAGAAGCCTGGATCACACTTGGCCAAGCAAAGGCCTTGCCCTATGATGCTGGAGGTCTGAGGTTGGCAGCTCATGGCTGTTGTTGTAACCATATTGTAGCATGCCACCAGCTGCTCACCTGTCTGTCCCTAAGCCCCAGGCGTGACGCGGTAGGGTGGGGGAAAGGGTTAGCAGCGGGTGACGCGACTGAAGCTCCCCCTCCCCCAGGTAAGGAAGACTTTGTTTAGGGGTCAGGATCCCTCCCACTGCAGGTGCAGCAACCACTGTGGGCTGTGGGGTTTGGAGGTCGACAGAGGGTTTGGGCTTCTCTCTGGTGCGACCAGGCAGAGTGGGAGTTTCCACCCAAGTGTAAGTGGGGCTTGCCAAATGGAAAATTCCTGAGAAGAACCAAAGTCAAAGGGATTTGAACAAGGATTATGGCTCAAAACTGAGCTCTCGGAAGGCATGGCCTGGTTTGGAATGGGGAAAAAAAAAAAAAGAGCTCCAGACCGGGGGTGAGGGGTGTTCCTGTATTCCGTCACACCCTGCTGGCTGGATGTGTCCCTTCCAGAGGGACTCCACCATGGGACACACCGGCTCTCGGGGCCCAGGGAGTGTTGGCTACTGTTTGTGGAGAAGGGCGGGTCTGCCTCCAGGCCTCTGGCCCGTCAGTGCCTGGTATAGGGGAAGGTGAATGGGAAACACGCCCTCTCCACTCCCCTGCACCCGTTTAATGGCCTCCTTAAATGGGAAGGAACCAAGCACACCGGGCCAGGGTGTGCATGACTCATGCGCGGAGGTGGCGTCGGACTGGCCCCTGGAGACCGAGACTCCTGGCCACGACGACTTGTTTGTGGTATCCCAGGAGGAAGGAAGTCAGCGGAGGCGCCGGGGTCACTGCCAAGCCCTGTGTTCTGAGTAAGGATACGTGGCAGAGGATGCTGGCATCGTCACAACAGGCCAGCCTCCCAGAAGCCAGCCTTTTCCCAGGAACTTTAGGCAGTGCACGCTGTGGTCAGATTGTAGGGGAGCTTGGGGGACAGGGCAGTATATGGCTCCACATTCTGGAGGTAGCCCCTAGTCTCAGTGCACACCCCCTCCTGCCCATGGTCCCCACATGCACCTGACTCAGAAATGGAATGGGAAGACCCCTGCCATGGGAGCAGATGGTCTGTGTCCAGACGGTCTGAGCGAGTGAGGACAGGAAGAAGTCTAGACCCGGTGAGACGGGCACAGTATGCTGGCAGGTCCCTGAGGGAGGAGCCAGGGTTGTAATTGGAATCCTGCAGGAGGCTCCTGGACCCTTGGGGGTCTAGGTTCCCCCAACTCCACCTGTGTGCTGCAGGCCTCAAAGATGCTCATGAGCTCTGGGTTCAGGAACTATGGGCCTTGCCCCTCTGTAAGTGTTGTGAGAGGGTTGTCACATCCCCCTTACCTTTTTTGTTTGTTAATCTTGTTTTATGAAAGATTGATTTATTTGTATTGGAAAGGCAGAGTTACAGAGAGAAGAGAGACGGAGATCGTCCATCTACTGGACTTTAGCCACTAGGCTACCATGCCAAGTCCAGAAGAGTTGCTCTTCACACGTGGCCATGCCCTCATGTGCGAGCAGGTGCAGAGGGCCGGTGAGGGTCCTTTCTAAGTCAGCCCTGCACCACAGTGAGCCATTAGAGCAAGCAAAATGCCCAGGCTCCCACCCTCCTACAGGAGGGCTTCCTGCAGCCTGGGACTCCGAGAACAGGGAACCATCTGACCCCCGGTCCTGTCATGCCCACTATGGGGCGGGCGCTCAACTCAACAAGTTAAGATGTCAGTTAAAATGTCCATGTCCTATGGGGAAATGTCCATCTCTGGCTTAGACTCCTGGCTCCAGCTTCTTGCTCATGCAAACCCTCAGAAGCAGTCAGGGTGGCTCAAGTATTTGGGAGACGTGGCTGGAACTTCCCCCTCCGTCCTGGCCATTGCAGGCACTTAGGGAACCCATTAGCAGGTAGAAATTCATTTGCTCTGTTTGCTTGCCAGTGTCCATCTATCTCTGAACAAATAAACAATAAATAAATAAAGTTTGATGACTAGGGCCACCAGCACAGACCCAGGATGGAAGATCTTTCTGTCTCCTTCTCTCTGCAAATCAAGACTTTTCAAAGAAAATAAATAGCTCTTAAAAAAAAAAGTTTGATAACAATTTTCAGGGAGGTCAAGATACAGAAAAATGGGCCTGGCACAGTAGCCTGGTGGCTAAAGTCCTCGCCTTGCATGCACCAGGATTCCATATGGGCACCAGTTCATGTCCTGACAGCCCCACTTCCCATCCGGTTCCTTGCCTGTGGCCTGGGAAAGCAGTCAAGGACGGCCCGAATCCTTGGGACCCTTCACCTGTGTGGGAGACCTGGAAGAAGCTCTTGGCTGCTGGCTTTGGATTGGGTCAGCTCCGGCCATTGCGGCCACTTGAAGAGTGAATCAGTGGATGGAAGATCTTTCTGTCTCTCCTCTCTGTGTATCTGATTTTCCAATAAAAATAGACAAACTTTAAAAAATAATAATAGTTCTTTTAAAAAAGAGAGAAAAATCCTGCATCTTCAAGGAATTTTTTTTAGTTGTATTTACTTGTATTGGAAAGACAGATTTACAGGGAGAGAAGAATAGAGAAGAGAGAGGGTCTTCCATCTACTGGCTCACTCCCCAAATGGCTGCAATGGCTGGAGCTGGGCCAATCCGAAGCCAGGAACCAGAGGCTGCTTCCAGGTCTCTCACATGAATGCAGGCCATCTTCCTGCTTTCCCAGGACCAAACAGGGAGCTGGATAGTAAGTGGAGTAGCTGGGACTCCAACTGACAGCTGTAGGCGATGCTGGCACTGCAGGAGGAGGCTTAACCTACGATACTACAAGGCAGGGATTTTTCTAAGGTGAGACATCAGCCTAGCCTCCAGGACCCGCCAGGAGCACACGGTCTATGGGACTGTGGGAGGCAGCAGCACAGCCGGAGTCTGGTCTGTCTCTTGGTCAGGTGCAGCTGGGGCAAGCATTGGGCCTACACACCCCAGGGCAGCTGGAGCCCCATGGGCACTTAAGCTGTGGAGTTAACCTTCTGCCTTCCACGCAATGCCAACATTCCACATGAGCATCAGTTCGAGTCCTGGGTGGTCTGCTTACCATCCAGCTCTGTGCTAATGCCTATGGAAAAGCAGCAGAGGATGGTCCAAGTGCTTGGGCTCCTGCGCCTGGGACGAAGCACCTGGCTTTGCCTGGTCCAGCCTTGGCTGTTGCTGACGTCTGGGGAGTGCGTGGAAGATAGTTCTCTGTGTCTCTCTGTAACTCACATAAAATTTAAACATCTGGAAGTAGCCTTTTAGAAGGGAAGGTTGGAGTCTAGTGCCCGCCAGGAGCTTAGAACTCAAGCCAGGTCTCCCTCGCCTGGGTGGAGGGGCTCAAGCACTTGGGCCATCTGCCGCTGCTTCTCCCAAGCCATTGATAAGGAACTGGATTGGGAAGTGGAATAGCCAGGAACCAAACCAGTACCCATATAGGATTCCATTGTCCTTAGGCTGCAGCCTAACGTACGGCACAGCCCCACGCCAGCCTTTCCCTGGGATGTATAAGCAGAGACGTTTCCTAGGCAACCCAGCACTTGGCCCACTAGCCTCACTCCAGCCCTCAGCCACGCCCCCGCCCCCCTTCCTGAGCTGACCTGGACATTCCTCACCATGAGTTTCCTGTCCCTCCTCCCCTCAGTCATCTGTTTTTCTCTTGTTTATTTTCCTCTTGGTGCTTTAAATAACCACACAAGAGTGAGCCAGTGCCAGGCAGCAGCGTGGGCGGGGGGGTGGGGTGGGGTGGGGGGATTGGGGTGGGCCTAATCCCGTACATAGCTGGCTTCGGCAGGAGGATTTTTCCACACTGCAGCCACCTATCCAAGGCCACTCTGAGACCCAGCTGCCCAGAGACCACCCCACAGAACTGCAGGCAGGGTCCCAGTATACACTGGCTGGCAGTGGGAGCCCTGGCAATGGCTGTGTGTGTGTGTGTTACTCCGCTGATTTGCTCTGGGCAAGCAGGGATATCAAAGGTCATGTGTATGGTGACTGGAGACCCCGGCTCAGGGGAGAGGGATGAGGAGGGACAGGAGCAAGACAGACCTGACAGTCACGCACAGTTTGTTATTGAGTGTCTCCAAGCTCTCCTCTGGGGGCCACAGGAAACCAACCCTTTGGCAGAAGGAAGCTCGGCTCTAGAGGAGTCGACGCGACGCTCGGAATTCCCGTAACCAATGAGCTGCGGAGCTGGGGGGTGGGGGCCGGTTTCCCATACACACTGCCAGAGCTGATGGGAAGCCCCCGGCCTTGAGCTGTCAGACTGTGGGGCGGGGCTTCCCCGGGGAGTGGGATCAAAAGTGGCAGGCAGCCACAGGCGGGCCACTGTGCTCCTAGCCGTCCCCCTCAGCATGCGAGAGCCTGCGTCCACGCCTGCACCTGCCACCGCCATGCAGGGCCTGCTTCGGTACTTCCATCCCAGGCGGCCCAGCCGCAGCCTGGCAGCCTTGGCCGAGAAGCACCTATGTGCTCGAGGCACCACCCTGTGGCGCCACATCTGTGAGCTGGTGCGCAGAGGCAAGGTGGGCCGTCGCGTGAGGCACGGGTTCCCTTGGTGGGCTGGGAGGTGTGGGGCTGCTCTGGGCTTGGGCCGGGAGGTAGTGCAGTTCTCCCTTTGCTTGGGAAGAGGAGGAGGAACGACATTCTGTCTTGGGCAACCAGGCCCCAGGATTTTGGGGGTTGGGGGTAACAGGCCAGCAAATGCCTGCCTCTTATATCCTGCCATTCCTTGCCTGGGCTGAGCAGAGCCAGGAAGGGCCCTGTGACGGCCTCCTCCTCTACTCATGGTGGAAACCTAGGGCTCAGTCTTTGGTTTATTTATTTGAAAGTTGCAGTTAGAGGGAGAGACAGAGAGCTCTTCCATCTCCTGGTTCACTCCTCACATGGCCACCGAGGCTGGGCCAGGACAAAGGCAGGAGCTTCTTCCGGGTCTCCCGTGTGGGTGGCAGCGAACCAAACACTTGGGCCATCCTCCACTGCTTTTCCCAGGCACATTAGCAGGATGCTGGATGGGACTCAAACTAATGCCCATATGGGATGACAGATGATGGCTCAACTCACTGGGCTGCAATGCTGGCCCCAGGGGTCGCTCTTTGAAAGAAGAACCACTTGGGGGATTTGGCCTTGGGGGGTTTGTATCTGACTGGTCCCTGCTGCCGGATCCTGCTACACGGGGCAAGGAACAGGGTCCCTGTGACCCCCACCACATACACGAGAATATTGTCCACCCAGACCCTGGAGGCAGACCTTCTGCCACCCTTTGGTCACTTGTCATCCTGATTGCACCTGTCAGCCCCTGTGGGAATGCTAACCAGTGAGACCCTGAGTGGGGAGATGGGGAGAGCTCACCACCCTCCCCACTCCCAGTCCAGGAGAGTCCAGCAGGTGCACACACCTGTGAGGTATAGAGAAGCTGCTGTTTCCTAGCTGTGTCACTGGCAGAAAGCCCAGGGACCTGTGGCCTCTGGCACATTTAGCATTGATATACACTCGCCCAAGTATGTATGTGTGTGAGTGCATGTAGTGTGGCTGTAGCAGCTGACAGCGGCAGTGGCTTCCCAACCTACCAGCTGACTTCACACCAGAATCACATCTGGGGGATGGGAACGGGGGACAAGTTTTCGGGGTGTTCCTCCTGGCCCCCACTCAGGACGTGCTGTCATTCCTGCAGCCTAGCCAGGCGTCTGCAGGAGGGAAAGCAGATGTGTGAGCGGGGAAGGATGTGCGTTTTGACTCGTGAGGATTGCAGGGTTTTAGAGATGCCCGGGCTGTGCGTTCAGAGGACACGAGCTGACAAGTTGGTGTAGTCCAGCCTTGCAGCTGCTCGAAGTTATAGGAGCTCCCTTCCTGGCCCCTCATTGTCAGCTATGTGCTTTGGGGGCCAAATTCTTGGTCTTTCTCGGACTGACCCTAGCCCATAAGACAGGCCTGGTGGCTCTTCCTACCACAAAGCCACTCATGCTGCAGGGAGGACTGGGACATCCCAGACAGCGGCTCTGAGATGCCGGCTGCTACCCACCATTCCTCTCCCTCCGTCCTGAAAGTTACTATAGAAATTGAGCTCCCCCCCCAGCACTTCCTGCAAAAAGAAAGTCCTTTAAACCAATCACTGACCATCTTGTGGCATCCATGGAGGGGGCAAAGGAGCAAGCCGGAGGGAGAAAGGCTACCCAGCCTGGACCTCAGCTCCTGTCTGGAAGAGGCGGGAGGCGGAGCAGGTGTGAAGCCCAGCGCAGTCATGGTTACACCGCCTGGGTGAGCTCTGGTCCTAGACAGCCACCGAGCCCTGAACGTCCAGGGTCCCTTCTTCTCTCTCTCTCTCTCTCCCTCTTTCTCTTTCTCTCTCCCATCTGCAAAGAACTGGGGCCACATTCTCCTATTACTGTGCATGCTCAGTAGAGCCTCTGTTAACCAGGCCTCTCTGCTTGCAGCTGGACCCCCAGGCCCTACAGGACAGAGAGTGGCAGCGGACAGTCATCGCCATGAATGGGGTGAGTCTCTGGGGGACACTCCTCACAGGGAATTAGGGAAGGGCCCAGGTCTTGCAATGGAGCGCCAAGGGGAGGCTGAGCCTGAGCTGGCAGGAGATGGGGAGCCCCCTGCCACCAACGCAGTCACCCCAGGCACAGAAAGGGGAGCTGTGCAGGGCAGTCAATAGCCAGACTGATGGGGTCCTGGGGTGTCCTCCTGGGTAGGCTTTGTGTATCCCAGAAAGCTTCAGACACACACACACACACACACACACACACACACACACACACATGGGGTCCTGGGGTGTCCTCCTGGGTAGGCTTTGTGTATCCCAGAAAGCTTCAGACACACCACACACACACACACACACACACACACACACACACACACACACACACACACACACACACACCTCGGCATGATGAGAGACCACTAACACAAAAACTTTGACAGGATGAAAAAAACACTAACCCCCGACCGTCCCTGGCACTTGGTTATGTTAATCTGTGCATGTCACCTTTAAAGAAGAGAGGTGTAATGGGGGTGGCGGGAGGGGGCTCCTGGAGAAGCAGATTCCCCAAGCCGTCCTGACCTTGTCTTACCTTGGCCCAGCCTCACACTGGGCCCCCAGCCTGCTGCTTACTTCTGGCCGGGTAGTGTATGTGAGGGGCATGGAATTTGCCAAGGCCCCCCCAGAGGTTCCCCCCACCCACCCACCCACCCACACGCCAGGACCTCAGGCCTTGAGGAGCAGAGGGTGAGAAGGCTCTACCACCTCCTCTTCCCCGCTGCAGGTTGAGGTGAAGCTCTCAGTCAAGTTCACCAGCAGGGAATTCAGCTTGAAGCGGATGCCATCCCGGAAACAGACGGGGGTCTTTGGGGTCAAGATTGCCGTGGTCACCAAGTGAGTGTGACAGGAAGGGGAGACTGGGGCACGTGCCAGTAGTGTCCCTGCAGACAGGAGCCAGGGAGCCTGTAGCTCTCCCTGCTGGGTGTGACCCCGGGCCCCCCTCACTGCGTGTTGGCCAGCTCAGGAATGTCCTCCCTCAGGAGCTTGACACCAGCCCCGGTCCATGCCCCTTTTTGTCAGCTGCCAGAACGCCTGTCTGCCGGCTTGAGGGCGCAGGCCACTTCCTCCCAGAATTCCTTCCTTTCCGCTCTGCCGGGATGAGGTCCAGCCAGGCCCTTGACCTCACTGGTCATCTAGATCAGGCATTTCCTGCATACCAGCTTGGGTCCAGACACCCTCCTCGCTGTCCCCCACACTCCGCCCTGCAGAGGGCACCCCAAGCTGAGCCATCTCACTGCTCCCCTATAGCTGACTGTACCCCCTACGCCTATAACCGACCCTGCAGAGGGCACCCCAAGCCCAGCCATCTCCACTGCTCCCCTCTAGCCACCTGCACTCCCAGTCCCTCACCCCAGGAGCTAAGGATGTTCCCTGCTTCCGCCTCCTTGCAGGAGGGAGAGGTCCAAGGTGCCCTACATTGTGCGCCAGTGCGTGGAGGAGATAGAGCGGCGGGGCATGGAGGAGGTGGGCATCTACCGTGTGTCTGGAGTGGCCACCGACATCCAGGCGCTGAAGGCAGCCTTCGACGTCAGTGAGTGTCAGCCCCGGCAGGCGGGCAGGAGGTGGGGTGGGATGGGAAGAAGGGTGCAGCCACATGGCTGTGCCCACCACCCCACCCTGCCCCGGGATGCTGCCTCGGTCCCATAGGACCACACACCCATCCCCACCCCTACCCCATTGTGGTTCTGTCTTCCCTTACAAGATGGGGTGAGTGTTGGCCCACATCCCATGGGACCCAGGGGCTGTGTCTGAGTCCCAGCACCTGCACTCCCCACTAATGCCCCCACCCCCACCCCTGCCAGCTTGCTGTTGGTGCTGCCCCAGGGAGGGGTGCCAAAGTGTTGGGTTCCTGCCACCCACGTGAGAGAATCATGGGCATTCCTGGCTCCTCCAGCTGTCTGACTCAGGCTGTAGAGGGTACTTGAGAAGTAAACCCCCCAAAATAAGAAATAACAAGATGGATATATTTGAAAGGCAGAGCGACAGAGAGCCTTGTCTGATTTGCTGGTTCACGTTACAAAATCCCGCCTATGGCCAGGGCTGGTCCAAGCAGATGCCAGGAGCCTGCAGCTCCTTCTGGTTCTTCCACATGGGCGGCAGGGGCCCAGGTTCTTGGGCTGTCTTCCTCTGCCCTCATAGGAGCCTTAGCAGGGAACTGGTTGAGAAGTGGATGGAGCAGTCAGGACTCAAATCATAACAGCAGTACCATACATTAATTTTTTTTTTAAAAAAGAGGGCCAAGCATGGTAGCCTAGTGGCTGAAGTCCTCACCTTGCATGTGCTGGGATCCCATATGGGCGCTGTTTCTAATCCTGGCAGCCCCATTTTCCACCCAGCTCCCTGCTTGTAGCCTGGGAAAGCAGTCGAGGACGGCCCAAAGCTTTAGGACCCTGCACCTGCATGGGAGACCCGGAAGAGGCTCTGGGCTCCTGGCTCCGGATCAGCACAGCACCGGCTGTTGCAGTCACTTGGGGAGTGAATCATCGACAGAAGATCTTCCTCTCTGTCTCTCCTCCTCTCTGTATGTCTGACTTTCAATAAACATAAAGTAAATCTTTAAAAAAAAGAAAAACAAACATGGGTCTGCAGCTGACCGGGAGTGAGTGGACAAGGGGAGCCGCAGCCGTCCGAGACTCGGCCTCTGCGCTCACTGCTCACGCGTCTCCCCCCAGATAACAAGGACGTGTCGGTGATGATGAGCCAGATGGACGTGAATGCCATCGCCGGCACGCTCAAGCTCTACTTCCGCGAGCTGCCGGAGCCCCTCTTCACTGACGAGTTCTACCCCAACTTCGCCGAGGGCATTGGTGAGTCCCCTGAGGCCTGGGCTCAGGGGGAGGGGGTGTTTCAAGCCTGACCTCAGATCCCTGTGTGCCAGGAGACAGAACCAAGTCCACTTCGGGGATGAAGTTTCTGTCCTTTCAGTAAAGCCCAGGGAAGCTGGGAGATGAGGTGCCCTGGTAGACCGGAAGGTGGGGTGCCCTACTATAGATCAGCAGGTGGGTGCCCCTGGTAGACCAGTAGTTGGGATGCCTGGGTGGACCAATGAGCTAGTTCTCTGATGGATTCCTAAGTTGGGTATCCTTGGTGTAGTCCAAGAGGCTGGTGCCCTGGCCCTTCTCACCCCCAAGTCCTGGCAAAAGCCTGATTCAATTAAGCCCAGAGCAACCCCAGCTCATCTGAATGGAGGGGCACTTGTGTCCTGGGCAGCTGTGGCCCCTCCACCCCCTAGGACGAGACCCCGCTTTGGTTCCAGCTTGTACAGGCTCCCAGGATGCACAGGGCCATGGGGATGGGTTCCTCATCTTCCACCTGCCTGCTTCCTTCACACCCGCCTTCTCAGAAGAGGGGTGAAGAGGGAGGTGGTCGGGGGGCCGCAGGAGTTTGTAACAGAGCAGGGGCAGCTCTGGTTGTCAACACCCCCGAAAGTCACCAGCACCCCTCTCTTCCTGCAGCCCTTTCCGACCCCGTGGCGAAGGAGAGCTGCATGCTCAACTTGCTGCTGTCCCTCCCGGAGGCCAACCTGCTAACTTTCCTCTTCCTCCTGGACCACCTTAAGAGGTAACCCCAGCTCCACCCCAGTGCCCCTCATCTCCCCTTGGCACCCCTGGGCCCTCACTCACCTCTCCCCAGCCTCAAGCAGAAGACAAGGGGTTTTTCAACCTTGGCCTCCTCAGCCAGCAGTGTGCTTGAGTTCCCCGTATGCCCCAGGTCATAGCCAGAGCGGCCCAGTTGCCACTGGCCTGGAGAGGTCTCTATTCTGGACCCTCAGACCTCTCCCATCCCACCTTGAGGACCCCCTGGTGGCATCCCCGCCCCACCTCCTGCCCCTGTCCCCGAGGGAGGGTGTTGGCGTAACAGCACCCTCCGCTCTGGCCATCCCTAGAGTGGCAGAAAAGGAGACAGTGAACAAGATGTCCCTGCACAACCTGGCCACAGTCTTCGGCCCCACATTGCTGCGGCCCTCGGAGAAGGAGAGCAAGCTGCCCGCCAACCCTGGCCAGCCCATCGCCATGACCGACAGCTGGTCCCTGGAGGTCATGTCCCAGGTATGTGGTGGAGAAGGAGAAACAGACCCCGCCGCCTGTGCCACGGGTGGTGGCCACCCACCAGCGTGGGAGCGAGAGGGAGACTCTCTTGCTGCTGCTGTGCAAGCTGCACCTTGCATTTGGAGGGTGGGTGTAGGGGTGGGCTTCTCCGGCTTCAGCCCCCACCTGCTGGTCCTGCAGGGACTTGAACTTTTTCCTCCTCTGTCGACGGCAGGTCCAGGTGCTGCTGTACTTCCTGCAGCTGGAGGCCATCCCCGCCCCAGACAGCAAGAGGCAGAGCATTCTGTTCTCCACCGAGGTCTAAAGGCGGCCCCCCCACCAGAACTGTCTCCAAGGAGAAGCCGACAGAGGGCCACCCCATGGCGAAACGGGCCGCCCATGGAGCAGGAACCAAACCATCTTGAGGTGTACTTGGGCCACCTGCCAAGAGTGACACTCACCCAAAGCTGAAAGCCAAGCCAGCTAGGTGGTCCCCTCAGGCCCCAACCCTAGGCCGACTCCACCCCAACACTCCCTGGTGCCTCGGTGGTTGGTGGCTGTCTGCAAGTCTTGGGCTGGCCTCAGACTGTGCTTTCCCGTTGCTGGCACCAGAGGGCGCCCCAAGCACGCACAGCTGTCCCGGGCCCAGGAACTGAACAAGTGGAAGCCAGGCTAAGGGAGTGGTTTTTACGATCTGAATTGTTCAGAGTTTGAAGACTTCTACTGGATCACCTGTCAAGATGCACGCTGTCCGGGGAGGAGCTTCCTCACTGTTGTGTCTTGAATAAACGCTGCTGCTACTGCTGCACCTGTCGGGGACCACGGCGGAAGGGACTGGGCTGGATCAGGTGGCCCTCCTTTGGGAACAGACGCCCGTCCCATTCCCCTATTCCCCGAGGCAAAGTCCACAGCGCCCCAACCCCCCCACTGCTTGCTTCTCCTCTTCTTTCTAGAAGGAGCTCTCTGTGCTGAAATGGGTCTGCCTCCTGCTCTCTCTCTCCCATGGCTTTAGTTTGCTGTTGGATTTTTATCTCTTTTTTGTTTTTGGCTTGGTTTTGTGCCCCCTCTCCCGCAGCTGGGCTGCCATGAAGACCATGGCGCACACTTCACGGTGAGCCCTTTGGGGACAGGGCAGGACAGTCTACCCAGTCCTGCCCACCCACCCGGCACCCCACTTGCCCGCTCTCCTTTGTCCGAGCCCTGCCCCCCTGCCCTCTGCCCTCCTCATTACCCCAGTGCTCGGCCCAACAGGCACAGTTTAACTCTCACACAGGTCTTCTCTCCACAGCGGCTGCTTTTAAACACTTTGATCCGAAGAACTAGCCTTTTTGATACTTGAATATTTTGAAGTTTTATACATAGTTTCTGAGTTTTTTTGTTTTCCCTACCAGATCCCAATACCTTAATAAGATGCTATTTAGAATGTCTGCCACCCGTGGTAGCTCTTCTGCCTTCCCTAGGACCTTAGAGTGTGTAGGAAGGGGCTTCCCCATGCCCAACCTCTAGTCCAGAGCAGGGACGTGGGGGGCACAGAACAGGAGCCCTGTGACCACTGGAGAGAAGAGAACCGGCCAGAAAGTTCTCTGGTATTTGAGTGTTTTGAAACAAGAGAGGCCTGGTTTCCTGACCAGTCTCCCTGCAGTAGGGAGGGGCACACAGGAACCCGAGGAGGGCAGCAGGCATGGGACACTCAGGGTCGTGTGCAGCCCCGGTCACAGGCAAACCCCGGTGTGCGGGGTAGGGATACCATCCCATCTGCCATGCTTCCACAGGCAGCCCCCTGGGGAGCCATGTGCCTCCCTCCCCCTCCCCCTCACACCATCCCTGCTGTCAGAAGCCTTACAGGGTGTGTGTTGGGGGGAGGCAGAGGGCCCCCAAGAGCAGCACGGGAGGGTCCCACTTGTACAAGTGTGGATCACTCAGCTCCACTTTGAGTTCATCACAAAGCGGGCAGCGCCTTGCCAGCCAGGGCAGAGCAAGGCAGGGCATGGGAGCCTGTGTCCTCGGCACCCCGGCCTGGCTGCCCAGCTACACAGAGGCCAGGCCTGGGGCCTGCCCGTCCCTTCCCGCACCCCACCCCACCTTCCGCCATCTGCCTTCTGTTGCCTGGAAACTGGAAAGCAATATGCCCACGTGTGTGCCAACGTGGGTGGCCTCACCCGCGCCCCCTCTTCTGCCACTCCCCCTTGAGACTTTTTAATTTATGGAATATACACGTGTGCTGTTGAACCTCAAAATAATCCTGCCCTCCTCTCACTGACCGGCGCTTTGCTTGGCGGGGAAGGGGCAGGCTGCCATGGGTTATCCCCCTAGGTCGTGCTGCCTGACTTGGCCGGTACCCCTGCAGACCTGTGGGTTAGCAGAGCTAACACAGCAACCGGGCTGTTACTGTAAGGGGGGAGGCCCCAGCCTTCCCCGTGAGAAGTTGGGGGTTCCTCACAGCCTTGTGAGACCTTGCACAAGGCAGGGCCTCCAGACCCTGCAGCCTGGGCTGCTGGTACCCCACCCTGCTCCCCCTACAGAGTGGGGTGAATCGGAAGGGCACTGAGCTGGGCCCCGTCTCAGCACCCCGGCTCCCCCCCCTCCCACAGTGGGTGACTGCCCTTGGAGCCCGGCTGCCTGTGCCACACAGGGGCAGGGGAGGGGCGGGGAGGACCGCCAACTCTTACATTAAAGTTCTCTTTGACAACTCACATAGTCTTGGTTTCTAGATTCAAAAGGACAACCAGGGCTTGCCCCTGCTGGGGCAGGGGGAGGGTTGGAGGTGGCAGAGCTGGGGAACAGCATAAGGGTTCTGACTCCCCAGAAGGCCTCTCAGGGCTACCGCAGGGGCTGGCTGGCTGGCTGGGTGGTTGACTGGGTGCTTGGTTGTTAGCCCACGGCAGCAGCCACTGAGGAACATGACATCTCTTGGATGTGCTGTTCTGACGCTCTAGTTGGGACAGGTGGCTGAAGGGGCGATTGGGCTAGTGCCCAGGGCTAGGCAGGGCTCTAGCCCTCACGCAGCTCCAGCCACTGCCCTGGTGTACCTGAGCTGCCCAGGGATGGTGCCTGACCCAGCCTGCAGATGGGGTGTCCTGGGCGTCCAGGGAGCCTCCAGCCTTGGCCATCAGAGGCCTGCCCCGTTGATCGCTGCAGAACTGGGCAAGGCCTGGGGAAAGCCAGGGCCAATGTAGTCCCCTGTCAGTCGCTCTACAACTGGACACTAGGTGGCGCTGGGCACACATACCCCATCTCCACAGGAGGGCAAAGAAAACAGGTAATCTGCCACAGGGTGGGTGAGCTGAGAGGCTTTCTGGGATTCCCATGTGGGGTAAAGAGGGGCTTGGTTCGGTGGTCTCCTCCCTGCAGGGGAATAGGCCAGAACTTTCCAAATGGTTCTCTGGTGGAAGGGTTGCCATCACCCCCACCACCTGGAGATGCAGGTGTATCCCAGAAAAACCAGGGCTTACCTCTTTACTGGCCTACTGGGGAACTCTGAGAATGTCCCACCACAATGGGCGTGAACCTCCAGGCTTTTGTGAAGGTCCGTTGCAGCTGCTAAGGCAGCAGGATAGGCTCCCAACCCGCTGGAGGAGCTGTGTGTACAGGGTGTCTTTGGCCCAGTCTCAACGTGTGCAGTCATAGCCCTCAACTGGCATGAGAGCCCAGCTGGTGCTCCCTGCACCTGCCTCCCCCAGGCCTGTTTGCAAAATGTACACACTGACCTTTATGTGCCTTGCTCTTAAGAAAATTGGGGGCCAGCATGATGGGGTAGTTAATAAGGCCACCAGTTGTAACACACCATTTTGTGTGAGCACCAGTTTCCAGGCCTGGCTGCTCCATTTCCAACCCAGTTCCCTGCTCATGTGTCTGGGAAAATTGCAGAGGATGGTCCACGTGTTGGGAAACTCAGAAAAAGCTCCTGGTTCCTGATGCGGGGCCGCTATTGTGGCCATCTGGAGGTGAACCAGTGGATAGAAGACCTCTCTTGGGCCTGGCGTGGTAGCCTAGTGGCTGAAGTCCTCACCTTGTATGTGCTGGGATCCCATATAGTGCTGGTTCGTGTCCTGGCTGCTCTACTTCCCGTGCAGCTCCTTGCTTAAGGCCTGGGAAAGCAGTCGAGGACGGCCCGCATGGGAGACCTGGAAGTAAAGGCTGGACTGGAATCTAGGCACTTGGCTACAGAATGAGGGGATACCCAAGCAGCGTCTCAGCCCCCCGACCTTGTGTCCCCCTACTTTGTGTCCATTCCAGGGAGTCCAGGACCCTGGGCACTAGCCCTGGCTTGGACATGGCAATGGCTTTTGTGTAACTGCTGGCTTCAGTGCCTCTTCAGAAACGGGGCTAAGGGCTAGCATTGTGGTGTGAGCATAGTCACCACCTGTGACATCAGTATTCCGTATCAGCATTGGTTCGAGACCAGGCTGCCCCACATCTGAGCCAGCTCCCTGCTAATGCATCTGGGAAAGCAGTAGAGGCTGACCCAGATCCTTGGGCCCCTACACCTATTTGGGAGACCCAGATGAAGCTCCTGACTCCTGGCTTCCATGGCCCCTGCAGCGTTTTGGGGAGTGAACCGTTGGATGGAAGATCTCTCTCTCTCTGTTCCTCTAGAACTCTACCTTTCAAATACATAAATAAGTCTTTTCTTAACACAGGGAGAAGGAAGGCAAGATTCCACAGAGACATTCCTGCCCGCCCCTAAGGAAAGTCCAACTGCCTTAGAAGGAATCATTCTCACGGGCTAAGGACGCGCTGTCAGAGTTCTGGAGAGACACGGAGCACCAGGGTGACAGGCACGCTGCTCTTGGAGGGGGTCGGGATGGCTTCCTGTGCAGCAGATGCTGTGGGTCAGAGGGCAGAAGGGAGCTAGAGGGCAGCCCCAGGGGTGGAGGGGGCGGGGCTGGGTGCTAGAAGTCAGGCAGGAGTGTGTCTGGGGGCCAGGAGAGCCACCCGCAGTCTGTGTCGCCAGGGCCAGGACAAAGGCAAGCAGACAGGTTGCGGGGAGCTCCGATCAGATCTGGTGGGAGGACCCGCTGCCGTGATCACCAGCTGTCGTGTGGGCTCAGCCCAGACCCCAGCTCACTTTCCATTCCCTTCCAGTGAGCACAGCCGACCACACTCCCTTCCTTTAGGTTTTCAGGCACTGTCGGTCATGGGTTGACCCCAGGCGCCTGTGCTGTGGTGTAACAAGTTAAGCTACCACTTGGGACTCGTCCTACTCCCATTGGGGCACCTATTCCAGTTTTGGCTACTCCACTTCTTATCCAGTTTGCTAACGTGTCTTGGGGGACGGTAGATGACTGCCCAAGTGCTTGGGTCCCTGCCACTCATATGGGAGACCCAGATGGAGTGAATTCCCAGCAGGCTCAGGTGCAAGGGGTCATCCCTAGCCCTGGGCAGGCAGAGACTTTGTAAGTTCAAAGTCCGGTTCTACCTCTTTGACCACTAAAGTACAAGGGGGCTTCAAAAGATTCGCAGAGAATTGCAAATGGGATGTGTGTATTAGGGGATCAGGTTAAGCTGTTGCCTGCGATGACCCTGCTTCTGATCCAGCTCTCTTCCAGCGCGCCTGAGAAAGCAGCAGAGGAGGGTTTAAGTTCTTAGGCCTGTGCACCCATCTAGGAGACCTGGAGGAAGCTCCTGGCTCCTGACTTCTGTCTGATCCAGTTCTGGCAACTACAGCCACCTGGAGAGTGAACCAGAGGATGGAGGATCTCTCTCTCTCTCTGAAACTGACGTTTTAACAAATATACATATTAAAGATTCTAGGTTCTAGAACTTCTAGGACAAGTTCCTACATCTCCCACCAGCTCTGGACAGTAACTGACAATCTGTCTACCAGACCGACAGCTCTAAGCACAATGTGGGCAAGAAAGAGTCCATTATTCCCATTGACTCACACCAACTACAGACGAGTCAGCTGCTGTGGGGAACTTTGGGGATGGAGGGAACAGTGGGTGAGACGTGCTAGCTTCTAGAAGGTTGGAATGCTGAGTAGAAGGCAAAGGCTGCCTGGGGCCAGAGCCAGGAATGTGAAATAATTTCTTTCATTGCTTTGGCCTGCAGCTGTTGAATATTGCTATTTGTGGTGTTGTTTATATTAGCTTTGAAAAGAAAACACAGCCCGTGAGAGAGAACTCCCATCTGCTGGTTCGCCTTCAACCAGAGGCCCAACGTAGTAGAGCCAAAGCCTGGAACGAAACCCAGGTCTCCCTGGCAGGGAGTCCAGGACTTAAGGGGGAAGCTGGGATTGCTAAGTGCACGGGTGGACCTGAGCCTGTGTGTGTGAGACAGGGTTTGTAGAAAGAAAGGGGGGAGTTCCTGTGGAACGTGGGACGAAATGTGGGAAGAAGCCTTGGCAGCCGAGCTGCATTTGCAGGATGAGTCCCAGCCCTCTCCCTGGGGCGGTTCAGTTTGATCCCTGAGGGTGAGGAGCAGTGTGGGGTGGGATGGGGTGGGGTGGGGTATTGAGTGTGATAACTTGAAGTGCTGCTGAAGTTCTGCGAGGAATTGTAGAAATGCTGGGCCCAGAAAAACCCCCCAACAGCACCCCAGGATCAGCAGAAATGGGGGGAGAAGTGGGGAGGAGGAAGGAGGGGTTGTTCCGAAATCTCCAGAAAGTCCAGCCTGAATGCAGACTCGGCTCTCTCAGGCCTTTCAGGAGATGCCTGGCAGAGTACCTCCGTCATCTATTTATTCTTCATTAAATGACTATCGTCAACATGGCAGCGTAGCAAGTTAATCTTCCACCTGCGGCACCAGCATCCAGTATGGGTGTTGACTTGAGTCCCAACTGCTTTGCTTCCCATCCAGCTCTCTGCTTATGGCCTGGGAAAGCAGTGGAGGGTGGCTCAAGTCCTTGTGCGCCCCCTCGCCCCACCCCACCCCCCAACGCATCAATGTGGAAATTGCAGAAAAAGTTCCTGGCTCCTGGTTTTGGATCCCTCTAGCTCTGCCTTTCGAATAAAAATAAAATAAATAGGAAAAATAAAAGAAAAACATCCCACTACACTCAGGGCAGTCCCTGGCACCAACAACAATGCCTCAGGCTGGAGCTGGATTTGGACAGATATCCCCTGAGGTGGCTAACACCTGTCTAGTTCTCATGCCTCCCTCTGAAATAGGAGGCCAGAGGCTGAGTTTAGCTCCCGTGGCCTGAATTAAAACCAACTGGTTATCTCTCTGCTTCCCAGCTACCCAGAGAGTCCTCAGAATTTCGTTGCTGTTGGTTTTCTTCTTTTTACTTATTTATTTATTAAGATTTTTATTTTATTTTTATTGCAAAGATAGATATACAGAGAGGAGGAGAGACAGAGGAAGATCTTCCATCCAATGATTCACTCCCCAGGTGACTGCAACAGCTGGAGCTGAGCCAATCCAAAGCCAGGAGTCAGGAACCTCTTCCGGGTCTCCCACATGGGTGCAGGCTCTGGGTTGTCCTTGCCTGCTTTCCCAAGTTGCAAGCAGGGAGCTGGATAGGAAGCAGGGCTGCCGTGGTTAGAACTGGCAACCATACGGGATCCTGGAGTGTTCAAGGTGAGGTCTTTAGCCACTAGGCCACTATGGCGGGCCCTTCTTCTATTGGGCTGGGCGTTTGGTACGGTGACTTAAGTAGCCTCTTGGAATCTTCACATCTGTTTCAGAGTCCCTACTGCTCTGCTTCCCATCCACCTTCCTGCTAAAATGTGTGTCCCAGGTAGCAGCAGGGGATGGCTCCAGTTTGTGGGGGCCTCAGATGAAGTTTCAGGCTTCTTTGACCCAGTCCAGCCCTAGCTGTTGCAGGCACTTGTTGGCTGGGGGAGCTCTGTCTCACTATCAAATACAATGATCACCAATAAATGCGTAGTTTCTTGGGGCTTTGGATTGTCATCAAACCACACTGTTGCTGGAGATGGCTGTCAGCGATCCTTGCTTCAGATGTAGACGGCCAAGTGCTGCAAACATACCTGATGAGCCAGGTGGGCATCTCAGCAAAGACAAGAAACTGTTCAGACTGCAGTGGGTGCAGGTGATGCTTTGGGCCCATCTCTTCTGTCTGCTTCCCTGGGATATCCCTGGACCGAGGGTTTTCCAAGCCTGGAATTACAGAAATTTCTCCCAGGAGTTAGTCAGTGTTAAGGGATCTAATAATCCCTCCTAGCACAGGGCAGGGAGATTCCTTTAAACTGCCCCCAGGGGAAGGGCAGGGCCCCACCTAACAAGCTTAGGCAAGCTTCTCGCCTCTCTCTTTTTTTAAAAGATGTATTTATCTGCAAGATGTAGTTACCATCTTCTATCTGCTGTGTCGCTCTCCAAGTGGTAGTGGTTAAGGGCTGGACCGGGCAGAGCTGGAGCCTGGAATTCCATCCGGGTCTCCCACAGATAGCAGGAAACAAAGTACTTTCCCTTATTCCACGTGAAGAACCTAAGTGTTTTCTGCTTTTGTGATTTCTGTCTTGCTTGCTTGGCCTGGGGCTGTGTGAACTCCAGGCCTGACAGTCTCCGTGACACCTGGCAGGTCACGTAGGCAGAGCGGCGCCTCAGGAAGGAGACCGCAGGTGTGCCTGTTAGATAGGATGCTCACTGCCCTACAGCCCACCAGTTTGTACCATCTGAAAGTTGCTTGCTTCAAACCCACCAATAGCAGCCTGCCAACTTGTTCTTTTAAAGTTAACAGCTAAACTGACCAGTCATGACTGTATCATTGTGTGGAATTGGCCTGAAATGTATAAAAACCCTGTGCTGTCCAACCTCGGCCCTTTTTCTTCTTCTGCCCCTTCTGCTGCTGAGGCTGCCACGCCTCCTCTGGCCCTGCTGGGCGGGGGTGACGGCTGAGAGCCTAGGCTATCCTGATTAAACTGCCCTTATGTGTTTGCATCGACTTCTGATTCCTGATGATTTTCTGGGGGATCTCAAAATCTGGGCACAACACACACACATTTCTTCTTCAAAAGATTTACTTATTTTTATTGGAAAAGCAGACCAGATTTAAGGAAGGAAGGAGAGATAGAAAAAGAAAAAGATCTTCCATCTACTGGTTCACTCCTTAAATGGTTGCAATGTCCAGAGTCGAGCTAATCCAAAGCCAGGAGCTTCTTCCAGGTCTCCCATGCAGGTGCAGAATCCCAAGACCTTGGGCCATCCTCTATTGCTTTCCCAGGTCACAAGCAAGGAGCTGGAGCGGAAGTGGAGCAGATGTTGGCGCTTGCAAGGTGAGGATGTAGCCATTTGGAGCCATCACTTCGGGCTCTCTCCACACTTTCCATGATTGATATATTTGAAAGGCAGAGTGAAGGAAGAAGAAAGCTAGATTTTCCATTTGCTGGTTCACTCCTTAAAGGGCCACAATAGCCAGAATTGGTCAAGGCGAAACCAGGAGCTCGAAATTCCATCCAGGTCTCCCAAGTGGGTGCCAGGGGCCCAAGCACCTGGGTCATTCCCTGTTTCCTTTCTAGGCTCATCAGCAGGTAATTGGATTAGAAGTAGAGCAGCCAGGCTTCCAACCAGCGAGTGCTGTGGGCATTGCAGGTGGCAGCTTAGTTTACTGTATCACAATGCTGGTTCTTGCCACCCTCAAACTTTGCAACCAACATTGATTTGAAAGGCAGAGTGACAGAGAGAGAAAGAGAGAGAGGCAGGGAGAGAAAGAAAAGCATCCTGAGAATCTACCTGGTTCATAAAATGCCTGTAACACCCAGGTCTCGTGCAAGCCAATGCCAGTGCCTCAGGCAGAAGATTAACTTGCTATGCCACTGCAAACTTCTCACCACAAACTTATTGCAACATGCTCATACAACACCAGTGGTGGTATGGACTAAAAAGGGATACTGTCTGGAGGGTAGGAAAAAAAAAAGAGGACTGCTGTCCCTGTAGATGGGCACCTGGCCATTTAGCAGTGACCAGAGGAGTCCTTCCTAAGCTGTTAGCTTCCTGCTAGGCTTGGGATGCTTCGCCCCAGGTAAACAGACACCCACTGCAGCCCAACTGATAAGTGGGGCAACTGCTGGGGGTAGAATGCTCTGAGGCCCAGTGTGGTGTGAAGGGGGCTTGGCATAAGGTGCGGACCCTGTAGTTGTCACTGTGTTAGTGAGTTAAGCCACTCTCTGCAACACTGACAATCTACATAATCAGTCGGGAGTCCCAGCTGCTCCCCCCACTTAAAAAAAAAGACTTATTGATTTATTTTTTATTGGAAAGTCAGATTTCCAGAAAGGAGAGACAGAGAGGAATACCTTCTGTCCGATGATTCACTCCCCAAGTGACCGCAATGGTCAGAGCTGTGCCGATCTGAAGCCAGGAGCCAGGAGCCTCTTCCAGGTCTCCCAGGTGGGTGCAGGGTCCCAAAGGGGCTTTGGGCCATCCTCGACTGCTTTCCCAGGCCACAAGCAGGGAGCTGGATGGGAAGTGGAGCTGCCGGGATTAGAACCGGCGCCCATATGGGATCCTGGTGCGTTCAAGGCGAGGACTTTAGTTATTAGGCTAAATGAAATTATTTATTTGAGGCAGTGGAGGATGGCCCAGGACTTGGGATCCTGCGTGTATGTGGGAGATCTGCAAGCAGCTTCTGGCTCTCACCTTTGCATCAGCTCCGTTCTAGCCATGGGGGCATGAACCAGAGGATGGAGGATCTCTCTCTCGTCCTCTCTCTGTAAATCTGCCTTTCGAATTAAAATAAAATAAATCTTAAAAAAAAAAAATCCATACCATCATCTCCTCAAAAAAATGTCAGTACAAAAGCAACATGCACAATTATTAAGTGATTAGCACATTTTCCAGCAGTGCATTCAAAGTGTACCAGGTTGTGGTTTTCCTAGGACCAACAACAACAAAAAAACATCTCTTTATGTGCTCCAAGCTATGAGATTTCCTTGGCGAAGGTTCTTTATTATCTATGTTTCTGGTGGGTGTTTTTTTGGGTTTTCCACACTTGTGCTGGCCTCAGTCCCGGTCACCATGTAGCCTGTACGCGCAGCAGGTGCGACAGGCTCAGAGCTGAGGAAAACCTTCGAGAACGCGAGGCGGCCCAGACTTGACGCGTGCGCAGTCATGCCCTCGAAACGCCGCGGCTGGCCGCACCGCCGCGCGCCTGCGCAACCTCGGGGATCGGGGTGGGCGGAGCGCGGCGGGGGTGTTGGGCGGAGCGCGGCGGGGGTGGGCGGGGCCGGCGGCGCGCCTGCGCGGTCGGCGCCTGCCGCGCGGGGCGGGCCGAGAGGCGGGCCGAGGGCGAGCGGCGCGCCGCGGGGTTGGCTGCTCCGCCCCCCGCGAGGCCGGACTCCACGGATCCGGGCCGCGCCACCACCGGGCGAGCTCGCCGCCCGGCCCACCTCCGGAGTTGAGCGAGCGAGCGAGCGAGGCAGCGCCGCGCGGTAAGACACAGCGCCGGGTCTTTTCGAACGTGCGCCGGCGGGTCTGTCTCCGTCCTCAGCGCCGCCCGCGCGGCCTAGCCCGGGCGGCCCCGCGGACCCCGGCGCGCCCCTGCCCCTGCGCCTGCGCCGTCCCCGGCCTGGGCCCCCAGGCCCCCGGCTCGCGTCTGCGCCTGCGCGCTCCGGCTCCCGGGCTCCCGGGCCCGCGGCCAGACCCACCCACCCACCTACCCACCCTGGAAGCGGGCCTCCCCACGCGGGGTGCTCCCCCGTGGCTGCTGTGGGGGCCCGGCTGCTTTGGAGTCGCTCCTGCCTCCTGCTCCTCCCCGTACTCCCTTGAAGTCTCCTCAGCACACCGGTTGCGACCCTCGCCCTTTGCTTTGTGCCCAAGGCGGGTCCCCCCGGGGCCACCGCCCCCATCACCGCGGTCCTCTGGCTCTTCACCTGCTGGGGAGCTTGGGGAACCTGGGCGCCCCCTCATTCCTCCGGGACGTCAGCCCGAGACGCTGGTCTTTGATGCTCGCGACCCGGTTCTTTGCAACCAGGTGGATGCGAAATCAAGCCGGTGTGTCCGCTGGGGCCTGAGGGCATTTTAGGTTTCTTGCCATGTGGCAATTGATATCATTTTTGGAGTGGATGGCGTTTTAGCGGTGGCAGGCTGTGGCCGGACCCAGTGAGAAAATTCCAGTGATTCCATCCAGTTGCTGGAAACGTTCATGTGCTTGTCCATGATCTTGGTACTTTGTGCCAAAGCCTAGCAAAGGGGCAGGAGCAATTCGCTGCCCAGTTGGGTGATGGGAAAACGTATTTTGTTGTTGTTGTTACTGTGCATTGAGGATTTTCAAGCCATTGTGTTTCCCAACTTGAGGAGAGAGTCGAGAAGCCTTTGGAAAATCGTGCCAGAGTCCAACCGCTTTGGCTGGGACTTCTGAAGGCTGTGTGTGTCTGGAGATAAAAAAAAAAAAAAAAAAAAAAGCTGTGGGCTTGGCCCGGAGGACAGCTGTCAAGGTTTGCGATGGAGGGAAGGACGGCAGCTTGGCCAGTGCAGGTTGTCCCCAAGGTTGGCTTCAACCAGTTGGAAGATGGAATTTGGCCCCCTCCCAAAATTGCATCTGTATTTAAAGTGTAGGCTCCCCCACCTTATTTTCTCAGTGATGCAGTTTATTTACATATTTTTTTTTAAGATTTATTTTTATTGGAAAGTCAAGTATACAGAGAGGAGGAGAGACAGAGAGGAAGATCTTCCATTCGCTGTTTCACTCCCCAAGCGGCCACAATAATCAGAGCTGAGCTGATCCAAAGTCAGGAACCAGGAGCCTCCTCCAGGTCTCCCACACAGGTGCAGGGTCCCAAGGCTTTGGGCCGTCCTCTACTGCTTTCCCAGGCCACAAGCAGGGAGCTGGATGGGAAAGTGGGGCTGCTGGGATTTGAACACATGTTCACATAGAATGGATGTTTGCAAGTTAACCTATTGCCACAGGCACTGGGCAGGAGGAATGCTGCTTATTTATTTTTATATGTTTTATTTATTTTTATTGGAAAGTCAGATACACAGAGAAGGAGAGAATAAGATCCTCCATCTTCTGCTTCACTCCTCAAGTGCCCCAGTGACAGGAGCTGAGCCAATCCGGAGCCAGGAGCCAGGAGCTTCTTCCGAATCTCCCACATGGGTGCAGGGTCCTAAGGCTTTGGGCCGTTCTCGACTGCTTTCCCAGGCCACAAGCAGGGAGCAGGATGGGAAGTGGGGCCATTGGGATTAGAACCGGTGCCCATATGGGATTCTGGTGTGTGCAAGGGGAGGAGGACTCTAGCTGCTAGGCTATTGAGCTGGGCCCAGGGTCCCTTCTTTTTAAAAATATTTATTTAGGGGCCTGGCGCTTGGTCACTTGGGGAGTGAACCACCGAACAGAAGATCTTCCTCTCTCCTCTCTGTATATCTGACTTTCCAATAAAAAAAAAATCTTAAAAAAATAAAATATTTACTTATTGGAAAGATAACAGATTTTCCTTCTACTTGTTCATTCGAATGACTGCAATGGCCAGGACTAGGCCAGGCTGAAACCAGGAGCTTTTCTGGGTCTCATGTGGCTATAGGTCCCAAGGAGCGGCTGATCTTCCACTGCTTTTCCCAGCTGAGTCAGCAGTGGAGCAGCCGGGATGTGTTGTGGCTGGACGCCAGCCCCTGCTTGAACTTCCTCAGGTGCCCTTGTGTGATGGGTTCCTGCCCATAGCCTTCGGCCAGTAGAATTAGACCTCTTCCCCAGTTTCATGCCACTCTTAGTGGCCCTTCAGCGGCAGGTTCGTCAAGCCTTAATGTGTGTTGTTGAATGGGCCTTGGCATTGTGAGTAGAAAGAACAGCTTTGAGAGCTTTTCACAGAGCTACTATATTCATTTAAAGGGTTATCATCGGTCATTCTATCTTTCTATCTGTATCTTGTTTGGTATTAAAACCAAGCATCGGGCCTGGCGGTGTGACCTAGCCGCTCAAAGTCCTCGCCCTGAATGCTCTGGGATCCCATGTGGGCACTGATTCTGATCCTAGTGACCCCGCTTCCCATCCAGCTCCCTGCTTGTGGCCTGGGAAAGCAGTCAAGGACGACTCAATGCTTTGGGATCCTGCACCCGTGTGGGAGACCTGGAGGAAGTTCCTGGCTCCTGGCTCAGGAACGGCACAATACCGGCTGTTGTGCTCACTTGGGGAGTGAATCATCGGACAGAAGATCTTCCTCTCTGTCTCTCTTCCTCTCTGTATGTCTGACTTTGTATAAAAATAAATAAATCTTTAAAAAATAAAAAAGCTTCTTGGGGCTGTGCGTGGGACATGCAGGACAGCCCAAGTCCTTGGGCCCATGCACCCATTGGGAGACCTGGAGGAAGCTTCTGGCTCCTGGCTTCAGATTGGCTCAGCTCTGGCCTTAGAGGTCACTTGGGGAGTGGATAAATGGACGGAAGATCTTCCTCTCTGTCTCTCCTCCTCTCTGTATATCTACCTTTCCAATAAAAATAAATGAATCTTAAGAAAGAAAAGAAAAAAATATATGAATCTTATAATTGAAAAAGAAAAAGAAAAAATGAGATCTTGCATCCACTGGTTCTCAGCAGATGGTCACTGGCCAGGGCTGTAGCTTGCTTTTCCAAAGGCGGAAAGCTGGAGCTTCTTCAAGATTTGCTTCCATCATACTGTATTCTGAAATTCTTTTTTTAAAAAGAATTTCATTGCATTTATTTGAAAGGCAGAGTTAGAGAAATCCTCCATCTGCTGGCTTACTCCTGAAATGGTTGCGATGGCGAGGGCTGGGCTGAGCTTGGCTGAAGCCAGGAGCTTCATCTGAGTCTCCCTTGTGGGTGGCATGGCCACAGCTGCATGGGCCATTTTCCTCTGCCTCTCCCAGCTCAGTCACAGAGAGCTGGATTGGAAACGGAGCAAGTGGCACTTGAGTTGGTACCCGAATGGGATGCCAACCTAACAGCTTTACCTACAATACCATGATGCTGGATCATGAAATTTTATCTTTTTTTTTTAAAGAGTTATTTATTTATTTTAAATATTTGTTTATTTTTATTGGAAAGTCAGATTAGATTTATGGAGAGAGACAGACAGATCTGTTTGCTGGTTCCCTCCCTAAATGGCCGCAAGGCTGGAGCTGAGCTGCTGCTAAGCCAGGATCCAGGAAGTAGGAGCTTCTTCCTGGTCTCTCACGCGGGTACAGGGTCCCTAAGCTGTGTGCTGTCCTTGACTGCTTTCCCAGGCCACAAGCAGGGAGCTGGGTGGGAAGTGGAGCTGCGGGACATGAGCCGCTGCCCACGTGGGATCCTGGCACTGCAGGTGGATGCTTAACCTACCTTGTTGTGATGCTGGCGGCTTTGTGGCCATTTGGGGTCTCAATCAGTAGATGAACTATTCTGTCCACCTTCCCAATAAATAAATTAATTAAAATAATCACAGCTAAATCTCTTTTAGGAAGTTATGGTGATTATAAATGGCAGGTACAGAGTGGATGATTTAATGTTACAATTTAGAACAAAGATCCTCCTGCCGTTGTCTGGCTGTTTGTACAATGTTTAGGAAAGAGTTCGTGGAGCCTTTCGGGTATAAGGAGATTCAATTACAGATTATTCTTCAAGGTTCCGTGTGGTCATTGGTCAGAATGCACAGGCAGAGAAAGCTGTAAGGTTCCCAAGCATTAAAGACCTTCATGTTTTCATCATCTCTAAATATGGTCTTTTCTTCCTGGACCTGGATATAAAATGTCAGAAGTTTTCCTTTTTTTTTTTTTTTTTTGGCTTGTCCCTGTGCCAACAGAATAAGCCTGGGCATGGAAATTCCTGGTGGTTGAAATTGTTGCTGTTGAATAGACTAGCTGTGAAGTGGGAACCTCCCTGGGGTTTTTGGTCTGCCCAGAAATCTTTGTGAAATTGGGTCCACTGTCTTGATCACCCAGGAACTGGATTTAGAGCATCTATTTTGGGTTTTCTGAGGGGAAGGGTGGCTGTGATGGGCACCAAAGCCAGTGTAACAGACAGCCCCGTGTGTTCAGAAAGTCTTTAGTGTTTGGGAGCAGTCTGCTGGTAAATCCTGGTTCCTGCAGACTGTCAGTTGGCTTTGTAGCAAAATGTATCCAGCGATGCACTTAAAAGTGTTACTGAGTTGCTCATTTATTCAACATTTTACCCATTTATTTGAGGGACACAGAAAGATTTTTCCATTTGCTGGGGCTGGTTCCCCAAAGGCTCACCACTTGGGACTGGGCTGGACCAAAAATGGGAACCTGGAACTCCATCCAGGCCTCTGCCAATCCAAGGATGACAAGCCCTGCTCCCAGCTGCATGAGCCCTCAGCACCTGCTGCCTCCCAGGGGTGTGTTGGGCAGGAAGCTGCAGTCAGCAGCCTGACCCTAGTGTGGAATCCAGGTAGTTGGAGCTCTTGCTTTGGCATTTTAAATGCCAACGACAAATGCCTGCCCTAATGGGTGTTTAAAAAAAAGTTTTTAATTGAAACTAAGAATGTAAGCTATCATTTAAAAAGAATATTTATTTGAAAGGAAGACTTGGAGGGGGGGGGGAGGGAGAGAGGAATCTTGCATCTGCTGGTCCACACGCCAGATGTCCAGAACACCTGGGACTCAGCCAGGCCCAAGACAGGAGGCTAGAATTGTGCCCACGTCTTCCAAGTGGCTGGGACTGTCTTCATTGCCTTCCCAGGTACATTAGCAGTCAGGTGGTCAGAGGCAGAGTACCTAGCACCTGAACCAGTATGGGATCCTGGCTTGGCAAGGGACTTACCCCTCTGCAGCCTCACTTGGCTCTGGCCTCTGCAGAGGTGCTCTGCTGGCCTGGCTAATCAGCTATGGGTCCCTGGAAAGCCCTGCGACCTCCTGGTCTCACTTTATCTCATCACCTCCTTCAAAACACAGATCAGATACTGGCTGGCCTGAAGGTTTTCCAGCTCCCGCTTGCACTGGCTTGCCTGCTCCCCCTGCATTTAGGGCTCTGCAGCACATTGTGTCTTGTCTGTTCACTCCATGTGCCCCACAGTACTTGATTCAGGGTTACTGAAGTCTGCCGGGTGGGAGTCAGCGTCCCAGAGGAAGTGACCTGCGCAGTCTCCGCCTGTCAGGAGCCTCTCACTTGGCGCTGGCCGTGAGTCAGCTCCTCCCAGTGCACGCGAGCTTTCCAAGTCCACTCAGTTGTCCCCTGTTCACCCACTGAAGCTTCACTTCCTCCAGGTGGGCAGTCTGCCTCTCCCCTCCAGAACCAAGCAGACCTCGGACCTCGCTTCCCTGGCACCCTGGCTGCATTGCCTCCCTGTTTCCTCTTTCTTGCACACCTTCTGCCTTTGTTTTGTTTAAATTTGATGTGTTTAGACAGTAAGTGTTTAAGAGATTAAGGTATTAGATTTCAAGCTTGGCTATTGTGCTTATAGCCTAGGGAAAAACAGCAAAAGTCCTTGAGGAAGAAAATGCTTTGTCTGCAAAAAGAAGACCCATTGTTATACTGCTTTTGTGAAGTATTGAGCTTACGCAAAAGAAAAAAAAAAGCATTAAAAAGGACCCTGCCCAAATTAAGGGGAGAGGCCTGCAGGGAACCTGGCAGTTGTGTTGAGATTTCTCAAGAAAACTTACCTGGTAGTGCTTCAAGTACTTGGGTCCCTGCTACCCAGGTGGAGACCCAGATTGTGTTCCAGGCTCCTGGCTTTGGCCTGGCCCGGTCCCAGCCATTGTCATTTGGAGCAGTGGACGGGGGAGCTCTTATACAGGTGTGCACTCACTCTGAATTTCCAAGAACATGAATTAAAAAAAAAATCTATTTTTATTGCCAAGTCAGATATACAGAGGAGGAGAGACAGAGAGGAAGCTCTTCCATCCGATGATTCACTCCCCAAGTGACCACAACAGCCAGTGCTGCACCAATCCAAAGCCAGGAGCCAGGAACTTCCTCCAGGTCTCCCAGGGTGCAGGGTCCAAAGACTTTGGGCCATCCTCAACTGCTTTCCCAGGCCACAGCAGGGAACTGGATGGGAAATGGAGCTGCTGGGATTAGAACCGGTGCCCATATGGGATCCTGGCGCGTTAAAGGTGAGGACTTTAGCCACTAGGCCATCACGCTGGGCCTATGAAATTTTTTTTAAAGGGTAATTTTTTTTCTTCCAAATTTTAACTTTATTGTGTATTTCCCTAGCAATTAGCTGATCACTTTGTTCAAATTCTTACTCGAAAATATGTATTTAGATCATTAGCATTACTCAGTAAAGGGTAATTTTTTTAAGATTTATTAATTTTTATTATAAAGGTGGATATATAGAGAGGAATGCCTTCCGTCCGCTGGTTCACTCTCCAAGTGGCCGCATCAGCCAGAGCTGAGCCGATCCGAAGCCAGGAGCTTCTTCTGGGTCTCCCAGTGAAGGTGCAGAGTTCCAAGGCTTTGGGCCACCCTTGACTGCTTTCTCAGGCCACAATCAGGGACCTGGATAGTAAGTGAGGTCTCTGGTGCATGGGCTGATGCTCCTATGGGATCCTGGTGCATGCATGAAGAGGACTTAAGCCACTAGGCTACCAAGCCAGAGCATGAATTTTTAGAATGCATGCTTGTTAAAAACAACAATAAATAAAACAAACCAAAACAAAACCCCCAGAAGCTGGCCCATCCTTCTTTTCTGTCATGTTCTTGGGAAAATCCCTCCTCAGCCCTTTCCCACTGATCCTGGTGCTCCATGTCTGGGTGATGTGTTTTCCCACTCAGCAGACCGGAGGGCCCTCGAGTGGTTCAGTCCTGCTGCACCAGACCCAAGAATTCTCGAGTGGGAGCTGCTGAATTCTCTTCTTGCATTGCTGTTAACTTGGAGGGTTGGGGCTCATCTTCAGGCTTCTGTCCCACGTTCTCAGTCTTCTCTCCTTTCTGTGATTCTGTAGACTGCCCTTGCAGTTGGCTGAGCTTGGCCTGCTCTCCCTGGGGACTTTGTCAAGCCTTGCTCCCTCGTTTTCATGCTGTGCAGTCATTTACCGGCCCAAGCCTTCCCTCCTGCCACAGTGCCCCAAGACTCAAGAAAAGATTTTTTAAAAAGATTTATTTTTTATTGGAAAGTCAGATATACAGAGAGGAAGCTCTTCCATCCGATGATTCACTCCGCAAGTGGCCGCAATGGCCAGAGCTAGGCCAATCCGAAGCCAGGAGCCAAGGGCCTGTGCTGGGTCTCCCATGGGTGCAGGGTCCCAAGGCTTTGGGCCGTCCTCCACTGCTTTCCCAGGTCACAGGCAGGGAGCTGGATGGGAGGTAAGGTCGCCGGGATTAGAACCAGAGACCATATGGGATCCCAGTGTGTCCAAGGCGAGGACATTAACCTCTACACTACCGTGCCAGGCCAGCATTTTAGTGTTGTTTTTTTTTTTTTTTTCATGTGTCTAGAAACTTTTACGTTTTTTAAATTTAAGACACTTTAAAGATATTTTTTTTTCTTCCTTGTTGCAGATTTGCATGCATGGGGGATCATCCATCCTGCTCTCCCCCTCCGTATCCCTCTCTTGTTTGTTCCCAATTATTTCAGTGGTGTAGCCATTCATTTCATTATTGCAGGCTTAATTGTCTGATATGTAAATGTATCATGACATTACAAATGTAAGAGAAAGAAAAAATTAACTAATGTGATATAGAAGTACAATTAAAGATAGTAGTGGGAATTCTGTTATTTGCAAGTGAAGATGCCTGCTGTGTAGTCCAGTATGCTAATCTCCCTGGCTGAGTTTACAGCTGAGTATGTGTGTGCGTGCACATGTTCTGTGGTTTTAGTGTCTGCACCTAGCTAGCCGCCGAGCAGCACGGTAACTCCCGGCTTTCGCCACCTCCAGAAGCCTGCATTCACCAGCTCTCACCACCCCTGCCCCTCTGCCCCTCCAGCCCTGGGTCTGTGGCTTTGTGGAATGATGCATCATGTGGCTTTTTTTTTTTTTTTTTTTAAGATTCATTTATTTTTATTACAAAGTCAGATACACAGAAGAGGAGAGACAGGGAGGAAAATCTTCCATTTGATGATTCACTCCCCAGTCGACCGCAACGGCCAAGGCTGAGCTGATCCAAAGCCAGGAGCCAGGATCCTCTTCGGGGTCTCTCACACGGGTGCAGGGTCCCAAGGCTTTGGGCTGTCCTTGACTGCTTTCCCAGGCCACGAACTGGGAGCTGGATGGGAAGCAGGGCTGCCGGGATTAGGACCGGCGCCCATATGGCATCCTAGCGTGTGTGAGGTGAGGACTTTAGCTGTAGGCCACCGCACCAGGCCGAGCCTGGAGCTTCTTTCGGGTCTCCCACATGTGTGCAGGGCCCCAAGGCCTTGATGCATCCTCTGCTGCTTTCCTAGTTCATAAACATGAATGGGAAGTAGAGCAGCCAAGACATAAATTGGCACTCATATGGGGTGCCAGTGCCACAGGCTGAAGCTTAGCCTACTGCGCAGTGGTGCTGACCCTGGCACTTATTTATTTAATATTTCCGGAAATTCTATTATATTAAATTAGGTCACACTGTAGCGCACTCAATTATTGGCTTCACAGTAATAATACGTACTGTAAGTATACTCATTCATTGAGGTCAGCAGATATTTGTTAAATGGCTGTTAGGTATTGGGGTAATAGCATTGAAGAAAATAAACAAGAAACTCCCCAGTTTCATAAAATTTACTTTTTTTTAAAAAAAATGAAGAGCTGGGTTTTTCCCTTTCCTTTTTCTGAATATTTATTTTTACTTGAAAGGCAGAGTTACACAGAAAAGGGACTGAGAGCTTCCCTGCAAAGATTGACTCTCCAAGTGGCAGCAGCGGCCAGAGCTGGGCCTGTTCAGAGCCAGGAGCTTGTTCTGGCTTCCAACACATGGGTGCCGGGAACCCAGTCCTTGGGCCATCTATCGCCTTTCCTAGACGTTGGCACAGCAGGCAGAGGTGTAGCCTGGTACACCCTGGTGGCGGCCCCCAGGGTTTTTTTTCTGTAGGCAGGAGCAGGGTGAAGTGAATGGTTAGGAACAGCACGGGCGATGTGGCGGAATCGTGCCAGTGTGCTTTGACTCCTTGGCAGCATTCTGAGTAGTGTGGGTGATACACCTAGGACTAGAGTCCCGTGAGTGGGGTCACTAAAGTTACCTTAGGCTGTGTTCGTTATAGGGTTCAGCACTTTGCCGGCAGTGGCAGGAATTGCGCCCTGATAAGGAGGGAAGGACACACAGTCCGCTGGTCCCGGTGGGTCTGGAGTGTTTTGGAAAGGTGTCTGTGTCAGTTTGGTGGCAGAGTCTGGGCATTTATGAATCGCATCCGGACCTTGCAGTGGAGGTGGCAGGAACCCCTGCCAAGGGTGAGTGAGGTCCTTCTGTGGGAACCTCCTGGGGACTGGAGCAAACCTGCAGGCCCAGGCCACGCTTCAGGCTCTGCGTGTGTTAATTATATTGCCCTGTTAATTACTGACCTCATACCCTGCAGTCAGGGCGCCTCTGAGCTGTGGGAGTGGTTAGGGGAAATAAACCAGGCCAGCCAGCCAGGTGGCCTGGAGAAGAAATGCAGCCTTCCCCAGGGGAGGGGGTGGGGACAGAGCTCCCTGGGGCTCAGCCGCCTTGGGCCTGCTCTCTTGGCTGACCTGGAAGTGAGGCAGTTGTGACTAGCCTTTCTGTCCTGGTTTTATTATTCATTTATTTATTTTAAAAAATTTTATTTTTATTGCAAAGTCAGATATACAGAGAGGAGAGACAGAGAGGACTGTCTTCCGTCTGAAGCTGCACTATTCCAAAGCCAGGAGCCAGGAACTAATTCCAGGTCTCCCACATGGTTGCAGGGTCCCAAGACTTTGGGCCGTCCTCAACTGCTTTCCCAGGCCACAAGCAGGGAGCTGGATGGGAAGTGGGGCTGCTGGGATTAGAACTGGTGCCCACATGGGATCCTGGCATGTGCAAGGCGAGGACTTTAGTTGCAAGGCTACCATGCTGGGCCCATTTATTTATTTTTGTATTTGACTTTGAAATGAGGTGAGAAAGGCCTGCTACAGTTGCGTATTTTTCCTTTTTTTTAAATGTTATTTGAAAGGCAGAGGCTAGTGTAATTGCTCAACTGGCTAACCCTCTACTTAAAGTGCTAGCGTTCACTATGGTCGTCACTTCATTTCCCAGCTATGCAGCTTCCCATCCAGCTTTCTGGTAATGCACCTGGGGAAACAGAAGGAAGGCCCCAAGCCTTGGGACCCTGTACACATGTGGGAGACCTGGAAAAAATTTCTGGTTTCTAGGTTTGAATCAGCTCGGCTCCAGCTGATGCAGCCATTTGGGGAGTGAGCCAGCAGATGAAAGATCTTCCTCACTGTCTCTCCTCTCTGTATATCTGTCTTTCCAATAAAAATAAATAAATCTTTTTTTTTTTTTTTTTTAAAAGGTGATTTGAAAGGCAGAGTTAACTGAGACAGAGGGAGAGACAGAGATCTTCCATTGCTGGTTCACTCCCAAATGGCTTCAACAGCCAGGGCTGGACCAGGCTGAAGCCAAGGGCCAGGGATTTCACCTGCATCTCCCACATGGGTACAGGGGCCCACACACTCTGGCCATCTGCTGTTGCTTTTCCAGGAGCATTAACAGGTAGGTGGATTGGAAGTGGAGCCACTGGGACTCGACCTGCACCCGTATGGAATTCCGGCATTGTAGGTGATGTCTTAACCCACTGTGGTAGAGCACCGGCTCCCAGTAGAGTTTCTGAAGTTGTTCTGTGGAATAGAAAAATCAGTCTGAGCTGTCTGACTGCACTCACTGGGGTGTCTTAGCAGCCACTCTTCCCCATGTCCTTGTGTGGATTTGTTCTAAAGACTTATTTATATAACTAATTTGGGGCCACTATTGGCATAGTCAGTTGGGCTGCCATCTGCAACACTGGCATCCTGCACGGCACCAGTTTGCATCCGGGCTGCTTTACTTGCTATCCACCTTGCTGCTAACGGCCTGGGAAAGCAGTGAAAGGTGGCTCAAGCATCTTGGTCCCTGCACCCATGTGAGAGACCCCCGATGGCCCTTCCTGCTCCTGGCATGTGTCTGGCAGCCCTGGCCCTTGGTGTCTTTTGAGAGAGTGAAGCAGCAGGTGGAAGAACTTTCCCTCTTTCTCCCTCTTCCTTTCTCTGTAACTGCATTTTAAATAAGTAGATGTTTTAAAAAAAAGGTGAAGAGCTTACTTTGTGAAGTTTGTGAAAGTTTCTCTTCAGAGCACCATGGCGTCTAGTGAGCAGCTATGGCAACACAGTTCCCAAGCTGTGCGTCTCCCACGTGACCCTTGCAAAGTGTGGTCCTGGCACAGTGAAGCCCGAGCCGGTCAGCACAGGTGTGACTTTCGTGGGTTTCTACCTGGGGGAAGAGGTTAAGAGCACAGAGCTAACCTGGGAGAAGCTTGGCTCGCAGCCCAGGTTTCTGACTGCAGAGCCCGTGTTCTTCCCACGGGAACGGAGTTGGCTGCAGGGCTGCAGGAACCCCCGATGCTCTTTAGCTTGGGGGAGAGGGGCGCGGAAGACCTGGCTTCTCTTGTTGTCTGAAAATATTTGAGGTGCTCTCAGGTGGACAGAGTGATGGTTGTGTGTGTGTTGCTGTGGACGGTGCTGGGCACGTGGTAGTCTCTGGCACCCTGACGCTTCAACTTCTGGCTCTGAACAAACCGCTCAGGGCCTGAAGAATTGGAGGGCTGCTCTTCCCAGCTCCTACCTGGTAGCACAGGCCAGGGTGGGACAGGGGGAGGGGACAGAGCAGTGGCCGCAGATTAAACCTGGTCCTGCCCATCTGACTGAAGGCTAGTTGTGGCTCTCCCTGCCCTCCACCCTCTGCAGCGTCCTTGTCTCAGCCTCGCCTCTGCTGCCAACCAGTGCCAGGCCTGCTCTCCCTGCAGCCACACACAGGCAGGTTCTTAGCACCAGGAACAATCTCATGATAATTTTTAGGCATAACGTTCTTCTAGCTCCGTTTTTTCTTTTTAAAGATTTATTTCTTTTTATTGGAAAGTCAGATTTACAGAGAGAAGGAGATACAGAGAGAAAGATCTTCCATTTGCTGGTTCACTTCCCAAGTGACTGCAATGGCCAAAGCTGAGCCAATTCAGAGCCAGGAGTTTCTTTTGGGTCTCCAATATGGGTACAGAGTCCCAAGGCTTTGGGCCGTCCTTCACTGCTTTCCCAGGCCACAAACAGGGAGCCGGATGGAAAGTGGGGCCTCCAGGATTAGAACTGGCACCCATAAGGGATCCTGGGGCATGCAAGGCGAGGATTTTAGCCACTAGGCCACCACACCGGGCTTGGCAATATTCTTAGAGGCATGTCTTTGTGCAGGGTTTTGGTTATTTGGGTTACATTTTGAATCTAGAAAATGGTTTTTAGAAGATTTATTAGATGTGGTGTGGTGGTGTAGCATGCTAGTCCTTTGCCTGTGGCACTGGCATCTCGTGTGGGTGCTGCTTTGAGTTCTGGCTTCTCCTCTTCTTTTCAGCTCCCTGCTTGTGGCCTGGGGAAACTGGGGAGGGTGGCTCAAGGCTTTGGGACCTGCACCCTCATGGACGACCTAGAAGCAGCCCTAGATCCCAGCTTTGGACAGGCTCAGCTCTGACCGTTGTGGCTATTTGGGGTGTGAACAGGCAGATGGAGGAGCTCTTCCTCTCTGTGTAACTGCTGAGTTTCAGATAAGAATGTCTTATTTGAAGGACAGCGTGACTGAGGGAGGGAAGAGATAGAGATCTTCCATCCTCAGTTTCACTCCCCAGATGAGCCCAGTGCCCAGGCCAGCTTCAGGGAGAATGCAGGAGCCCAGAACTGTGTTTGCTTCTCTCCTGGGGGTGGCAGGGGTCTGTTGTACTTGGCCATCACTGCAGCCATCCTGGGCTGTCAGCAGTGAAGCTGGGTTAGAAGCAGAGCAGCCAGGATTCCCAGTGACATGCTGGTACAGGCTGCTGGCGTTTCAGGCACTGGCGGCTTAGCCCATTGTGCCACAATGCTGGCCCATAGAAAGTAGTTTTGAAGTCTTAGATTTTGAAGACTCCTATGAAATTTGTGTTGCAGTGTTTTTAGTATTTACTGTTAGTATCTTTTTACAGAAAGTCAAGGTTTTCTTCCATCATACAGTATTGTTCTGAAAAAAAATTTTATTTTTAATTTTTTTTAAAGATTTATTTTTATTGGAAAGGTGGATATACAGAGAGGAGGAGAGACAGAGAGGAAGATCTTCCATCCGATGCTTCACTCCCCAAGTGAGCACAACGGCCGATGTTATGCTGATTCGAAGCCAGGAGCCAGGAACCTCTTCCAGGTCTCCCACACGGGTGCAGGGTCCCAGGCTTTGGGCCATCCTCAGCTGCTTTCCCAGGCCACAAGCAGGGAGCTGGATGGGAAGTGGAGCTACCGGGACTAGAACCGGCACCCATATGGCATCCCAGTGTGTTCAAGGCGAGGACTTTAGCTGCTAGGCCACGCCGCTGGGCCCCACGAAGTGATACTTTTATGGGTGGTCTCACAGCAGCTTTACCTGCTACCCCGGCCATGCTGGCCCATGACAATTTACTTTAAAAAAAATTATAATAGAGCATTGGGAAGACATTTCCTGTTTATTTTACATGTTTTGTTTTCTTTGATTTCTGATTGGTTATACTGTTACACTGAACTTCTGATATGTCACTAAACATTGGTGCTTGAAATTGCAGTACATTGCTCACGCAGAAAGACACATAGTCAGGCTTGTCCTAAATTATTAACAGCACAGCACAGCCAGTGAGTTCATTACAAGGTGTCTTTGAGCATTTTCACGAGGAAGTGTGTTCTGTGACATTGTGAACTGAGACGGGAGTACTTTCCACTGTTTTCCACTCTCCTCTCTTACGTCATTATCCCGCCACTGTGAAGCTGAGTGTAGGTTCTGGCTGTTCTTACAGGGTGTTCTGTAGCAGGCTGGGAGCTGTGTCATGGGTGACTAACTGACTTCTGCAGTAAGTCTTAGCATTCTGACACATGTGTGCTTTCCAGCTGTGATTCAGGCCAGTTTCATATAACTTTGTTTTTCCATGGTGAGTTACATTCTCCACATGTGAGAGTACTTTGGAAAGCTAAGTGAAGAAATGTAATTTAAAAATAAGTTTATTTTAATGGCAGAGGTTGTTTTGTTTAAGATTTTTACAGAGGAGTAGAGAAAGAGAAGTGCTTCTGTCTGCTAGTTCACTGCCCAAGTGGCTGCAGTGACCAGAGCTTAGCTCTACTAAAGCCAGGAACCAGGAGCTTCTTCTGGATCTCCCATGTAAGTGCAGGGTCCCAAGGCTCTGGGCCGTCCTCTGCTGCTTTCCTAGGCCATGAACAGAGAGCTGGATCGGAGGTGGAGCAGTTGGGATATGAACCCGTGCCCATATGGAATAGCAGTGCCACAAGGCAGAGGATTAACTTGGAACACCACCTCACCAACCACACCAACCACAGGGTTTGTTTTGTTTTGTTTTTGAAACATTTACTTGTTTGAATGGCAGAGAGAGAAGAGATAGGGGACCTTGTGTCCCTGGTGCACTTGCTCTGCTTTGCCTGGTGTATAGGCAGGCATTCTTTGCATTCTGAGTGAGGTGTTGGGCAGACGGTCTACAGCTAGCTGCAGTTGGGTGTTTGTGACAAGAGCTGGGAGAGTTGGAACCCATGAGTTAGGAGGGTTGACCAGGAGCAGGGAAGACCAGGAGGGCTTGAAGTTTGGGAGGTACCAGTTCTTTGAATTTGGCTTCATGGTGTGGGAGTGGGGTTGAATATGGAGGAGGGGGATGCCTTGCAATTGGCTTTGAAAAATGTAGGCTGTTGGTCAGCTGAGGGAGCTGCACACGGGCTGGCTGGTTGCGCATGAGAGAAGCAGCCCTGCTCTGAGCCTCACAGGCTTGGCAGAGCATCCCGGGCTGGCTGAAGACACAGCACTCCAGGGCCTTTCTGGCCCTCCATCTGGCAGCGCTGAGGTGATGAGCAAGTGAGCCAGCTGTGGAGGGCGTGTGCACAGGACCTGCCTCGCCCTTGGGCGCTCCCTGTGTTTCCCAGGAGAGGGCCGACGGGCATGAGGGCCGTCTGTGTCCCCCGGAGTGAACTCCACAAAGGCTGGCCTGGCACAGATGGGCGGGCAGCCCTGAGTGGGTGGTGGAGTCTGCTGTTCTCCGGTCCCTCTGAAACTTCCCTAGCAAGGAAACTAAACTGCAAGGACCAAGTACTGCTCCGGAAATTGCACCTGTCACCGGCCCTGCTTTGTGCTAATGGTATTGGTATCCAGTCCACAGTGAAATGGGGCGCCTGAGGTTTTCCTGGCTGACGGCAGAGGGAGCAAGGTCTGGATGGGCCTCTTCAAAAGCCACAGCCACCCCTGTGACACTCTGACCCCTCCATGTGCCCACTGCAGCCAGGACTGGACCTAGCCCCAGCCAGGAAGGAGCTGGAAACAGCCTTGTCTTCTTCGTGGGGAGTGGGGACCCAGCTAGTTGAGCCTCATCTGCTGTCTCCCAGGGGGATGTAGGGGGTACTGACACTGGCATGTAGCACTCCTACGTGGGATGCGCTGTCGCAGGTGGCAACTGAACTGCAATGTCAAAGCCCGCCCCTCAGAAGTCATGCTGTTAGTTAAGACTATGGCCTTCAGGTAATTTCATGAAGATAATTTTTTTAAAGATTTATTTTATTTTTATTACAAAGTCATTCATATATATATATAAAGAGAGAGAGAGAGAGAGAGCGCGCGCGAGAGAGATCTTCCATCCATTGATTCACTCCCCAAGTGGCCACAATGGTTGCAGCTGAGCTGATCCAAAGCCAGGAGCCTGGAGCTTCTTCCGAATCTCCCACGCAGGTGTAGTGTCCCAAGGCTTTGGGCCGTCCTCAACTGCTTTCTCAGGCTACAAGCAGGAAGTTGGATGGAAAGTGGGGCAGCCGGGACTGGTGTCTATATGAGATCCTGGCGCTAGCAGGGGGAGGATTAGCCAATTGAGCCACGGTGCCATGCCCTGTTTATTTATTTATTTTTAATATAAGAAGGCTTATTTATTTAAAAGGTAGGGTTACAGAGGGAGAAAAAATTTTCCATCCAGTGGTCACTCTCGAGAGGCTGCAGCAGCCAAGGCTGAACCAACCTGAAGACAGGAGCCAGAGGCTTCCTCCAGGTCTCCTACCCGGCTGCAGGAGCTGAAGCATTCAGGCCAACTTCCTAGGCTTTACCGGGCATGTCAACAGGGTGCTGGGTCGGAAATGGAGCGGTTGGGACGCCAGCTGGTGCCCGTACAAGATACCAGGCCTCACCAGCACAAGTGCTGTGCCTCTCAGAAAACAGCCTGTATCCTCATAGTTTGAGTTTTTGGAACCAATTTATTTTGGACTGTATCTGGAGAAATCATTTGTGTACTGTAGCCAGAAATTCTTGTAGTCCATCCTTTTGCAGGCATGTCATTTGTCTGGAATGTTAAGCATTGTCAGTTGTCTAACGGCTTCTTCAGCAGCTTGGTTTGAAAAGGTCTCCAGAAATGGGTCTCAAGAGGCCTGGCTAACATGAAGCCTTTCTCCTGTTACTCTTGAAAATCAGCAAGAAGGCTTAGATGGTCTGGAATTTGCCAACCTCCTGGAGGTTGTTTTGAAGCGTCTCATCGTGTTAAAGGATCCTAGCATTAGAAGTCTGTTTGAGCCGGCTTGTTTGTGGCTCAGAACAGGTGGGTGAGGTGTGTGCTGTTTAGTCGCACGGTAGCTTAATGTCACTCCTTTTCCCAGCAGCCTGTCTGTTGGGCCCTGTGACTTAGAGGGGGAGGTGCACATTTGGGGCAAGCTGCTTTGTCCCCATTCAGCTGTGGCGTCTTTTGTCTTCCCCCTTGCTAGCCATGCAGAGTGAGTGTCAGAATTTAATGTGCTAGTAATATTTGTGCACTGTGGCCCTTCCACATGGGCAGGCAGGGCAGCTGGCTGCGGCATTTAAGCAACGACAGCCAGAGTCCGACTCCTTCCCTCCCGGCTCCCTCCCCTTCACCAAGCCAGCTTTCGGGAAAGTTCTCCATCCTTCCACCCCTGCTTGGTCTCCCTGCACCTCGCCCCACCTGGTCCTGGTCACTGTGGTTTCCCTTACAGCTCCCTTGCAGGTCTCTGCACAGAGGACCGGGCAGGAGCGGAGACCTGTGAGGGTTGGGGTGATGTTCCAAGGAACTGCTTTTCCCTCTTTGGGCACCAGGCTGTCTGATGGAATGTGCACATGGGGTTGGGCAGGCACCGGCAGGCGTGCGGTGCACATGGGGTTGGGCAGGCACCGGCAGGCGTGCAGTGCCCTACCTTACGGGGCTGTGAGGGGATCTGTTCTCACCCTGACTTCATGTCTCCCATCTATGGAAATGGGAAAACTACCTCATGAAATGTATTAGTTGTTAGTTGATAATTAGACTGCAATTTTAGGCATAAAGTAAAATCTGCTTTAATAAGAAAGACTGTTGCGCTACAAATAAGCATTGTGTCTTAGAATGCATTGAATAAAAAAATTTTTAAAGATTTATTTTTATTGGAAAGTCAGATATACAGAGAGGAGGAGAGAGAGAGAGGAAGATCTTCTGTCCAATGATTGACTCCACAAGTGGTCATAACAGCTGGAGCTAGGCTGGTCCGAAGCCAGGAGCAGGAGCTTCTTCTGGGTCGCTCACAGAGGTACAGGGTCCCAAGGCTTTGGGCCGTCCTTGACTGCTTTTCCAGGCCACAAGCAGGGAGCTGGATGGGAAGTGGGGTCACTGTGGTACAAACAGGTGGCTATATGGGATCCTGGCATGTGTGAGGTGAGGACTTCAGCTGCTAGGCCTCCACGCCAGGCCCTGAAATTCATTTTTAATAAGATATGTTTTTAGTTATTTGAAAGGTAGAATTAGAGAGAGATAGGAAGAAATAGAAATCTTCCACCCACTAGTTCATCCCCTGAAGGTCCCCAACAGGCAGCGCTGGACCAAACCAAATCACGGAGCCAGGAACTTCATGCGGATCTCCCACATGGGTGCAGGAGTCTAAGGACTTGGGCCATTCTGCTGCTGCTTTCCCAGGTGTGTTAACAGGAAGTGTAGCAGCTGAGACTCAAACCAACATCCATATGGGATGCCAGCACTGCATACAGAGGCTTACATGCTGTGTTACAGTGCTGACTCCTAAATTTAGCTTTTTGTCTATCCCTCCCTCTCCACAGCGCCTTTGTGGGGAATTGACATGGCAGGTGGCAGCCTAACGTGCTTTGCTGCGGTGCCAGTGCCAGTGCCCGTGCCAGCACTGACATCCTTGGAGTTGTCATGGGGGCTCGTTCAGCCTGAGCAGAGACTCCCACGCCCTTGCTGTGTCTCCTTCCTGTCTAGTATAGCCATCTTGGCTGCACCCACTCACACTGTGCAGGTTTTGTTCATGTCAAGGCTCAGACTTTCCCTGAGTAGTTCTTGACTCTTTGTGGAAAGTCCACCTAGGGATGGGCGTTCATCCTGGTGGCTAGGGTGTCTGCCTCCGTGTTGGGGTGTTGGTTCACATCCCGACTTTGACTCCTGCCTCCAGTGTCTTACTAATATGGAGCCGGGGAGGCAGTAGTGAGACTCAGGTGGGGTCTCTGCCAGCCACATAGGAGACCTTATTGAGGTCTCAGCTCTCAGCTTTGGTCCTGGCCCAATCCTGGGATTTGGGGCCTTTGGGGAGTGAACCAGCAAATGGCAGGTTGGTTTTTCTCTCTCTGCCTCTCACACAGAAGATGAAAGGTAAGAAGCTGGCATATGTGGTGTACCAGGTTGGGCCTTCACCTCTGGTGCCAGTTTGAGTCCCAGCTGCTCCATTTCCCGTCAAGCTCTCTGTTAATGTGTCTTGGAAAAGCAGTGGAGGATGGTCCAGCTGCTTGGGCCCCTGCACCCATGTGGGAGACCCGGGAGGAGCTCCTTAGCTTCTGGTTTAGCACTGGCCCAGCTTTGACTCCTGCAACCGTCTTAAGATTGAACAAGCAAATGGAAAATTCTCTCTTGACTCTCTCTCTAATTCTGCCTTTCAAGTCAATAGAATCTTTTTTAAAAAATTAGTAAAAATAAAAGGAAAAAACAGTTTTGCTTCCTGGTTCTGAAAGTATAAATTTTGAAGTCAAGTTTTTGCACTTTGGAATGAAAGAGTCGAATCCAGCTCACCATGTAGACAAGGCCCCAGTGCCTGGGAGGTATCCTTGGGACGCAAGCTGAGCATGTGCTGCTGGAGTGGGGACCACGGACTGGGTCTCCTGGTCATTGTTCCCAGGGACTCCCTGCCATGGAGTTGGCAGTATTTCCAGATATGTAATTTTCAGTGGGAAAGAGCCTTAGCTGGTGGTGTTTGTTGACATCTGTGTGCCACAGTATATAATTTAACGTGAGTGGTGAGTAAAAACAATCTTTAGTCATTCCTTATAAAGGGCTGCTTTTACAAAGCGTCTTTTGAGTTGCTGGTTTTATTTTAATAAGGCATTAGTCATCCTGGGGGAACATAGTGCATTCTGTAAAGGATGAGAGCTCGCATTTCTGTGGCTTTCTGTGGGCTGCCACCCTGCAGAGCACTTTGGGGTCATTATTTCATTCATTAGTATCCCTTATAAGGTATGTAGTATTACTTGTCTCTTTATATGTGAGGAAACTGAAGTTTTAGAGGGGCTAAGTAACTTGCCCAAGAATATGGATTTGGTAGAGGCAATCTCATGGTCTTCATGTCTATTTATGTATTTTGAAAGATTTATTTAGGGGCCTGGCATGGTAGACTAGCGGCTAAAATCCTCGATTTGAACGCACTGGGATCCCCATATGGGCACCGCTTCTAATCCCAGAGGCCCCATCTTCCCATCCAGCTCCTTGCTTGTCTTCTGGGAAAGCAGTTGAGGATGGCCAAAGGCTTGGGACCCTGTACTTTTATGGGAGACCTGGAGGGAGTTCCTGGCACTTGGCTTCGGTTCGGCGTAGCACCAGCCATTGCGGTCACTTGGGGAGTGAATCATCAGACGGAAGATCTTCCTGTCAGTGTCTCCTTCTCTTTGTATATCTGACTTTGCAATAAAAATAAATGAATCTTAAAAAAAAAAAAATTATTTAGGTGCCTGTGTTGTGGCATAGTGCGTTGAGCTGCCATCTATTGCCAACATTCCTCATGGGTGCCGGTTCAAGTCCTGGCTGTTTAACTCCCTGCTTATGATCCAACTCCCTGCTTATGGCCTGGGAAAGCAGCAGAGAGTTAGCCCAAAGGCTGGAGCCCCTGTCACCCATGTGGGATGCCTGGAAGAATTCCTGGCTTCAGCCTGGTCCAGCCTTGGCTGTTGTGACCATTTGGGGACTAAACAAGTGGATGGAAGGTCTCTCTCTCTCTCTGTTTTCTATCTTCCTCCCTCCCTTTCCTCTTCTTTCCTTCTCTTTCTTTCTGTAACTCTGCCTTTCAAATAAGTAAGTGAAGGACTTATTTAATTATTTGAAACTGTGACGCAGAGAAAGAGGTATCTTGTATGTGTTAGGGTACTCTGCAAAGGCCAGCGGTGGCCAGCGCTGAAGCAGGCCGAAGCCAGGAGACCAGAACACAGTCTGGGGCTCCCACACGGTGGTTGCCTCCCAAGGACATCATGGATCCTGTTTTAAAGTAGCGCACAGTGTTTTTAAAAACATCAGTTAAATAACAGTTAAACTTGCATGGTTTTAAATAGCAAAATAGATTTTGTATAACAGGGAGGAAAAGGATTCATTTTAAAAATACTCATGACAGGTAGAGGAAAGCTCCTCTCCACTGACTCACCGCTCAGAGACGGAGCACCAGCCAGGGGGATGGAACGTGGAAGCTGGGAAGACAGTTCCCAGGGTACAGGCGGGAACCCAGCTCTTGTGCTGTCCTTGCTGCCTGCCTAGGTCTGCATGCACAGGGACCTGGAGCCGGGGCTCGAACCCAGGGACTCTGAGATGAAGGTGTGTTAACTGTTTGGCTGGACAGCCAATTGGTGGTTGCCGGGAGGGGTGGTGCTGATGTAGGAGAAAGGAAGAGTTGAAAGGGAAATTCAGTTACTGCAGTTTGGATCTAGATGTGAATGCAGAAGGGAAGGATGAGGGGGCTGGCCCTGAGTTGCCAAGAGGGTTCTTGTGTGAAGCTGCAGGTGCTTGTTGGTGAGGGAGTGGCCTCCGGGCTCCTTGGCGGTTTCCAGAATGCTCTATGTGCTCCTCCAACTCTTCAGAAACTCCTGAGAAGCATCTTCTGGGAGTGTTACTGAGGTCCTTTTGATTTTTTTTTTTACAAATATTTATTTATTTTTATTGTAAAGTTTTACATATATATATATATATATATATATATATATATAGAGAGAGAGAGAGAGAGAGAGAGAGAGAGAGAGAGAGAGAGAGAGATATCTTTCATCCATTGATTCACTCCCCAAGTAGACACGATGGTTGGAGCTGAGCCGATCTGAAGCCAAGAGCCCGGATCCTCCTCTGGGTCTCCCACATGGATGCAGGGTCCCAAGGCTTTGGGCCGTCCTCGACTTGCTTTCCCAGGCCACAAGCAGGGAGCTGGATGGGAAGTGGAGCAGCTGGCATTAGAACCGGCGTTCATAAGGGATCCCAGTGCATGCGAGGTGAGGACTTTCGCCGCTTGGCCTTTGCGCTGGACCTTTTTGGTGTTATTGGAGAAGGGTTGGTTTCTGAATGCTGAAGGAAATCGTCACCCCGATTTGGGATTGTTGCTCTTTGTTTTTGACCTTGGATCTTGGGGGTTTGGGGGAGCAGGTAGGAAGGGGGTGTGGATTCTGGAAGTGGGATTGTAGAGTTGTGTTCTAGTTGGTTTGCCTGTATTATTTTGTATCAAGGCTCTTTGAAGATGAGGAAACTTGCAGATACAAAGTGAGTCAATGCTGTGTCCACCAGCCTAATGTCTTGGCAAAGCTGGAGCTTGAACGCACGTGTCGTGCTCCCTGTATCTGCACCCTGGAGGGACCTCTTGGGGTTCCTCCTAGAGCCTTGCCTTCGTGAGCTCTAAGGCTGTTAGAGTCAGAAGGTACCTTCAGGGCTCCTCAGGATTCAGGTCCTTTTGATTATACGTGTGCGGACTGAGTACTTCAGTGATTTAGATCTCAGGCAGTGCTTGTTAGGAGAAAGATCAGAGTCGAAATTTAGAAGGGTCTCGAATGTTGAACTTTGAGGTAAAGCTGACTAAATGAAAACACATGCAGGGGTCAATTTTTCCTCAGAGTGCAAATTATACAGCTATGAGTAAAAAGTGGTATGTCATTTGCAGTTTCTTCAACACATCTCTGTTTGAAAATTCTCCCAATACAGTGTTTTTTTTTTTTTTTTTTTTTTTTTTTTTTCGCCAAAGATTTAGTTATTTTTGGGGGAAGACAGGTCAGATTTACAGAGAGCAGGCAGAAAGATCTTTCATTTGTTGGTTCACTCCCCAAATGACCACAACAGCTGGAACTGAGCCGAACTGAAGCCAGGAGCTTCTTTTGGGTCTCCCATGTGGGTATAGGGTCAAAGGCTTTGGGCCATCCTCGCTGCTTTCCCAGGCCATAAGCAAGGAGCTGGATGGAAGTGGGGCAGCTGGACACAAACAGGCACTCATGTGGGATCCCGGCGCTTGCAAGGTGAGGATTTAGGCATTGAGCCATTGTACTGGACCCTCCCAGCACAGTTACTATGGGAAGCAAGGGACAAACAGGCTGGGAGTAGCTTGTGTGAAAGACTTTAAACCGACTGTAGGTGGGAACTAGTGTAGTAAAACTGGCACTCCAGTGAGGGGCGTCAGCACTGTAGACAATAACTACTCAACGCTCTGCACCACCGTGCTGGCCTGGGAATGGCTACTGAGTATAGAGCCGAGATGAAGGCAGAGACGGGGACGCTAGGGAATGAGAGGTCACTGTGTTTTCCTTATACCCGTCCCCGCTACCCCCCAGCTGTGCCCCTTCTGTGGGTCCTGTACAGCAGCTCCCAGTAACTCTGGGAAGGGCAGCCCTGAGCACCGGACTGCACTGCCTTTCCTCTGTGTTTGGGGCTTGATGCCCTGTGCTTGATGAAGTCTGTATGTGCCACTTGCCGGAGTCTTCGGGGTTCTTTGGTGTTATGGGGGTACCTCCAGTTCTTTTTCCCAGAAACAGTACTGAGACTCAGTCCTTGTGCTTCCATTGCACGCTGTACAAATGCTTAACTGTTTTCCCCCAGATGGAGCTGTGAAGGACGGGACCTGCTCACTGTTCATTTCCCATGTCCCGTTCTTAGACTGCGAGCTCCTTAGAAGTGGGTACAGTCGGCCGCCGTGGCCTGGAGTCGGCCAGCTGTGGATCCACAGATGCTCTTGCCTGTTGCATCTGCTCTAAACATGGGCAGACTTTTTCTTGTCGTTTGCCCAGACAGTGTAGTACAGCAGCGCTTTACATAGGATTTGCGCTGTGTTCAGTAGAGTAAGTAACCTTGGGATGACTTAAAGTCATGTGTAGCTGTGCAAACACCATGCCACTCTCTGTAAGGACCTGGAGCGTCTGGCTTTTGCTCTTGACGCAGCCCCCCCGGGTACCCAGGGATGGCTGTGTTTCTGTCCCAGTTGTCTTCATTTGTCCCCGTGTTACCAGTGTCTTTCCTGGCTAGGTCTGCTTGGACATAGAGGAAGCATTTACCAAGAGCTGAATCATGCGTGACTCGCTTCTGGCTGTTCAGTGGTCAGAATCCTCTAACAGTAAATGCTCGTAACTAGAAGGTTGTTATTATTATTACTACTATTATTATTATTATTTGGTCAGTGGTGTTACGTGTGGGATTTGCTATAAAAGACCTCCAAGATATTTTTATTTCTAAGAAGTCTGCGGTTTGATATTTAACTGTTTTATCTGCCACTTGTGGGATGTTAAGAGGTGGGCCTTAATTTGTTTTCTGTGGTAGGTTTTAACTCTGTGATCTTGCAGACGCTGAGGGAAACTTGGGAACGTCCTGTGTGGCTATGGGATGTGTAATTAGCTCTAGGCAGGGCTCCCGGAGCTGTAAATTCTGTCCTGAGGAAGCAGAGCACACTGGGATATCCTGGCACGAGTTACGGCCACCCAGACTGCAGCCTTCAACACGCCCATGCCCGACAGATCATCACTTTAAACAGAAAAGTAGCAGCTGTCTGTAAATCATATGAATATAGCTAAGAATTTTACCTTGACAATTCTGATCCGTACATGGCCGTACATGTTCTGTTCTTAAAAAGATTTTATATGAAATAACACGGCATTCAATGCCTAAAATGATAAGTTTTGGTTAAGAATGCCAACACAGGGCCCTGATACAGTGACTCAGTGGGTAAATTCTCACCGGGCACACCCCTGGACCCCCTGTGGCACTAGTTTGTGTCCCAGCTGCTCCACTTCCCACCCAGCTCCCTGCCTGTGGCCTGGGAAAGCAAGTCGAGGATGACCCAAAGCCTTGGGACCCTGCACCTGCGTGGGAGACCTGGAAGAGGCTTTGGGCTCCTGGGTTAGGATCAGCTCAGTTCTAGCCGTTGCAGCCACGTGTGGAGTGAATCATTGGACGGAAGATCTTCCTCTCTGTCTCTCCTCCTCTCCATATATCTGACTTTCCAATAAAAATAAAATAATTTTTTTTTAAAAGAAAAAGATATATTTCTCTTAATGGCAGAGAGCCTATGAGATGTATTAGCAGGAGGCTGGATGAGAAGTGCAAGGTAGCAGGGATGCCGAAGTGCAGCCTGGTATTGGATTGTGGTGTACCAGGTGGCAGCTCCACCCATTGTGCGCCAACACCCACTCTGTAAACAAAGCGTTTTTCAAAGCATACATTGTGTTGCAGTACGTTAAGCCACTGCTTGGGATGCCTGAATTCCATATCCAGAGTGCCTGGATTCAGGTTCCACCTCCACTTCCTATCCTGCTTCCTACTAATGCCCACCCTGGGAGGCAGCAGGCACCACTCAAGTACTTCGGTCCCTGCCATCTAGGTGGGAGAGCCAGGTGGAGTTCCTGGCTCAGCTCCAGCTGTCGTGGGCACTTGACTTCCTGTAGTACTTTTAAGTTAGTGAATTTCCGAAGTCAGCCTGTCATTTCCTCACCTTATCGGTGATAAAAGCTGTGATCAGTCTGTATGGGGAAGGTCTCGGATCTGTCTTGTTCATCTTCAGTACCCCCTGGGATGATGATGTATAAGTAGAAGGTAGAGCCAGAGCAGAGAGAACACCTAACGGGGTGGATTGCTGAGATGAAGAGAGCAGAAGGGAAGAGCTAGGCATGTTAGGTAGCATGGTCTTTACGCTAACTGGCATTTTCTTTAAGGGGCAGCCAGGAAGTTGGGTAAAGGCTGGGACAGAGTCCCCAAGGTTTCACTGTGTCTCAGTCAATGTTAGTCATGGTAATGTTCTCCCACGCCTTATCATGTGGAGGGTGGGGCAGAGCCCCCTTCGCCCTGGCTCACAGTTTCTGCCACCAGACCAGTTGGTACAGTTTGTGTTACGTGAAGGTAAGCCAGTCTGGAGTGTTTGAGCACAGGCTAGGTAAAGTAGTCAGCATGGCTGTAAGAACAGGCCTTTTCTTTTCCAGAACGTTAGTCTTTTTTTTTGTTTGTTTTAAGAGTTACTGATTTTGGGGCCCGGCGGCGTGGCCTAGCGGCTAAAGTCCTCAACCTTGAATGCCCGGGATCCCATATGGGCGTCAGTGCTAATCCCGGCAGCCCCACTTCCCATCCAGCTCCCTGCTTGTGGCCTGGGAGGGCAGTTGAGGACGACCCAAAGCCTTGGGACCCTGCAGCCACGTGGGAGACCTGGAGGAAGTTGCTGGCTCCTGGCTTTGGACCGGCATAGCATCTACCGTTGCGCTCACTTGGGCAGTGAATCATTGGACTGAAGATCTTTCTCTGTCTCTTCTCCTCTCTGTGTATCTGACTTTCCAATAAAAATAAAATAAATCTTAAAAAAAGTTACTGATTTTGATTTGAAAGGCAGGTGAGCTATTGGCCTGTTGAGATACTGTGCCAGCCCTGGTTATTCTGTCGTAATAATAGGTGGAAATCTTCCTAAAACAGACCCTCAGAACCACCCCCTCCCGTTTTGGTTCCCAAAATGGTTGCTCAGTCATCCTAAATAACCCTTACATTCAAAAACAGGCCTTCATTTTTGTTAATTATGCTACTCTCCCCAAAATGATGCCTGGTGTCTTTCCAAACATGATATTATTGTAGAAACTGCTTTTCTAGCTCAGTTAACACTTGTATATTTGCCTTAAGGGTGTGTCTGGCTTCAACTCTGTACATGACAGTGTTAGCTTCAAGGCCTTTTGAGCAGTGGAATCAAGTATATGCACTTTGGAGGATGAAAGTTGTGATTTTCCTTGTGGCTGTATAGAGAAGCCCCATTTTCTGAACCAGACTTTGGTGCAGATTTTTGTTTTTTTAAGACTTATTATTTGGGGGGCCCTGTGCAATAGCCTAGTGAGTGGCTAAATTCTCTCCTTGCATGTCCTGGGATCCCATATGGGTGCTGGTTCATGTCCTGGCTGCTCCACCTCCTGTCGAGTTCCCTGCTTTTGGCCTGGGACAGCAGTCGAGGACAGCCCAAAGCCTTGTGACCCTGCACCTGCCTGGGAGACCCGGAAGAGGCATTCGGCTCCAGATTGGCTCAGCTCCAGCCATTACAGCCAGCAGATGGAAGGTCTTTGTCTCTCCTTCTATCTTCCAATACAAATAAATACATTTTTAAATTCAAAAGGCTTAGTTAGAGAGGAAAGATAGAGATCTTCTATCCACTGGTTCACTTCCCCAAATGGCTGCAGTGGCCTGAGCTGAGCCAGTCTGAAGACAGGAACCAGAGAGCTGCTTTGGGTCACCTACTTAGATGCAGGGGCCCAAGGACTTGGACCAATTTCTGCTTTCCCAGACCACAAACAGTGAGCTAGTTCAGAAATTACACCACGGTGCTGGATTTAGTGCCAATGTTTTGATCAATTTTTTATGGTGCCTCTTGATAAAAGACACATGCTGTAAAACGCGTTCAGCTCCAGGATTGCTGGAAACTCTTGCTGGCTTATGTGTGGGCACAACAAATATTTGAAGTTAGGGCTTTTTTGTAGAATTGAGCAAGTCCAGTTACCTGCAAACAGCTGCACCATGCAAAGTGCCAGTCTTGGGCCCAGTGTGGTAGTGTAGCAGCTGAAGTCTTCACCTTGTGTGCACCGGGATCCCCTATAGGTGCTGGTTCTTGTCCCGTTTTCTCCCCTTCCCATCCAGCTCCCTGCTTGTGGCCTGGGAAAGCAGTCGAGGATGGCCCAAAGCCTTAGAACCCTGCATCTGCATGGGAGACCTGGAAGAAGCTCCTGGTTAGGATTGGCTCAGCTCCGGTGAACTAATGGATGGGAGATCTTTCTGTCTTTCCTCCTGTTTGTAAACCTGACTTTTCCATAAAAATCAATAAATTAAAAAAATAAAAAGTACAGTACCAGGCTAGTGATTATGTCATTGAATGCTGAAGGTGCTGGGCCCTGGGCTGTGGCTCATCAGTTCTGTTAGATAGAGGCCTGGGGTCCTCCTTTTCCTGGATCAAGTGGGGTGTACTGTGTAATTGTAAATAATTAATGCAGAGACTAACATGCCTTGGGGTTAGGCACATTCTGACAAGCAAACTGAAGGATTTCTCAGCCTCTGTTTTCTCGTCATGGCCTCTCCCTTCTAAGTGTTTTTTTTCACGTAGTAAAAAAAAAAAAAGTCCTCACAAAGTTATTTCTAAGATGCTTTCTTCCAGTTTGAGTCTCAGCATCTTGCTGTTTGTTTCTGCAGATTTGCTTGTCAATGCATCACGAAGAGGCAGCCCAGAATGAAGAAAGCAAGCAGGAGTGTCGGCTCAGCGCCTAAAGTGTCTGGGGTCAGCAAAACGCAAACGGTAGAAAAAGTCAAACCGGAAAACAACTCCTCGGCACCTGCTGGCGGCAAGCTTGTCAAACCTGGCACAGCAGCAGCCCTGTCCAAGGTATTTGAATCCACACTGGGTTGTTCTGAGGGTGGCTCGAGGATGCTGTCCCCTTTAATCCCTGACCGTCAGCGAGACTGCACACTCCACCAGTGATGGGAGCTTGTGGCCTTTGAAGCTAGTCTACCTTGAGATGGACCTCATTTGTGATGTTGGTCCAACTGTATGAATGAACCCAAGCAGCTGACTTATGTGTAAAGGAGAGAATGTAGCCCCTGCCTCAGGTAGGGCAGTGTAATCCTGTGAATCAGAGGTGGAGTCGGCCTCACGGGCGTGGACGATGTCACGTGTCCTGGGGTAGTGGGAAAGCAGCCGGTCTCGGGAAGGCCAATAGTGTGTCTAGTGCAGGAAGCTGTTATGGAAAATGTGCTTGCACCACGTCTCTAAAGGTGGGCATCAGGACTGTGTCCATGACCAAAAGACTGTTCTTTCTCACCCTACCCAACACTTACACTCCATTAACTGCTATTTTCCTGACAGGGGTTCCAGTGTTAATCCTAGTTTAAACTGGGTGATGTTAATCTGCTGAGAGCAGAGTTTATTTGCTTTGCACTGTTTGAGGAGCCGGCTTTGGTCTCATTGGTCCTAGCATGGGAATTACCAAAGGAGGCTGTGGGCTTCCAGGAGCCACCGAGCAGGCTGTGCTCTGTAGGTCTGTGCCCGTGGTACAGTGAGGGCTTAGAGACAAGCGAACTTCCTTCTCAGGCCAGAGATCCTTCGTTCTTCACTTGTTTGCTTGAGAGGCGTGGTGTTCCGAGTAAACTTTGTGTGCCAAAGACCAGGAGAAGGTTTCTGCAAATCTAATAGATGAAATGTGATCTGTTTAACGAAAGCCTTTTATTCAAGGCAGGACCTTAATAGATGGTGGCTCAATTATTTTAAGAAGCATTTTGGACCTGGCACGGTAGCCTAGTGGCTAAAGTCCTTGCCTTGCACACGCCGGGATCCCATATGGGCACTGGTTCATATTCCAGCAGCCCCGCTTCCCATCCAGCTCCCTTGCAACTTGGGAAAGCAGTCAAGGACGTTCCAAAACTTTGGGACTCTGCACCCCCATGGGAGACCTGGAGAAGTTCCTGGCTCCTGGCTTTGCAGCTCCAGCTGTTGCAGCCACTTGGGGAGTGAATCGTTGGACAGAACATCTTACTCTTTGCCTCGCCTCCTCTCTGTGTATCTTACTTTCCAATAAAAATAAATAAATCTAAAAAAAAATCATCTCAAAGGACAGCTGATGGAAGACTTTCTTGTATATGTGTTGAAAGGTGCAACAGGAAATGCCAGTTTCTCTATGCCCAGGTCGTTGGAATTGATCAGTCCATGGGCTGGGAGATGTCTAGCAGATTGTCTCTTCTGTACAGTCCTGATGTGTTGCTAGATGTCATGCCGTGGCCTGGAGAATGGTCCCTTAGCAGACCTTTGCCCTACTTACAGTCTGGTCTGAGCCCGTGTTCTGAGTGACCTCATTTCCTTGGTGGCAGTGCCTTCACTGTTTGGAGTAAGGCAGGTGGCATTTTTCTGACCTGACTGGTTACTCAGATGCCAGGAGTCTTGGGATTGGAGGCGTTTGTGGCTGGGTGACCTGTTACTTCCGTGACTGGAAGAACAAGTTGAAGCGCTGGCATTTGCTGCACGCCACTGCCTTGCTCTGCCTCGCTCAGCCTGGCTCTGCCTCACTCTGCCTCGTTCTGCCTCGCTCTGCCTCGCTCTGCCTCGCTCAACCTGGCTCTGCCTCGCTCTGCCTCGCTCAGCCTGGCTCTGCCTCGCTCTGCCTCGCTCAGCCTGGCTCTGCCTCGCTCTGCTTCGCTCTGCCTCGCTCAGCCTGGCTCTGCCTGGCTCAGCCTGGCTCTGCCTCGCTCTGCCTCGCTCAGCCTGGCTCTGCCTCGTTCTGCCTCGTTCTGCCTCGCTCAGCCTCGCTCTGCCTTGACAGTGGCAGCAGTGTCTGCAGGTTTACTTTGGTGCATGCGCAGAGCAGCACGTCACATCTTCTGCAGCTTGGATCTGGAGTTGCTGGTGGTTTGATCTTGAAGAGTGAGTACTTTTCCACTGTAAAGTGAAGATGGTGTATCTGTTCTTGCCAGCACATGCCAGTTTTTGAAAGCTTTGTGCTGTGTTGGCAGGATTGTTTAAGTGAGTGTGTATGTGTGTGAGTGTTTCTTTGCCTAGTGTAAGTCATTGCTTTCTCATAACAAGACCATTGGATAGAAATTGAAGTAAGAAGAAGAAAATGGGAAAATAAACAGACAAGTTGAAAACATTAAAGAACTCAGAGGGTGCTGCTTGCCACTCTGTCCTGTCAGAGTGCCAGTTCAGTCCTGGCGGCTCTGCTTCCATCCCAGCTCCCTGCTAATACGCCTGGAGAGGCAACAAAAGGTGGTGCAGGTGCTCGGGTCCCCTGGGGCAACCTGGATGGAGTTCAAGGCTCCTTGCTTCTGCTTGATCCAGCCACGTGGGGAGTGAACCCGTGATGGAAGGTCTCTCCATCTTGGTGCCTCTCCTTTGCGTTGTTGCTCTGCGAATAAACAAGTAAATAAAACCTGCCCCACTCTGCTACTACTCTGATCTCTCTCTGTCTTGAAGGCTCCCTAGACTGGTGTTTCTAAGTTTTCCTTTTCCATAGATAATCCCCACAACCTGAATTCCTGTATCCGCTGTGGTGTGTTGATGATTAACCAGATGAGGTGTTTGACTTTCAGTGACTGAGTATGTGCACATACTCAGCCATTTGTGTGTGGACACCCACGCCTATTTACCTGTCACCGCGCGCTGTCCTCATGACACTTTAATTATGGTGGCAGGGCACGGGGCACGCATTGCTTCCTCCCTGTCCTCCCGGGTACTGTTGGAGTCTAGCTCTAGCCAAGGTGCAGAGAAGGACTGCTTTGCTCCAGGTCACCTCTCTGCTGCCCGGGGCCCCGTGAAAGCACAGAAGCCCAAAGCCTTGGGACCCTGCACCCGCGTGTGGGAGACCCGAAAGAAGCTCCTGGCTCCTGGCTTCAGATTGGCTCAACTCCAGCCGTTATGGCCGTTTGGGAAGTGAATCCACAAGTGGAAGATCTTGTCTGTCTCTCTTCCTCTCTGTGTGTCTTAACTTTCCAATAAGAATAAAATAAATCTTAAAAAAAAAAAAAGAATAAAAAAATGTACAGAGTCCCCAGGGAGTCTGTAAGTAGTTTAGTGTAAAACACAAGTTGGAAAGTCAGAGTGTTTCCTTTCTTGTTTCAAAATTGATTTGAAAGGCAGAATGACAAGGTGTTTGTCCTGTCCAGCAGGACAGTCAACGGGGTCGCAGCCACCTAGGAGAGAATGAAGGGACAAGAGACACAAAGAATGGACAGCAAGACAGTGGGGAGACTCTCTCATTTCCCGGCTTACTCCCCAGTGGCTGCATCAGCTGGAGTCAGAGACCCCTTTTGGTTCTCTCCCCTGGGTGGCAGGCGCCCAGGTGCAAGGGCATTAGCAAAATAGCCAGGACATCAGTTAGCACTCCAGTGTGGGTGGTGGTATCCCAGGTGGTGGCTTCATCTCACTGTGCCACAATGTAGGCCCTTTTCTTAATTTTGTTTTTACGTTTTTGTTGAAGTGTAGCACACATCCGGAGAGGTTCGTAGAATGCAGACTTGCTTCATGAATTGTCACACAGTGAACATAGCCTGTACCCACTGCCTAGATCAGAAAGCAGAACGGCCTGTCTCTCAGAAGTCTTCCTTTGACCCCTGCTTAATCACTGTCCATTCTGTTCTCCCCACTCCCCAGAAGTAACTACTGTCTTAAACTTCTTGTTTTGAAAGAAGTATTTGAAAAGCAGAGTTACAGAAGAGGGGAGAGGGAGAGACACAGGGAAAGAGGTCTTGTATTTGCTGGTTCGCTCCCCAGATGGCTGGACCAGTTTGAAGCCAGGAGCCTGGAGCTTCCTCCAAGTCCACTGCATGGGTGCTTTGGACCATAGTCCCCTGCTTTCCCAGGAATGTTAGCCGGGGGCTGGGACTTGAACCATTGCCCATATCCTGCTGTGCCAGAATGCTGGCCCCTCAGATAACCCACTCTGAGTGGCAGAGACCTCATTCATATAACTTTATTATGGTATATTGTGTTAATTGCTCTATTTTATTAGTTGCTGCTCTTAATGTTTTGCAGTGTTTATCTTACAAATTCTATCAAGGTATGTGTATGTGAAAACATTGTATACAAATATATGGAATTCATTACTATGTATGGCTTCAGGCATCCACTGATAATCATGGAACTTTATATCCTGTGGGTAATCAGGGACTAATGTAATTAGATTCTCAGCCCTAGAATATATGGAAAAGAGTTTCAGAATTGCTCATTCATATCACTGCAGGAACTAAATCTATCAACTAGAGTTTAGTATTTGTTTATACCTAAAAAAGTGTAAACTTGAAAAATTGTTAACTCCCTAAATGTCTGTGTGGGCCCTAACTAGGCCAGGCATCTTGGAGTCTTATCTCAGTCTTCCACGAGTGGCAGGGGCCCAAGGACTTGGGCCATCTTCTGGTACTTTCCCAGATATATTAGTAAGGAACCGAATTGAAAGTGGAGCAGCTGGGACATGAACCAGTGCCCATACGGGATGCCTGCATTGTAGGCCATGGCCTAACCCATTGTACCACATTGGCAATCATTACCGTTTTTTTTTTTTTTTTTTTTTTTTTTTGTAGTTAAATACGTCGTTGTATTCATTAAAATGTACCGTTTGTACTTTTCCACAATTGGTATCTGAGTGTAGCAGTATTTCCAATGAAGAGCTGTTTCTGTGAATAAGCTTATGTATAAGTATTGCAAGTATTTCTGTATTCTTAGAGGTATGTTGTTGAGTTGAATTCCTAGAGGTAGGATAGCTGGGGAAAGGTGAGTGTGTGAGCTTCGTCGGCTTCCGCTTTCATCAGGCGTGTCTCGGCGTGCCTCCCACGAGCTGCTGAGGAGGTGCCTGTCTCCCACACCCTTCGCACAAGAATGTGCTGTCACACTTCTCTGCTGTTGCCCATGTGAGAGGTGGCAGGTGATGCCGTAATGTGTATGTGGTTGTGAACTAGCTGTGTGTGTATATGTCCATTTTGCTAATTTTCTTTTGGGCCTTTTTCCCTTCAGCTTTTCAGTGTTTTCTGAGAGACAGAAAGAGAATTGGTCTCCATCCACTGGTTCATTTCCCAGGCACCCACAGCATCCGAGGCTGGGCCGGGCCAGAGTGGAGAACTGGGAACTTGGGTCTGTCTCTCACATGGCTGGCAGGAACCCAGTGCTTGAGCCGTTACTGCTGCCTCGCAGGAGCTGCGTGAGTGAGAACCTGCAGTCAAATGTGAGACTGCATTCCAGTGTGGGCTGCAGGCGTCTTAGCCATTAAACACCCAGCCCCCAGCTCCTCACAACTTTTCTTTTTAAAATTTATTTAGTTAAAAGGCAGAGTTACGTAGAGAGAGAGACAGACGGGAGAGTTTTAGCCGTCTTTCGTTCACAGTGATTCCCCAGATGACCACAAACCCTGGATCTGGGCCAGGATGAAGCCAGGAGCCTGGAACTGTAGCCAGGTCTCCCATGTGTGTGAGGGGGATCAAGTCTGTGGGACCCCCCCTACTGCTTTCCCGCGCTCATCAGCAGGGAGCTGGATTGGAAATGGAGCTGCTGGACCTCCCAGCCAGTGCCACGGGATGCTGGCTTCACAGGTAGCCGTTTAACTCAGTATACCATGACACTGGCCCCAGCGATTACTTTGAATTTGCCATTTTTTTGACATAGTTGATGGCTAGTGTTTATCAGTAGAAGCAAGTCGTTTTTTTTTTTAAGTAGAAGCAAATCTTAAAAAAAATATGAACAGCCCTTCATGATTAATATATTGTCTCCCTGCCTGTTGATATAATTTAAATTTCTCATAATGTGACAACTCCCATTCATCTGATTTCATTCTTTGAGAGCATTGATGAAGTTTTTATTTTTTTAAAAGATTTGTTTATTTTTTATTGGAAAGTCAGATATACAGAGAGGAGGAGAGACAGGGAGGAAGATCTTCCATCAGATGATTCACTCCCCAAGTGAGCCGCAACGGCCGGTGCTGCGCTGATCTGAAGCCGGGAACCAGAATCCTCTTCCAGGTCCTAAGGTCTTTGGGCCGTCCTCGATTGCTTTCCCAGGCCACAAGCAGGGAGCTGGATGGGAAGTGGAGCTGCCGGGATTAGAACCTGTGCCCATATGGGATCCCGGGGCGTTGAAGGCGAGGACTTTAGCCGCTAGGCCACGCCGTGGGGCCCCATTGATGAAGTTTTTTTCCTTCTCTTAAACAAGCTAACATCTTGTTAGTCTGCTATTCATCACTGCCGCAAGTTCCAGGGAGTGTATACTTAGCAGGTTTATTTTAGCTCATGGGTTTTGGATGATCACGGTCCAGAATCGGGTGAGCCCCACTGGTTTGGCTTTGGATGCGAGGAGGGGCCAGCAGAATGAGGAAGCAGAGGGAGACAGGGAGTGTGTGTTTTGGAAAGCCACCTGGTTTGGTCACAGGGTTCCCACCCTAACAGCCTGACTCTGTAACCAGTCAGCTTTCCAGGGTTCAACCTTCACATACCATACATATTTGGGTTAGTGTCCCTCCTTAACCCATTGACATAAGATTCTGACGTTTGGGCCCGGCGCAGTAGACTAGCGGCTAAAGAGCCTGAAGCATCCTCAGGGTCTCCCATGTGGGTCCCTAGACTTTGGGCCGTCCTCCACTGCTTTCCCAGGCCACAAGCAGGGAGCTGGATGGGAAGTGGAGCAGCCAGCCAGGGCACAAACCAGTGGCCGTATGGAATCCTGGTGCTTGCAAGGCAAGGAGTTTAGCTGCTAGGTTTCCGCGCTCTGCCCGGAAGACCGTATTTCAGTCAATGGCTAATTTGTACCTTCGCCTTGAATGAGGAAACCTTTTGAGTTAATTTCACAAATCCTTAACTCCTCTGTGTTTTCCTTTATTTCCATGAGAAATTAAAACAGCATTTTGCTTAAGTAATAATTTTATAGCCAATCGCATTATCTGTGTTTATTTTCTTTTTTGAGAACTCATTTCAAACCATCTTTGCAAGTTACAAATATTACAGGGTCTTTTTCAAGAAGTATGATCATTTAGACAAACTATTAACTTTATATTAATGTCTCTAGTTTTTTCTTATTACTATGCCACCAGTTCTTAAAAAAAATAACAAGCTTAGATATTGGCTTCATCATTGGTTCACTGTAGAGTCATGAAGAATGTTTTACTATCAATAAAATGTCTCTAGAGCAGGATGAAGCTTCTTGTGGCCTTCTGGAACTTTCCTGAGGCTGCCCGTGTAGTCCTGCTCAGCGGGTCCCCGTGTGTGAGTCATGTCCTGGGACAAGGATGATGCCTTTTCCAGCCCCTCACTGCCTGTGGTGGGCGCGGGCACAGCAGCAGGTGCCCCTAAGTCTGACTACATGGAAATTAAGTATTTTCAAAAGAAGTGTGTGCATCTTTATAAACCTGTACATAGATGGTTTTTGTAGCATCCTGGGACGTATTGCCAGCCTTCAGAAACTCTTTGCAGAATTTTAGATTTCAACAACTTTGTTTAGTCTCAGAATATTGTTTAATTTTTGGTCTTTCTTCCCCCTCCCCCTTTTTCCTGTGGTTTCTAGACCAAGAGCAATGATGACCTTTTAGCTGGAATGACTGGTGGGGTAACCGTGACTAATGGTGTCAAAGGAAAAAAGAGCACCTGTCCCTCTGCAGCAGCCCCAGTGTCCGCCCCGGCCATGACCACCGTGGAGAGCAAGTCCAAGAGCAGCTCAGGTACGGTCAGGCATCGCCGCTTTTCCTTTGGGTGGAGTGTGTTGATTTTTGGGTGCTGTTCCATGGTGCCGGCCTAGGGCTCACATCTTTTTTCTTTGTAAGATTTATTTTTATCGGAAAGGCAAATACACAGAGAGGAGAGACAAAGAGAAAAATCTTCCATCCTCTGATTCATTCCCCAGATGATTGCAATGGCTGGAGCTGAGCTGATCTGAAGCCAGGAGCCAGGAGTTTCTTCCTGCAGGTGCGGGGTCCAAAGGCTTTGGGCCATCCTTGACTGCTTTCCCAGGCCACATGCAGGGAGCTGGATGGGAAGTGGAGCAGCCGGGACATGAACTGGGATCCCATCCATATGGGATCTCAGGGGATGCAAGGCGAGGATTTAGTCACTGGACTATCATAATGGTTCCAAGGTCTCACATCTTTAATGCCCACCTTCCCTATAGTTACTTTTAATCAAATTCCAGATTCTATAATTCTGTGTTTTTTTTCTATAAAAATTTATTATTTTTGAATGGTAAGTGTTCTTTTATTAAAATATCTGTTTGTTTGAAAGGCAGAGTAACAGAAAGGAGAGAAAGACAGCACGAGTTCTTCCATCTAATGGTTCATTCCCCAAATGCGTGCGACAGCCAGGACTGGGCCAGGCTAAAACCGGAATCTGACATTCCATCTGGGTCTTCTGTGGGGGTGGCAAAGACCTAATAGGATGTGAACATCCCAAGTAGGGTCTTAACTCACTATGCCACAACACTGCCTCAGATAAGGGTTCTTTTAAAAGTATAATTACAGGGTAGGTGTTGAGGTATATTGAGTTAATTCATCGCCTGTGCTGCTGGCATCCCATTATGGTTGCTGGTTTGGATTCTGGCTTGTCCACTTCCGAGCCCAGCTCCCTGCTAGTGCATCTAGGAGTGCAGTGAAGGGTCATCCAAGAGCTTAGGCACCAGAACCCATGAGGGAGACCTGGGAAAAGCTCCTGGCTCCTGGCCATGAGCCAGCCAGTGAAAGACACCTGTTTCTCTGTAATTCTGGCTTTCAAATAAATCAAAGGATTGAAAAACCCCACATAATTAAAATACCATTGCCATTTCTTATAATGATTAGTAATGTTTAAATACTAAATATTCAATAAATATTTATTTTTAGCCAGTCTAATAATGCAGGTTTTGCTGTTTTTGTTTGGATCTGTGTTTATTGAAGTCGGTGTAGGAGGAGGTTTTAGAAGGTTCCTGGGAACTGTTTTTTTTTTTTTTTTGTTTTTGTTTAAGTTTCATTTGGGTGGGAGGGAGGGAGAGAGAGGGAAAGGAGAAAAGAGAGAGAGAGAGAGAGAGAGAGAGAGAGAAACAGATTGAACAGTCTACTGGTTCAGTCTTTGGATTCCGACACTGGCTTAGGCTGAGCTGGGTTGGGATGGAGGCTGGGAGTTGAGGATTCAGTCCAAGTGTCCCATATCACTGAGCCTTCCTCACTGTCTGTATTCCAGAGTGGAACCCCATGGGGAACCTAGACACTCTGGTGCGAGTGGTGGGCGTCCTGATCTCTACCCTAAGTTCCCACCTTACATTGAACGCTTTGAGGTCCCCTTGCATCACCACTGAATTGTCTTGTCTTTTTTTTTTTTTTTTTTTTTTATGGTCACCCACCCACCACTACATCTCTAACTAAGCTTTCCATTTCCTAGTTTGGAGCTTTGGAAACAGTGTCACACATTTCTTTGTATGCCCAGTTTTTGTGTATTGATTGATCTGTAGATTTACTTATTTATTTTCACCACTGTTGTGTTTTATTTATTTATGCTGGCATCATCTCTTTTTATCTTCACTACTGCTCCATGAGGTAAAGACTGCTATTATCACTGTAGAGATGAGAAGGCTGCATTTAGAAACCCGAAGTGTCTTGCCAAGGGCCGTGTGTTCATCTGCTCTGTAAATGATTACTTGAGCCCCATTTTTTACCAGGTCCTTAAGCTAGAGTGCTAGAGTGTTGGTGTTGTGGTGCAGTGGCATCACGTCGTCTGTGCTGGACTGCAGAGTTGAGTCCTGGCTGCTCCACTTCCAGTCCAGTCTCCCACAGCCCACTGTCTCAGTCTCCTTCTTGTTCTCTTAAAAGATTTATTTGTGAAAGGCAGAGTTACAGAGATAGATCTTCCATCCTGGTTCACTCCCCACATGGCCTTGAGAGCCGGAGCTCAGTCAGACCGGAGGCAGGAGCTTCTTCTGGGTCTCCCATGTGGGTACTGAGGTCTGAGAACTTGGGCCATCTTCCATTGCTTTCACAGGGACCTTAGGAGGGAGCTGAGTCAGAAGTGGAGCAGCCGGGACTTCAGCTGACACCCACATGGGATACTGGAGGTGTGGGATGCTCCTTAACCCATTACACTACAATTCTAGCTCCTTCTCCCTCATTTTGTAACTCTGACTTTCAAATGGATAAAATAATTTTTTTAACTTCCCCTTAGGGGTGTATTATTGTGATGAAGAAATAGAATAATCTGAGATACCAGGAAGTGTGTTGGTGTGATGAAATGCAGCAGCCTGAGGGAGAGGAGGAAAGCCAGAGCACATGAGCTAAGGATTCAGGAGACTGCCGTGGGCTGCACCGTGTCCCACGTGGGGCGGGAGCCCAAGCACTTGTTCCGGCTCCTGCTGCTTTCCCAGGTGCATTAGCAGCAAGCTCGATTGACAGTGGAGCAGGTGGGACTGGAACGGACTCACATGAGATGCTGGCGTGGCCTGTGGTAACCTGGCCCTCTGTACCACAATGTTGGCGTGTGTGTGTGTGGATGTGTATGTGTGTGGGTTTCTCCCCTTGCTTTTTTTTTTTAAACCTCTTGGCTCAACTGGAGCATTGTTAATCTTTTCCCTCATTATCTCTCCTATCCCTTCACTGTTGACAGAGTCATAGGATTCACGGACTGGCTCTCTGTTCATTCGTGGGTGATGGTAGAGATGGGGAAAGGGTTTAAAGTTGGGAGACGGGAAGTTGTACCATCTTCTCCTCTTCTGACCTCCATTTTTCTTTGTTTCCCCTAATCCTATAGCTTCTCTCTGACTTCTGTCACCAGTTTCTTTCCCCTTCTCCATTTTTTATTTGTTTGAAACAGATACACATAGACAGGGGGATACATAGAGAGATCTTCCATCCTCTGGTTCACTGCCCAGGTGGCTGCAGCAGCCCATTGCTGGGCCAGGTAGAGCCAGAAGCAAGCCAGGAACACCGACAGGTTTCCTGTGTGAGTTCAGGGGTCCTAACACTTCTGGGCCATTTTTTGCTGCTTTCCCAGGCTCATTAGCAGGGAGCTGGATTAGAAGTGGAGCAGCCAGGACTTGAACTGATGCTCATATGGGATGTTGACATTGTGGGTACCGGCTTTAAGCACTAATCTGCAGTATCAACCTTGCTCTTTTTTTTTTTTTTAAGATGTATTTATTTGCAAAACAACGAGAGAGAGTCTCCATGTGTAGGTTCACTCCCTAACTGGCCACAGTGGCCAAGGCTGGGTCAGAGTGTGTACTCTGTCGGGGTGTCCAGTGTGGGTGGCAGGGATTCGGTTCCTCACAGCCTCTGTTGCCTTCCGAGGCACGCTGCCAGAGAGCTGGGTAAGAAGCAGAGCTGCCAGATTTGAACTGGAGCTCCTACGAATTGTTGGTGTTGTAGGGTGGTGGCTTAATTTGCTGCTCCACAACATTGGCTCCAAGATTTAAGCATTTAAGCAAGACTGTGGCTCATGCAGGCATGGTTCATGCATCAGCAGTATGTGTCACTGTTTTTGACATTCAGAGAAGCGGTGTCAGCTGGGTAAGGTACAGATTCCAGAACTGGACTGTATGGCTTTCAGTCTTTTTTTTTTTTAAGATTTATTTATTTTTATTGGAAAGACAGATGTACAGAGAGAAGAGACAGAGAGGAAGATCCTCCGTCTGATGATTCACTCCCCAAGTGGCCGCAATGTCTGGTGCTGCGCCGATATGAAGCCAGGAGCCAGAAACTTCTTTCTGGGTCTCCCATGTGGGTGCAGGGTTCCAAGGCTTTGGGTCGTCCTTAACAAGCAGGGAGCTGGATGGGAAGTGGAGCTGCCAGGACTAGAACCGGTGACCATATGGGATCCCGGGGCACATTCAAGGCGAAGACCTTAACCATTATGCTATCACTCCGGGCCCTGGGTTTCAGTCTTGTTTCGTCTACTTATGACCTGTGGCATGTTGACGAACTGTCTGGCCTGCTTTGGCCAGTGGGATGCTGATGCATGGTCCTTGGGAGTTTGGTGAGGCTTTTCCTTGTTAGCTTGTGAGAAGGGCCAGTGTGAGTGTGTACAGTGAGTGCTGGGGAATGTTAGCTACGTTTGCAGTTCCTGTTGGGGCAACTGTCTGTGTGGCATGCATGGAAATTCTCAGGCATTTACCGTGGTCACAGATTCTTGTGTTTCTTGAGGGCCCCTTAGATTTTTGGTTTGTCCTGAAGCCACTTTTACCTTCTCAGTCAGCTTTGGACCCCTTTGCCATTTGTCTCTGTAGTTAGTTTCCTGGCTGGCCAGTGCTCGCCTCGTCTTCGTCCAGCTTACCCTGGCTAATTGGCCTAGCACCCTGCTTTTGGACCCAAGTTAATGTGAATATCTTTTTATTGTAGAGCAGCTCTATTGAAATGTAATCCATATTCCATAATGCTGTACTGTCTTCAGGTCTATATTTGGGTGTATTTCTTTTTTATTGGTAATTAAGAAAATGAATGATCTGCTTTTGATGAACAAAAGATTTAAAGAAAATAGATCCTTCAGGCAGACTTCCCATGAAATCCTGTGAAATCTATTCCCTAGATTTCACCTCATGGGATGTGGGGCATGAGCTGGAGGTCTTTCTCTTGCTGATATTCCTCCATTAATTTCTTCCCTTTAAATACATAGGCACAAGTTCTTCAACCAAGCGGAGTACTTCGACAGGAACTAAGGAATCCAGTTCTACCAGAGAGAGGTTACGGGAACGCACCCGCCTCAGCCAGAGCAAGAAGCTGCCGTCAGCAGGTCAGGGGGCTCCTGAGGCGGCTCTGGGCAAGCGCTCCCGCAGCCGCACCGCTGCGGAATGTGACGTGCGCATGAGCAAGTCCAAGTCAGACAATCAGATCAGCGACAAAGCCGCCCTGGAAGCCAAAGTCAAGGATCTCCTCACATTGGCCAAGACCAAAGATGTGGAGATTCTGCATCTGAGAAATGAACTCCGCGACATGCGCGCGCAGCTGGGTATCCAGGACGACCATGGCGAGGGGGATGAAAAATCAGCAGAGAAGGAGACCATCATCGCTCACCCATCCACTGATGTGGAGTCCACCTTGCTGCAGTTGCAGGAACAGAACACTGCCATTCGCGAGGAGCTCAACCAGCTGAAAAATGAAAACCGAATGCTGAAGGACAGGCTGAACGCGTTGGGCTTTTCCCTGGAGCAGCGCATGGACCATTCAGAGAAGCTATTTGGTTACCAGTCCCTGAGCCCCGAGATTGCTGCGGGCAGCCAGAGTGATGGCGGGGGGACCTTGACCTCCTCGGTGGAAGGCTCTGCCCCTGGATCAGTGGAGGACCTTCTGAGTCAGGATGAAAACACGCTCATGGACCACCAGCACAGCAACTCGCTGGACAACCTGGACAGCGAGTGCAGCGAGGTCTACCAGCCGCTCACGTCGAGTGATGACGCGCTGGATGCCCCGTCGTCCTCGGAGTCGGAGGGCCTCCCCAGCATGGAGCGCTCTCGCAAAGGGAGCAGCGGCAATGCCAGCGAGGTGTCTGTGGCCTGCTTGACGGAGCGCATCCACCAGATGGAGGAGAACCAGCACAGCACGAGCGAGGAGCTGCAGGCCACCCTGCAGGAGCTGGCGGACCTGCAGCAGATCACCCAGGAGCTGAACAGCGAGAACGAGAGGCTCGGGGAGGAGAAGGTCATCCTGATGGAGTCCCTGTGCCAGCAAAGCGACAAGCTGGAGCACTTTGGCCGCCAGATCGAGTATTTCCGCTCCCTTCTCGACGAGCATCACATCTCCTACGTCATAGACGAGGACGTGAAAAGCGGGCGCTACATGGAGCTTGAGCAGCGCTACATGGACCTGGCGGAGAACGCCCGCTTCGAGCGGGAGCAGCTGCTTGGCGTCCAGCAGCATTTAAGCAACACCTTGAAAATGGCGGAGCAGGACAACAAGGAGGCCCAGGAGATGATAGGGGCGCTCAAGGAGCGCAGCCACCACATGGAGCGCATCATCGAGTCCGAGCAGAAGGGCAAGGCGGCCCTGGCAGCCACGCTGGAGGAGTACAAAGCCACGGTGGCCAGCGACCAGATCGAGGTGAACCGCCTGAAGGCCCAGCTCGAGAACGAAAAGCAGAAGGTGGCAGAGCTGTATTCCATCCATAACTCTGGAGACAAGACTGACATTCAGGATCTGCTGGAGAGCGTGAGGCTGGACAAGGAAAAAGCAGAGACTCTGGCGAGCAGCCTGCAGGAAGATCTGGCCCACACCCGCAACGAGGCCAATCGCCTGCAGGACACCATCGCCAAGGTAGTTTCACAGATGGAAGTGGTCCGGGCCAGCGTCCCGCAGCGGCTGTGCACAGAGTCGGGCCTCGGGGTCCCTGTGCCATTACCTTGTATGTGTCCTGATACTTGTTAAAGCTTGAGAAGCGTTTCCTCATCCCCAGTCTTTACTTTGTTTATTTGAAAGGCAGAGTTCTAGAAGGGGGGAGACAGAAAAATCTTCCATCCACCAGTTCATTCCCCAGATGCCTGCAACAGCTGGGGCTAGGCCAGGGCAAAGCCAGGAGCCAGGAGCTGCTTCTAAGCCCCCCTGTGGAAACATGAATCCAGGTACCTGGGCCTCCTCTGCTGCTTCCTCAGATACATTGTCAGAGACTTGGGTCCGAAGTGGAGTAACTGGGACTCGAACCAGTGGCCTGGTGGGCTGCTGCCTTTGCAGGTGGTGTTTTAACCCTTTAGGCCACAGCATCAGCCCTAAGAATCATTTTCTTTTATTGGAACAGACTGGAAAGGATTCTGATGACTGTGTCACTCTCACTATCTTGTCTTCCGTTCTTGTTTCCCTGCCAGTGAGGGGATGACGCTGGATTTACAAACTGACACCAGAATGAGACTCTGTCCTCATCCCAGGTCTGCCCGTGGAGCCAACGTACAGTTTTACATCCTCAGCTTTTCTGTACGTTGGTGTAGACAGGGAATCAGTGTTCCAGTCTGCAGGAACAGCAGGAGCTCCCACTTACCCTGCTGTAGTTGCAGTTTTCCCAAAGAGTTTTGTTGTGAGTTTAAAATATTCTTGGACTCCCGAGTCCTCTGCTCCTTCAAGTCTGCCGCTTATTGCTGGCAGTGACCTTCAGGCTGTCCCCCCACCCGTTTGGCAGGTGTGCAGCGAGACAGTGATGGCACGTGCTCCGGGTACCCTGGCGCTGCCCTTGAAATGGCTCTTTTTTTTTTTTTTAACATCTGTTATAATCCTAACATTCTGTTTATTTTTAAAAATCTTTATGCAATGCTCTTGTAAAGTAAGAATTATTAGCATGTCATTGGTGGAAAACTTTAATGATTTAGCTTTTTTTTTTCTTTTTAGTGATTACTTTTAGAGATACTATTCGAGGATGTGAGCATCTGAGTTGAGGCCATTGTGAACAGCTGTACATTAGCAAAGACATCGCTCAAAAGCATTTTTCTTTTATTTATTCGTGTATTTTTATCGGAAAGGCAGAGAGAGGAGAGACAGAAAGATCTTCCATCCACTGGTTCACTCCCTAAGTGGCCACAAAAGTTGGAGCTGGACCAATCCAAAACCAGGAGCCAGAAGCTTCTTCTGGGTCTTCCATATGGGGGCAGGGTCCCAAGGCTTTGGGCCGTCTTCCATTGCTTTCCCAGGCCACAAGCAGGGAGCTGAAAGGGAAGTGGAGCAGCCAGGATGTGAACTGGCACCAACAAGGTATTCTGGCACATGCAAAGCCAGGATTTAGCCACGAGGATGTTGTACCTGGCCCTGCTTTCAGTTTTCAGTTCCACACTGAAGCTGTTACAGGACACCCGCTTTGTAAGAAAGCACGTTAATCTTTAATCAAATACATGCCTTCATTCTAAACTTTGGAGAAGGCAGAATTTCCCCCAAAATGTCCTCATAAAACATCTAGGTAAGTTCAGTGATATGTTGGTGATGAATTTAGTTAGTATATGCACCGGTTTATACTTAAACACTTAAAAGAAGATTTTATGTTATTGGCAGGGAGCTGGATTGGAAGTAGAGCAGCTGGAGCTGAAGCCAGAGCCCATATGGAATGGTGGCATCACAGTGGCGGCTTTACTTGCTATGCCACAACTCTGGTCCCTAAGTCTTTCTTTAATTTTAATTTAAAAATTTTATTTATTTTTATTACAAAGTCAGATATACACAGAGGAGGAGAGACAGAGAGGAAGATCTTCCGTCCGATGATTCACTCCCTAAGTGGCCTCAACGGTTGCCGCTGCACTATTCCAAAGCCAGAAGCCAGGAACTAATTCCAGATCTCCCACACAGGTGCAGGGTCCCAAGACTTTGGGCCGTCCTTGACTGCTTTCCCAGGCCACAAGCAGGGAGCTGGATGGGAAGCGGGGCTGCTGGGGTTAGAGCTGGCATCCATATGTGATCTGGCATGTACAAGGCAAGGATTTTAGCCACTAGGCTACAGCGCCGGGTTCTTAGAGTGCTTTTAAAATACTTTTTCACTGATACTACACAGGTTGTTTTAGTTCACATATTACAACTCACCCTTAAGTTCTATTTGAAACAGGGTGTTTTTCAATTCTAGAACTTACTTCAGCACAACTCTGCTTTTCTAAATCTGCGGCATTGGTTTTCCATAGGTGGAAGATGAATATCGAGCCTTCCAAGGAGAAGCTAAGAAACAAATTGAAGATTTAAATATGACACTAGAAAAACTGAGATCAGAGCTGGAAGAAAAAGAGACAGAAAGAAGTGACATGAAGGAGACCATCTTTGAACTTGAAGATGAAGTAGAACAACATCGTGCTGTGAAGCTGCATGACAACCTTATTATTTCTGATTTGGAGAGTAAGCCATGGGGGGACTTTTTCACTCCTGTTCTCCTGTGCTGGTTGGTGTGCGGGGCTGGCTTGCCATCCAGGATGCAGTACAGGTTAGCAGTTGTGGTGGGCACAGCGGTCCAACATCTGCAGTACAACAGCTGGCTTGCAGACCTTGGGCCTTGTGGGTAAGATGCTGTGTCCCGCAGCAGAGTGCCTGGCCTCAGCCTGGCTCTGCTTCTGCCCCCGTCTTCCGGCTCACATGGAGTCTGGGAGGCTGCCATGATGGCTCAGGTAACTATTTGTAAGAAGAGTATAAAGCTTTTCTTTGTAGGAATGTTCACGAACAACAGGGTAGTTGCATGACCTTCAGATGTCTTCCCATAGACATTTATTACGTGCAAGTGAGGAGACGGCGGGGGGGTGTGCAGAAAAAACAACCGGTAATTACACAGTGGAAAAACTGGGTAGGACTTGGCCTGGGTGAGTGACAGAGCCACACAGGAACTGAACACTACGCTGGCTGGGCTACAGTCTGACCGAGACACGATTCCAGTTAGTCACAGAGAAACATTTAGACAGCCCAGTGAGGAATGTTCCACTGCTCAGAGCCGAGGGGTGTGGGTGGCGTGGCCCTTAGAAATGCCAGTGTCAAAGAAGACAGCGGCTGTGCCCGTGTTCCCGATGCAGGAACATCCAGTTAAGTGCCCGGATGTGTCTAGTTGTGTGAGGGGTGGTGTCAGGGGGCCAGGATGACAACCTGGAGATGTGGACAGTGGGTGAGGTAAAGGTACAGTCAGTCATGAATTTATGTCAAATTGACTACTGTATTTATGGAAGGGAATATGCCTGTTCTCAGGGACCCACAACATTCAGTGTTTCAGGGGTGCATAGCCTCGAATGGTGATGGGGAGAGATAGCAGCTATTGAAGCTGGTGGCTACACTCGGCAACAGGCAGGTGTGGTGCTGGTGTTTCCCTGTCCTATTCTGCAAGGTTTTTCTAAATTGGAAATTATTGCCAAATAGTACATTCAAAAATTAAAGTATGTTTTCTTCCCATCTGGATTTCCCTAGCAAAGTTTGAAGGTGCAATGTCTTGATATTGCTCAGGTGGGCTGGAAAAGGAGAGTGAAGGTAACGTTTTTGACTTGTGAATTACAGCTTTCTGGACTTCTGGTTTGGACTGTAGCTCTCCTGGGATCCACCAGTTTGTTATTCCTTGACACAGTGAGATGACTGGCAAGTCCAGCTTTAGGCCAGACCCATGTGTGACATGGATGTGTGGGTGGATGAGTCTGAATGATGGACAGCGGAGAGTGGGTCACTGCCACAGCCCTGAAGTATGTCTCGTGGCGACTCTAAGCTCTCGTTGGCTGGTTCAGCTTCTGAGCGTTGACTGTAGGGCTTTCTGGAAGTTCTGAGGCCTCTTTGTGCAGAAGGAGCTGCCCTTGGGATCGTCTTTTGGAGATTCAAGTCAGAGAGATGAACTGTCACAACTCATGTTTGAAAATCTTTCATCAAACTGCTCAGGTTTAGCTGGCATTTTGAGCTGGTAGGGCTCCTCTAATTCTGCTGTCTAAATGAGGAAATCCGGGAAATGTTCAGATTAGTTTGAAAGTTCAGTGCATTTTTCAGTTTCTTAAAAACTTTAGAATGTGGAAGGAGTGACACCTTGTGGTAATTGGGGCAATAGCTAGAAGATTGTTAGACAAGATTTCTGCAACACAATTTTATATGTCACTGAGTTAATGTTAATGTATTTTCATGGGCAAATGAAAATCCCAAATAAACTTTTTAGCCATGTAGCTTCTCTCTTCAATTTAAACATGCAAGTATGTAATTAGGAGCTGGTCTAGTTAGTACACGCTGTCTATAATTGGTGGTTAATATTTTTCACTCTCTGCCTACCTTATGTGTGTGTATATTTAACTGAAGTAGTTGGCAATAAGTTATAGGCATCATAACACTTAACCTCATAAATATTTCAACCTACAACCCCTAAAAAAATTGCCACCGTAACCACAGGACTGTTACCACATCTAGTATAATTTGTCATATTTTCTCCTGTCATCAAATGGTATGTATGTTGATTTTCCCAGCTGTCCTGACATTATTTTTTGTTAATCTTTGTAGTGTGATAGAAATTAGCTTTCTGCCTTAAGAATGCTAGCATTTGAAGTGCATGTTAGGTCAGCACTTAGTATAGGCAAGTTAACAACAGGGAGTTCTATTAATCAAGAGATGATTTTCTTCTGTGGAATGTTTTAACAGCTATCACCATAAATTCATTTTAAAACATTCTTGTCATCTCTCAAAGAAACGGTGTCTGTCAGTAAGCACTCCTCACTTGCTCCAAGATGGTCCTTCATGCCTTTGGAATTCACAGATTTTTGTTTGTTATGTTATTTTGTGTATTTATTTATTTGAAAAGTAGAATCAGGGAGGGAGAGATGCGAAAGTTTTTCTGTCCGCTGGTTCACTCCCCAAATACCTGCAAGCACGCAGGGCTGCGCCAGACCAAAGCCAGGAGCCTGGAATCCCATATGGATCTCCCACTAGGGACCATCTTGCATTATTTTCACTATCGGGATATTGGCTGGCACCGTAAGTGGTGGCTTAACCCACCTGCTAAACCCAGTGCTGGCACCAGCAGACAGGATTTTAAAACAGCTCTTGGAACTGTGCCCAAGGATACGAAAGAAAATACACTTGTGATGAATATTCAAATGACAAACCACAGCAGAGAAGTAAAAGCTAACTGAACAATTTAAAAAGCAAATCAGAGACTTGGCAATCCCAAGGGGACAGGCATTTAGCTTGACATTGAAGACACTGGTGAGGACAGCCCTGTCTCATGTCGAAGTCTGGATCCTAGTCCTGGCTGAGCGCTGCATTCTAGCATCCAGCTGACAGACACTGGAGGAGACGGAGGGGAAGACTAAAGTACTTGGGTCCGTGCCAGTCATGTGGGAGACCCAGACTGAATCCTTGGCTCCTGGCTTCAGCCCCATGCGGCTGCCATGGGCATTTGGAGGATTAACTGTCAGCTAGTCTTTTTGCCTCTTGAATTTGGGAGTGTATGAGCAGGGAGAAAAGAGAGAGAAAAAAAAAAGAAAATCCAACTAACTTGAAAGATAAATCAAAGGACATTATCGAGGTGGAAGAATTGGGAGGAAAAGCATGAGAGAAACCAGGAGGAGCCTAGTGACCTCATCTAACACCCGCACTCAGAGTCCCAGAAAGCTCTCAGATCGCGTCCGTGCCACAGTGCCAGGGTGCTGCCCTCGGCGCTTGTCAGCTGTTCTTAGATTTGGTGCCTAATGTAAAAACTCACTGAAGACTTCCAGGACATTGCTGGTCAGATGGATGGAGGGAGACTACCACATGCTGGGCCAAGAAGTAGCGCGAGAACAACTAGGGGCGCTTGAACTCAGGTGGTCTTCACCTGCATCGTGAGTACCAGCCTTGGGGGCATGCTCCCAGTGACCTAACCACTTCCCACCAGACCCACCTCTCAAACGCCATTATCACATCAAGTTTTCACCCTCCATTCATCAGTCATTAGCATTGAGACTCCAGCATTTATTTATTAAAAGATGTTTATTTTTATTTGAAAGGCAAATTTACAGAGAGGGGAAAGACACATGAGACAGATTTCCCATCAGCTGGTTCACCTCGCACATGGCTGCAATTGCCAGAGTTCGTCCAGGCTGAAGGTAGGAGCCAGGAGCCAGAAGCTTCTTACTAGGTCTCCTGTGTGGGTCCAAGAGCCCAAGGACTTGGACCATCCTTTGCTCCCCTTCCAGTCACATTACCAGGTAGCTGGATTGGAGGTAGATCAGCTGGGTCTTGAACTGGTACCTGTATGGGATGTCAGTGCCATAGGTGGATGCCTAATGTGCTAGACCAAGACATCAGAGGTTTTTTGTTTATTTTTTAAGATTTATCATTTTTATTGGAAAGGCAGATATACAAAGAGGAGGAAACACAGAGAGGAAGATCTTCTGTCCGATGGTTCACTCCCCAAGTGGCTGCAACAGCTGGAGCTGAGCCACTCCGAAGCCAGGGGCCTCCTCTGGGTCTCCCACGCAGGTGCTGGGTCCCAAGGCTTTGGGTCGTCCTCGACTGCTTTCCCAGGCCACAAGCAGGGAGCTGGATGGGAATTGGAGCACCAGGATTAGAACTGGCACCCATATGGAATCCCAGTGCCTTCAAGGCGAGGACTTTAACCACTATGCTGTCACGCTGAGCCCAAGGCATCAGAGTTTAAACATCTACACGCGTTTTTGGGCAGCATATCCTGCTGAACCAGCACCTCTTTGTGTGGTGGCTGTGATGGGGCCTGGAGCCTGTTCCTTAATGGAGGTCGTCAATCTTTAATCTGGATACTAGTGACTGGTGAGCCAGGGTGGCTTGAGATTAAGAAGTAGCAAAAGCAAGCCAAGGCGGAGAGTTGTGTAATTCTGTGGTGGGAAAATGCCTTTCTATACAGCAAAGTGTGCAGAAGCCATGAAGAGAAAATTCCTCAGATTTGATTACATGCCAGTATTTTCACTTCTATGAATATATATGATGCTGAGAGAAATAGTTGCAACATTTAAACAAATGCTTCAAAGGATCCTACACATCAGTCAGACTGGGACGCTCCATTAACTAAGAGTAAGTCAGAAATAGACTTAGATAAATAGACGAAGAGGGGCACAGGCATTCAGACTAGTAGATCAGACACAGGTTAGGCCGCCCACATGCCCTCTCAGTGTGCCTGGGTTCCATTCCAAGCTGCGGCTCCTGATTCCAGCTTCCTGCTTCAGAGACCCAAGCAGGCAGCAGGTGGCACTTCCAGACCCTGGGTCCATGCCATCCCCCGGGGGACCTTACTTGACTTCCTTGTTCCTAGCTTGGACCCAGCTCAGTACTGGTTGTGGGAAGTGCTTAGGGAACGAACCAGCAGATAGGAGTTCCCTGTCTGTGTGGCCTCTTAAATAAGTAACAAGATGCTTGCCAAGAAGGAAAGAAGCACAAAGTAAAACAAGATGCCAGTCTTCACTGAGCAGATGCATGGAGATACACACACACACATTTATATATATTTAAAGATTTGTTTTATCTTTTTTTTAATTGGAAAGTCAGACTTTACAGAGAGAAGGAGAGACAGAAAGATCTTCCATCTGCTTGTTCACTGACCAAGTGGCTATAGTGGCTGGAGTTGAGCCGATCCAAGCCAAGAGCCTGGAGCTTCCTCTGGGTCTCCCACATGTGTGCAAGGCCCAAGCACTTGGATCATTCGCTGCTGCTTTCCCCAGGTCAATTAGGAGAGAGCTGCCTTGGAAGTGGAGCAGTTGGGACTCGAACCAGTGTCCTTATGGGAGGTTGAAACAAGCTGCAGATGTCAGTTTTACCCAGTATGCCACAATATTGGTCCCAAGCTGTACATCTTTAAAATTTTATTTATACTTCAAAGAGTTAAACAGGCAGAGAAGAAAGTTTTTTTTTTTTTTTTTTTTAAATCCACTGGTTTACTCCCCAAATAGCTACGATGGCCAGAGATGAACTGATCCGAAACTAGGAGCCAGGAGCTTCTTCTGGGTCTCCCACTTGAGTGCAGAGACCCTAGGACTTGGGCCATCTTCTACTGTTTTCCCAGGACATAAGCAGGGAGGTGGACTGAAAGTGGAGCAGCCAGGGACCTGGCATGATAGCCTAGTGGCTAAATCCTCGCCTTGCATCCGCTGGGATCCCATATGGGTGCAGTTCATGTTCCGGCTGTTCCACTTCCCATCCAGCTCCCTGCTTGTGGCCTGGGAAAGCAGCAGAGGATGGTCCAAAGCCCAAGGACCTTGCAACTGGGTGGAAGAAGCTCCTGGCTCCTGGCTTCAGATGGGTTCAGCTCAGGCCATTGCAGGTACTTGGGAAATGAACCAGCAGATGGGAGATCTTTCTTTCTGAATCTGCTTCTTCCTGTATATCTACCTTTCCAATATAAAATTAAAAAAAAAAAAAAAAAGATCTTCCTTCCAATGATTCACTCCCCAAGTGACTGCAACGGCTGGAGCTGAGCCACTCCGAAGCCAGGAGCCTTTTCCAGGTCTCCCACATGGGTGCAGGGTCCCAAGGCTTTGGGCCGCCTTGTCTGCTTTCCCAGGCCACAAGCAGGGAGCTGGATGGGAAGTGGAGCTGCCGGGATTAGAACCGGCGCCCATATGGGATCCCAGCTGCTAGGCCACCGTGCCTGGCCCTCTGTTCCTCTTGTCCTTTTCCTTTCCTCTGGAAATCTCTCTTGGAGCTCAGTGGGAAGTATGTGACCATGGACAAAGGCAGAGTAGCACGATGACAACACTGTGTGTGTGTGTATGGGGGGACTGTTCCTAGGATGAGATGGCAGTGAAGGTTACTGTGAGCTCTGACACCTGTAAGCTCCCAGAAGTCACAGGTAGATCCCGTGCCTGTGGAAGCCGCTGCCTGGGAGATCGACAGAGCTTTCGCCAACCGGAGCCTTGGTGGAAAAAAGATTATGCGCTCCTGTAACAGGAGGGACAGTGTTTAGAAAAGGCTGATCTAAAAGTAGTGAATATAGCTGTTGGCCTAATTTTTAGACTGAAAGTATCTTAGTTAAAGGGATCGCATGGTAGTTGTGTTTGGTGGAATGAAAGTCGCTCTTGAGATGCAGCCAGCAGATGGCAGTGTCTTCCCTCGGGGAGGCTTGGAGGAGGAAGGAAGCCGGCTAGGGGGCGCCTGGGACTTTTCATCCCACCTGCCTGGCCTGCTGAGTGGTCCCCCAGTGAGACCTGCTGCTCTCCCTCATTTCCAGCGAGGAGAAACATAGTGTCATTTACAGCCAGCCCTTTCTGTTGCTGGATGGAATGCAGACGTGATTGTCAAGTGAAAGTCATACTCCCTAGGGAACCTTTAGTGCACTTTTATTCTGTCCAAATATGTTCGCTGGCTGCCAGCCCCCTTCTTTTTTTTTTTTTTAAGATTTATTCATTTTTTTATTACAAAGTCAGATATACAGAGAGGAGGAGAGACAGAGAGGAAGATCTTCCATCCGATGACCCACTCCCCAAGTGAGCCGCAACGGCCGGTGCGAGCCGATCCGAAGCCGGGAACCTGGAACCTCTTCCGGGTCTCCCACGCGGGTGCAGTGTCCCAATGCATTGGGCCGTCCTCGACTGCTTTCCCAGGCCACAAGCAGGGAGCTGGATGGGAAGTGGAGCTGCCAGGATTAGAACCGGCGCCCATATAGGATCCCGGGGCGTTGAAGGCGAGGACTTTAGCTGCTAGGCCACGCCGCTGGGCCCCCTTCTTTTTAAAAGGAACAGCCATAGATGTGAAGTGTGCCAGGTTCAGAAGCGATGTCCTTTTAAGCATAGTGATTATGTGAATTCTGGATAAAGAGAAAAGGAATGAATGAAATTTGAGAATTAAAAAAAAAGGTTTGAGGAAGAGCAAGTGACTTCCCATCTGCCAGTTGACTTCCCAGGTATTTGCTGAGACTGGGGCTGCGCTGGGCAAAGATCGGAGTTGGGAAGAAGAGTCGGGAACACAACCCCGATCTCTTACAGAGGGTAGTAGTAGGGACAGAACAGCTGGGACTGTCAGCCCTGCCTCTGCCGGCAGGCTGGGTGCAGGAGCGAGGACTGTGAGCCCGCCCGGGCACTGCGGTCAGGGCGAGCATCTCAGCCATCAGGCTGGGATTTTACGGTGAGTCTGAGATAAAATAGCCATATCATGGCAGGACGAGGTGCCAGGGATGAAAAGGGAGCTGCAGTGAGCCTTGCAGTCCTGACTGTTTGCTGAGTTTTGTCCACAGTGAGTCCTTGGTAGTCAGAAACAAAGGAAAACAGCTGGTAGTGCATTTCTTGGGAAACCGTGTGCCCGTTTGTGGTGGCGATGCTTGGTTTGCTTGCCTGTTGTGGTTGAGAAGTTTTTCTTGCATGTAAATGGGGAGAATATAAAGCTGTAATCCCTAACATTTCCCACATTAGGTATGTTCCGGCATCCATCCCCTACTCCTTATCTGTGTCTGAGGAAGTCAGCCAGAAACGTTGACTTCATCTGTGTGTGAAGTCACGGAGCTGTGTTCTCTTGCTGGTTCCAGATGCCTGCCACTGGGGACAAAGGTCTCAACTTTACACAACAATCCAAGCATCCAGTGAAAAGCACAGATAGCACCCAGAGGCTCCAGCAGAGCAGGTCGCAGACGGAACTGGGATGGGGAAGATGAGCCACCCGAGAAACATCAGGTGCACGTGTTGGCAGGCTTGCTTTCAGAGTGTAAAGTCTGTCTGGGTGCCTGCTGCTAAGTACCAGAAGCATGAGACAATGTTCTTTTCTCAGAAACGTCAATGGGCACAGTTGAGATGTTCCTGACGGTGGTTAAGTCCTGCTAATAGAACACTCTTTTTTTTTTTTTTTTAAAGATTTATTCATTTTATTACAGCCAGATATACACAGAGGAGGAGAGGCAGAGAGGAAGATCCTCAGTCCGATGACCCACTCCCCAAGTGAGCCGCAATGGGCCAACGCGCACAGATCCGATGCCGGGAACCTGGAACCTCCTCCGGGTCTCCCACGCGGGTGCAGTGTCCCAATGCGTTGGGCCGTCCTCAACTGCTTTCCCAGGCCACAAGCAGAGAGCTGGATGGGAAGTGGAGCTGCCGGGACCAGAATCCGGACCCCATATGGGATCCCGGGGCCTTCAAGGCGAGGACTTTAGCTGCTAGGCCACGAAGCCGGGCCCAGAACACTCATTTTTAAAAGCCTGGATAGTGATTCCATTATTGCTTTCTTCTTCCCTAGTGTTGCCATTAGCTTGCATTTGTCTTCAGACGCTTGCTCCGTTCTAATGGCCTGCCATGTATGTGCCAGGGATGGGGACCACATGGCTCCTGTCTTTAAAGTGTTATCAGCTTGGTGGTAGAGACCGATGAGCAAAGAAATGTGATACTATTGGCAGTAGCCTGGAGAGAGGCTGTATAAAGCAGAGTTGGCAGAGTTGGAACACAGAGGAGAGCAGGGAATCTTCTAGAGTGAGGGCACAGCATAAGCCAGAGTAGAGGGTTTGCCAGAAAGTAATTGGTTCCCGGGCTGCTTAAGTCACCAGCTGTGATAGCCTGAGGGGCAGGTGCCAGCATCATGCTCCCTTCCCCTCCAAAGACTTGGTTATTTATTTTTATTTAAAGATTTTTTTTTATTGGAAAGTCAGATTTTACAGAGAGAGGAGAGATAGAAAGATCTTGCATCTGCTGGTTCACTCCCCAAGTGGCCGCAATGTCTGGTGCTTCGCTGATATGGAGCCAGGAGCCAGGAACTTCTTTCTGGGTCTCCCACATGGGTGCACGTTTCCAAGACTTTGGGCCATCCTGCACTGCTTTCGCAGGCTGCAGTCAAGGAGCTGAAAGTGAAGTAAAGCGGCTGGGACATGAACCGGTGCCCATATGGGATCCTGGTGTGTTTAAGGCAAGGATTCAGCCACCAGGCTCCTGCTCTGGGCCCTTATTTATGTATTTGAAAGGCAGAGTGAGAGAGAGAGCAAGGCCAAACAAGAGTGGGAACGTGCTTCTGTCCTCTACTTCATTCCCCAAATGCCTGCAACCTCAGGATTGGGCCACGCTGAAGCCGGGAGCCTGGAGGTGCATCCAGAAATCCCACCCGAGTGCCAAGGACTCAAGTACTTGGGTCATCACCTGGTGCCTCCCAAGCACATGAGCAGGGAGCAGTATTGAAAGCACGGAGTAGCTGGGGATGTGAGCTGTGGGCCCTTCGAGCAGAGGCTTACTGTGCTGCCTCACAACACCTGTGTGTTTCAGCTCAACTCCCAAATGCTGGGTGGCTTGCCTTTCTGTTTCTGGTCCCAAGGAGACTGGCCTGTGGTGTGCCTTATCTTCATATCACCACTCTATCTTAGAGGATTCTTTTCATGTTATTGGTGTTCATGAGATATTTCAAACATTAGCAGAGTGAATGAATATTGTTCTAAAAACATTCATGTTGTACAAAAATCATTTGAGAAGTTGTTGATTTATGTTTATAAAGCTCTCCATATGATTTATTGAAAAAATGAAGACTCATTTGTCTGAAAGGCAGGGTGACAGAGAGAAAACGGTCTTTTTGTCTGTTGGATTATTTTCCAGACGCCCACAACAGCTGGGACTTGGTCAGGAGCCACATCGGGCTGAAGCCAGGAGCCAGGAGCCACATCGGGCTGTCCCAGATGGGTGGCAGGAACCCATGGACTTGGGCTGTCCTCCACCGTGTTTGAGTGCGATAGCAGGAAGAGCGGTGCAAAGCATGGGGACTGGAAGTAGGGGTTGTGGGATCCTAGGCAGCAGCTTAGCCCGCCATGCCACAGTGCTTACCCCTACAGAATTGTTTATGCAGCATCTTCCCCTAAATATTAGATATTTAACTAAGTCACCACTTTTCTAGAACTTGCTTCAATATATAAAGGAACTTAGGCTTTAGGTCAGTAGCCCTAAGATTAAAAACTCATATTTTAGTCACAGTTGATTTTTGTTTCATTGGTTATGAGCAAACAGTGTGTGTGTGTTTCTAACAGAAGATTTGATTGAATTTTTTTGCTTCAGAAGGAAGGAAGTGATCCAGTCACTGATTTTCTAAAAATCTTAGAAAGTAGTATTTTTTTTAAAAAAAGATTTATTTATTTTCATTGGAAAATCAGATATACAGAGAGGAGGAGAGACAGAAAGCAAGATCTTCCATCTAATGGTTCACTCGCCAAGTGGCTATAACGGCCAGAGCCGAGCCGATCTGGAGCCAGGAACCAGGAGCCTCTTCCAGGTCTCCCACATGGGTGCAGGGTCCCAAGGCTTTGGGCCGTCCTCGACTGCTTTCCCAGGCTACAAGCAGGGAGCTGGATGGGAAGCAGCGCTGCTGGGATTAGAAAAGGCGCCTATATGGGATCCCAGTGCGAGGACTTTAGCTACTAGGTACTGCTCAGGGGCCAAAAGTAATATTGTGTAGAACGTGAACTGGACATTCTTTTTCAGACCATTTATTTTGCTTATTTGAAAGGCAGGTTACAGAGAGAGAAGGAGATCAGTCTTCCATTCCTGGTTTACTCTGCAGGTGTCTGTACTAACACAGGAGCCTGGAACCCCTTCCAGATCTTTCTCGTGGGTGGCAGGAACGCATGTACTCAGATCGTGTTCTGCTGCTTTCCCAGGCCCCAGAACATTTGTGTTGGGACTGATGTTTGGGTATAGCCGATTAAACCACTGCCTGCTATATTGGCACCCTGTATGAGTGCTGGCTTCACTCCCAACTGCTGTACTTTCAGTCCAGTTCCCTGTTACTATGCCTGGGAAAGCAATGGAAGATGGCCTGATACTTGGGCTCCCACCACCCACAAGGAGACTCAGACGGAGGTCTAGGCTCCTGGCTTTGATCTGGGCCAGCACCACCGATTGCAGTCATTTGGAATGTGAATCAGCAGGTGGAAGAACTGGCTCTTTCAATAAATAAAAATAAAATTAAAACCAAAAACTGAAGTTTCAAAATGTTTATGCAGGATAACTTTTTGGAATGTCATAAACAGATACCACTTCTCTTTGTATTATTTTTGTATGTGTTTGTATATTTAGGGACAGCACCATGGCATAATAGGCTAAGCTTCCGTCTATGGTGCCAGCATCCGATGTGAGCTTCTCCACTTTCAATCCAGCTCCCTGCTTGTGGCCTGGGAAAGCACCAGAGGGTGGCTCAAGTGCTTGGGACCTCTGGACACATGTGGGACACTTGGAGGAAGCCCCTGGCTTCTGGCTTTGTGTCAGCTTAACTCTTACCGTTGTGGCCATTTGGGGTGTGCACCTGTGGATGGAGGATCTTTCTCTCTCTCTGTATGTCTCTTGACTTTCCAATAAGGATAAATATTAAAAAACAAAAAACTGTGAACGTCAGAATTAACAGAGGAGAGATGACAGAGATCTGGTTCACTCCCCTCTATGGGATGCTGGCACCGCGGGGGGGATTATCGTGCCATGCCACAGCACCAGCCGCTGCGTGACTGTTTCTTGAAGGCAACTCTAAGAATAAATATATTGTGTTGTTTTTGCAGATACGGTTAAAAAGCTCCAGGACCAAAAGCATGACATGGAAAGAGAAATCAAGACCCTGCACAGGCGCCTTCGGGTAGGGTGCCTCTCTGTGAGCTGTGTGAACTCTGATGCATTGTCCCCGAGCTTGTGGTGGTTCATCCCAAGCCATGGGTACGAGGACAGCGCTGACCCTGGTGGGCCTGGCACCAGAAGCAGGTGCCCTCCTCTGAGGCCAGGACTCGGGGGCTGCGCTTTGGGTCAAGGAGTAGCTAAGTCATGTTAGGACGATGGATTCAGGAGACAAGTATTGCATTTTGGAAAGGAAGGTAGAGTATCCCAAACTGAAGCTGTTGCTTTCCTGTGGGTCAGTGAGCTTGCCAACAACCGTCACTCATGTGCTACAGAGGTTTGTGTTGCTGGACAGGGGAGGATAATCTCACAGTTCTAGTCCTTCCATGGGTGCTCAGGTTGCTTCCATGACGCCAGAAAGTTGCTGCTGGGTGAGCGGGGCTGGGCCCTGGTGCCGGAGAGGCCAGGCTTGCCCAGCCATCTGCACCCAGCCACACCCGCATCCTCCATGGCTGTGGGAAGCGGCAGACCGTGTCATTCTTACCGATTCTTTGTGTAGCTTTGTGTGTCTATATTGAGTTTTGTGTTTTTCTTCTGGCTTCCTCTTCCTTTTCCTTTACTTTTGATTTTTTTTTTCCCTCCCTGTTCGTTTTTGATGTCAGGATATTTATAGTTTGTCACTGTATGGTTCACATACCATTTATATACCTTCCTGAGCTTTGCAGAGATAAAGCTCTGTAGATTTCAGTCGGTGTTTATTTTTGTATTCTTAGCTTTGAAACTGGCACGAGGAAGGGAAGCCTGACGTTATTATTGAGATTTATTGGGTGCTGTGAGTGCAGGGGGTCCCAGTAGGCAAGATCAGCTAGAAAAGTCTCTCTCTTGGATCACAAGTTCTCTGATCCTTGTTGTATTGCCCGATAGAAATAGCTGGCGACACGTCTTCGGGATTCAAACAGATCAGTTTTGGGAGGTTGGGGCATTGTGGCAGTCTAGTCCAAAGCAAGTGTGATGGCCTTGAGATGACTCTAAACTGCCATCTTTTGGAAATAAAATTTGAGTCTTTGGGTTGCAGGAGGAGTCTGCGGAGTGGCGCCAGTTTCAGGCCGACCTCCAGACTGCCGTGGTCATTGCGAACGACATCAAATCTGAAGCCCAGGAAGAAATTGGCGACCTGAAGCGCCGGCTCCACGAGGCCCAGGAGAAAAACGAGAAACTCACGAAAGAGCTGGAGGAAATAAAGTCACGCAAGTACGTTCTGAGAAGCCCACCACGCACCTGTGCATCTATTGTGTGACCTGGTGTGATGGAAAGAATGCAGGCAGTCGTCGTTGACTGAGGATTTATTTTATTTATTTGAAAGGCAGAGTGGCAGGAGAGGAAGAGACAGAGAAAGAGATCTTCCATCCAATGGTTTATTCCTCCCAAATGCCTGCAGTGGCCCGAGTTGGGCCAGGCTGAAGCCAGGAACCTAGCACGTTGGCTAGTGCATTGGCTGTCTCCTGCTGCCTTGCCAGTAGGATACTTGTAGGCGTCTGGGCCCCAAGTGGAGCAGCCAGAGTTTAAACTGACTTTCTGCATGGGGTGTCAGTGTCCCAGGGGCTGACTTCACTTGCCATGCCACAGCACTGGTCCCAAGTTATAGGCTTTAACCCTATGGAATTTAGAACTTCTAGTGGAAACTACCTAAACTTCTCACGCTGTATTTTAAAATGAAGACAGGACCACCTGCTTTCTGGTGTTGTTGCAACCATATAATAGGACAGTGGCCACCAAATGCCTAGGACAATAGCCAGTAGGTTTAGCCTGGCCACCAAATGCCTAGGACAATAGCCAGTAGGTTTAGCCAAGTACTATTTTTGAAAAGCCACGTAGAGAATGCTAAGGGGGAAAAAAAACAAACAAAAAAAGGATTTAAAACGAGTTTTTGTGTATCACTACGTGAGGAATTTGCACTTGTTTTGTCTTATAACCACATGCATGTACATGGTGGCATTTTTGTTTTTTCTTAACATCCCTCTGTTAATGAGACATGGGTGTCTGGATCATGAGGCTGGGCCTGCTGCTGTGGAAAGCCTACCTCAAAGGGAATATTCCATTGGATTGTAAAAGCTCAGTAGCCCTTGAGACCGAAAGAGGTAGCGTACCCTTTTGGGGAACGCTGATCCTTGAGGTCCGCAGACTCCCAAGGGTTTCCCAAGACCCCTGTAGGGGCTTGATGAGGTCAGGCTGTTTGTGCTGACATGTTTAGCCGTCACTATGCTGCCTGCACAGAGAGAGCTGAACAAACAAGTAACTGTGGAAGAATCAAGGCCTTGGCCCCAGAGTGTATCTGGGGCCACTGGAGGTCTCCACTGCCACAAGGTGGCTCCCCTCACGATGTCCCTGGGGAAGGGGTAAGCGAGTCATTTGGCTGAATCTCAGTCCAGGATATGCTTTCCCGTGCTCCGTGTGACAGGGCGGGCAGACACGTATCCACCCTGTGCATCCACAAGGCGCTGGCTGGAGGAAAGCACTGTGTGAAACTTAAGCCCTTGAGCTGCTTGCTGTTTCCATGGAGCACCGTTGTCCCTTGCCAGTGACTGACAGACCATCCCGATTATGTGTTTGGTGGACACTTCTTAAGAGTAACAGAGAGAGCCTGTCACTCCAGGGACCTGTGGGCCATGTCGGGTGCACTGATGAAATGGGGCCTTCCCAGTGAGCGTTAGGAGTTTGGAGAACTTGTAACTGCGGTTGCAGGCCAGTCAGCGTGCCATGGTGAAAGACTTGTCTAATGAGATCATTGGTGACTATAGCACATGCAGTTTCAAATTGTAATATAATGACAGGCAGTTGGAAAGTCTGTGTAAGTCAGTGAACTAGGATTTTCCTTATGAGCCATGCACATTCCATGGTCAGATCCATTCAAGGTTCAAGGTAGAGCAGTGGACCTTTTTTCTTTTTTCTTTTTTTTTTTTTAAAGATTTATTTTATTTTTATTACAAAGTCAGATATACTGAGAGGAGGAGAGACAGAGAGGAAGTGGAGCTGCCGGGACTAGAACCAGCAGCCACATGGGATCAAGGCGAGGACCTTAGCCACCAGGCCACGCTGCCGAGCCCGGACTTTTTTTTTTATAGGTGATTTTGAAAGGCACAATCAGTGAGGAAAGAAGGAGAGAGATCTTCCGTCCGTTGGCTCACTCTCCGAATGGCCGGAGCTGGGCTGATCGAAGCCAGGGGCTCCCTCTGGGTTTCTGCATGGTGGCAGCAGTCCAGGGACGTGGGCCGCATCAGCAGGGAGCAGCTGGAATTTGACCTGGCACCCATATGTGATGTCACTGGTGGTGGTGTCATGTGCTATGCTACAGCATTGGCCCCTGCATTCTATAACTTCAGTAACTTCTGCTTGTTACATTTTCTTACGTTGTCATGGAATAGGCATGGCTAGCCAAGGCTATTAAAATAGTCTTCCCTTGGGGTCGCGGTGCTGTATAGTAGATTAAACCTTTGCTTGCAATGCTGACATTTCATATGGGCACTAGTTCAAGTCCTGGCTGCTCCACTTCCAACCCAGTTCCCTGCTAGTGGCCTTGAGAAGGCAGTGGAATATGGCCCATATCCCTGAGGCACTGCAACCACGTGAGAGATCAGATGAAGCTCCTGGCTTCTGGCTTTGGACCAGGCCAGCTCTTGGCACTGCAGCCATTTGGAGATTGACGGAAGATCTGTCTCTCCAAATTTGCCTTTCAAATAAAAAATAAATCTTAAGAAAAGAATTCTTTCCTTTCAGTCTACATTATCCTTGTGAGACCTGCTGTTTTCATATCTTAGTTGGATTCAGGAGAAATGAGAATCTGTCTTAGAGGCAGTTTAAGAGATATTATAAAACTCTGGGCCCGGCGGCATGGCTTAGTGGCTAAAGTCCTCGCCTTGAACAGGCTGGGATTCCATATGGGCGCTGGTTCTAATCCCAGCAGCTCCACTTCCCATCCAATTTCCTGCTTGTGGCCTGGGAAAGCAGTCGAGGACAGCCCAAAGCCTTGGGACCCTGCACCCGTGTGGGAGGCCTGGAGGAACTCCTGGCTCCCGGCTTTGGATTGGCGCAGTACCGGCCGTTGCGCACACTTGGGGAGTGAATCATCGGATGGAGGATCATCTTCTCTGTCTCTCCTCCTCTCTGTATATCTGACTTTGTAGTGAAAATAAAATAAATCTTAAAAAAAGAGAGAGAGATACTGCAAAACTCTGCTACTCTTTTTGCAAAGTTTTTAGTTTGAAATACATGTTTTGTGCCCAGTGCAATAGCATAGCAGCTAAAGTCCTTGCCTTGAACGCACGAGGATTCCATATGGGCACCGGTTCTAATCCCTGCAGCTCCGCTTCCCATCCAGCTCCCTGCCTGTGGCCTGGGAAAGCAATTGAGGACGACCCAAAGCCTTGGAACCCTGCACCCACATGGGAGACCTGGAGGAAGCTCCTGGATTCTGGCTTTGGACTGGCTCAGCTCCAGCCATTGCAGCCACTTGGGGAGTGATTCAGTAGACGGGAGATCTTCCTCCATGTCTCTCCTTCTCTCTGTATATCTGACTTTCCAATAAAAATAAGTAAATCTAAAAAAATGCATGTTTCATAAAAATGCTTCAGTTATGTTAGTACTGGATTTAGTTTTTATTTTTAGCTGAAGTAGTTATTTTATGTGTTAGTTTAATGTAGTAGGTGTCATCAGTAACTGATGATTAAACAATGGTAATCAGTAAACAGAAGGTTTTTGAAAATCTTATTATTATTTTTTTAATGTTAAGACTACCAATCACGAGGTTAAGCTTGGTAGCTAGTGGCTGAAGTCCTCGCCTTGCACATGCCAGGATCGCGTATTTGCACCGCTTCTAATCCCGGCAGCTCCACTTCCATCCTGCTCCCTGCCTGTGGTCTGGGAAAGCAGTCGAGGATGGTCCAAAGCCTTGGGACCCTGCACCCGCATGGAATACCGGAAGAAGCTCATGACTCCTGGCTTCAGATGGGCTCAGCTGCAACTTTTGCAGCCACTTGGGGAGTGAACCAGCAGACAGAAAATCTTTCTCTCTCTCTCCTCTCTATAAATCTGACTTTCCAATAAAAATAAGTACAATCTTAAAAAAAAAAAAAAAAAAAAGCAAAAAACTCTACCAATCCTGACAGTTTGTTCCACCTGAGACCTTATGGTCCAAAAGTGCCAAATGGCTCTCAGTTGCAAATTTTCCTCACTACTGGCTTAATTTTTATCCTCATATATACACACTTAATAATTATGTGGTATTTATAAACTCTGCCATTAATTGCTTATTCTAGGGGAGAGTTTTTCTGTTTGTTCAGTGCGTTGGAGAGGGCCAGCAACGAGGCAGGATTGGTGAGTCAGGGCGCATCACACCGATTGCCTCTCAGACTGATTACCAACCTGGGCCTAGGCTCTTTTTTCCTTCATAGACATTCTGTATGGATACTGCAGCAGCTTCCTTCTGAACCTCTGGCTTTGGGTTTGCATCCTTGTGTGTCACATGTGTCTGTGAGCACAGCACACACAGCACACACAGCACACACAGCACACACAGTGCCTGTTGCCGTTCCCAGGTCCTCGGCCCTGTGAGGAGACTCTTCGGTGTGTCAGGGTCTTTGATCTCACCTCCCTCAGATCAAAGTAGAATCTGGTGGTTATTTAAGTTACTTAGGATAACTTGAAATGAAAAATTTAATATTTCCCAGTACTTAGAAGGGAAGTGAAAGTGTTAGATTCGGTAATCAACTCAGCTGATCTGGTTTTTTAAAAGATTTATTTATTTGGAAGGTGGAGTTTGCAGAGAGAATGATAGAGAGAGAGAGAGAGAGAGGTAGAGAGAGATTGGTTTTTCATCCCTTGGTTCACTCCTGAAGTGTCTGCAATGGCTGGAGCTTGGCCAGTCTACAGCCTAGAATGGAGCTTCTCTGCGGCTCCCACGTGAGTGGCAGGGGCTCAAAGACTTGACCTAGCTTCTGCTGCTTTTCCCAGGCACATTAACAGGGAGCTGGATCAGAAGTGGAGCAGCCAGGACTTGAGTTCGTACCCATATGGGATGCCAGTACTTGCATGTGGATGCTTTACTTGCTATGACAGAATGCTGACCTTAACTGATACAGGTTTTTTTTTTTTTTTTTTAATTTATAGTTTATTTCAGAGAGGAAAAAGAGATAGGGAGAAAACCTTCACCCACAGTTTCGCCCCTCAAATACCTTGGCTGAAACTTGGAGCTAGGAATGAAGTCTAGGTCTCCTATGTGGGTAGCATAGACCTCAGGCCTTGAGCCGTCACCTCTGCCTCCTAGGGTCTGCACTTGGCAGGAAGCTGGATTCAGGCTCTAGAGGTGGGACATGCACTCAGCACTCAGAGAAGAGCTGCACGCATCCTAAATGGTGTCCCAACCACTAGGCCAAACCTGCCTGTTCCCATTGATACCAGGTTTTTTGTTTTGTTTTGTTTTGTTTTGTTTTAAGAAAGGCTGACATGTTTCCATGCTTTTCACTCGGGAAGGGGAAGTGTTTATTTTCTCAGCCATGTGTTGAAATACCCCGACTTGAATGTCGTTTGCAGACAAGAGGAGGAGCGAGGCCGGGTCTACAACTACATGAATGCTGTGGAGAGAGATCTGGCAGCTTTGCGGCAAGGGATGGGGCTGAGCAGAAGGTCCTCAACTTCCTCAGAGCCAACCCCTACAGTGAAAACCCTCATCAAGTCCTTCGACAGTGCATCTCAAGGTGATGCTGAGCTCTGCCTCAGGCCTGTGGCGCTCTCCCTTCGGTTGGCCTCCAGGCAGTACTTCAGAGTTGCTGGGGGTGAATTTTTAAAGCAGGCGGATCTGTTTGGATTCAGAAACATCAGGCTGGGGCTTGCTTGGATTATAACAGTTAAGACTCATTAATGCGTAGAATAGGGGTTAGGGTTAAATGAAATCACCTTTATTTAAATTCCCAATACGTAAATATATCTTCCTAGATGAACTTGTAAACATTTTACACCAGAAATACATTTGTCTAAAACATGAGACCCCAAATCCCTAGAATTTTTTTTTTTACATTCTCTGTCAACTTTTCCTGCTAAATAAAAGAAATGAATCGATGTCCAAAAGTCAAGTGTAAGCCCAATTCATAGGTTTTTAAGCTTTTTTCCTCCAATCAGAGAGCCATACAGGACAAACACAGTTTGCACATACTTAGTTTGAAATGACTAAGTGACAGGAGGCCGGAAGCGGGCTTCTGGAGCCCAAAGTTTCCGTGTAGTCAGTTAATCTACAGTGGCACAGTAGGAGTCAGGAGGAGCCGGGTGTGGAGCCTGTGGAGGCATTTCTGCGCTGTCAGTTGAACTTGAATGGTGCGGGAGGAAGTTGGAAGAGTGGGATGTGGAACCTCCATTTCCATCCACACTGTGCATCACTGGCTGATCAACCAGCTGCACACACCCCCTACGCCATCACAACAAGCAGCAGCTTAGCACACGACACTGGCCCAGAACACTTAATGCCAATGAAAGCGAGAAAATGAAACGACAGGAATAACCAGGATTAGAACCTTGACTACTCTGGGGCAGCAAACCATGCACCTGTGGGGAAGAGAAGCAAGCGCCATTGGCTAAGATCAAGTGAAGAAGCAAGTGCCTGTGTGCTGGGGTCAGACTGCGTGTTCAGTGTAGGTCAGGTCCCAGCTAAGGCAGAACATTGGTGATTCTGGGGAAATCTGTAAGTGGACACCAGGCAAGAAAGCTACCACTGCATGAAGCTGTGTTGATTCTTTACTTAGTTATTTATTATTTGCTTTTATTTATTTACTTTTAGTACCGAACCCTGCAGCAGCTGCAATTCCTCGTACGCCTCTCAGTCCCAGCCCTATGAAAACCCCTCCTGCAGCAGCTGTGTCCCCCATGCAGGTGAGTGTCTGGCATTAGAAGGAGAGTCCTCCCCCCGAAGCCGTTCACATGCATGTCAGGTGGGCAGGTGATGGCCTCATAGGGCAAGTCTTTGGGATTCATTTCTGAAAATGCTATGAATTTCTTCGAGGTAAGTGTAAATTGTGATATTCTGAAAAACTTCCTGACAAAAAATCCCTGACAGTAAAGGTAACATCTGCTAACTGCCGAGGGCTGTGTGCTGTTGTGAGTGCTTCATCGTCGTAGCTCATTTAATCTTTACGGCATCCCTCATGGGTGTCAAATGCTATTCATACCCCACTGTTTACTAAGGCCCAGAAAACTGAAGGGAAGAAGTGACAACCCTAAGATCTGATCAGCATGGGAGTTTTGACCTGTTCCGTTTCCGGCCTGGGCTGGTTCACCCCTCCTTAGGCAACCCGGTGGTCCTCCATTCCCGAGAGGTCACCATATTGATGCTGAAATTAGTGCGAAATTAGTGCAGACACCCAATCGGCATAGCGCACTACACCCAGAACTCCTGGACTCGAGCGATCCTCCGACCTCAGCCTCCCGAGTAGCTGGGACTACAGGCGTGTGCCACTGTGCCCAGCAGCCCTAAGATCTGAACCGCCATGCATCACTATGTCACCCCCAGGACATGTCTCTGTGTAGAGACTTCTTTAAGATTTGTTTTATTTTTATTGGAAAGACAGATACACAGATAGAAGGAGAGACAGCAAGATCTTCCATCTGCTGTTCACTCCCCCAGGTGGCTGCAAAAGCTGGAGCTGAGCCCATCTGAAGCCAGGAGCCATGGCTTCTTCCAGGTCTCCCAGGCAGGGTCCCAAGGCTTTGGGCCATCCTCTGCTGCTTTCCCAGCCCGCAAGCAGGGAGCTGGATGGGAAGTAGAGCAGCTGGGGGCACAAACTAGCGTCCATATGGGATCCCAGTGGTTGCAAAGACAAGCATTTAGGTACTAGGCTATCATACCAGGCCCTCTAATAGAGGTGTGTGCTGCTGCTGTAAGGGACTTGGATAGCAGTCATGTTGTTTTCTACATTGCCCTGGGTTTACTGGGCAGCTCTTCACTGCCTTTACTTGGCCTCACTGCTGGAGCTGTGCTCAACCAGAGGTGGGTGGGGGCCTGGCTTTCACATGAGAGTCAACAGAGCTTTGTTAGACCCAGGCCTGGAACCCGGGCAGTGTGGCTTCCATCCTTTCTTTCTGTACCAAGCAGCAGGTTTCAGAGCCAGCTGTGATGCAGGGTGGGCTGAGGGCTGCACAAAGCACAGGTTCAGAGAAGCGTGGATTGTCCACATTGCCGGTCCTTTGTGTACAGGTTTCGGTAGCTGCTTCCCTGTGGGTGGAGGCTTGGTACTGTAGCTCCCTCTGTGCCTTCATCTGTGCACTTCTGGGGAGTGAGGCTGGGGTGGGGCAGTTCCACATGGGTGTGAGTGGCCTCAGAAAAAGTGGCCCAAAACTGAGTGACCCACGATAGATGGTAGCCGTGGCCACACCTTTTCCCAGAAGTGATAGAATCTGGACACAGTTTCTCCTTGAGTTAAAGGTTTCCTGCTGTGTTTGTAGTGTCTGCGTGTTGTGTGAGTGAACCTATGAACTCTGGGGAAGCTTGGTTGAACTGTGTGCTCCCATTGCATGTATAATGTTGCAAGCCGTCAAGCTCTGCATTTCCACACATGTCCAAGACATTGTGACATTGTCTTACTTTATATGGAGCTAAGGGTGTTTTATTGTCTACCCATGATATTTAATGTTTTCTCTGTTTTCTCAGAATCAGGTTTTTTTTTTTTTCCTAAAGATAAAAACAAAGAAGAGGTGCCAGGTATAATGAACCTCAACTAAGCTGTTTTTTTCTTTGTAGTGTTTGTCAGTTGAAATTTAATGCACAGGGCCTCATTTTGTAAGATGGGAAAAAATGTCATTTCTGTAATTTGAGAAGCGCTAACAATTGCAAGTGACATTTAGTAGCTTCATAGTACATGATTAGTGCGGTGCTTCTCAGACCTAATGTTTATAACAGTCACGTGGAAGTATTTTCAACACATGGATTCCTGGCCTCTGCCTAGTGAACAGACTCTCTGGGGACTGGGGTCCAAGATGGAGACGGTTGCTTTGTGAGCACTCTGTGGGTGGCAGGTCTGCCTTAGGCCTGGAGCGAGACAAGCGACTGCTATGGCAGATAGCCGGAAGGCTGGACAAGCCACAGGGTTCAGCAGTTCTCAGGCCTTGTGCAAAGGCTGTGCGATGCGGGTACCTGGAAAAAGAGTGAAGTGGAGAGGGGAAATTACTGCAGCTTGCATTTTTCCTTGGAGGTATTTTCCAGACGGTAGGGTGGGGAGGATGAGCCCCCACGTGGCAGGGAATGGTGAACCAATTGGAGGAATCACAGTAAGACTGCTAGACCCTGCAGGGGTCTAGACCCTGGGAAGAGCAGGTGCACGGGCGGGCCGCTGGGTCTGTGTGGATGCTGTCTGTGCGGATGCCGTCTGTGCATGCACAGGGAGCAGCGCTTCTGGGCGGGGCAAGACCAGCTCTCCAGGAGCAGCTGCGGTGCCTTCAGACAGATGGTCCCACCAGCACAGGCCCCTCAAACGCCATCCCTGCAACAGAACCAAACATCCCGGGCTAGAGGCAACTCTAGGTCTGCTCTAGAGACCCTAACGAACACCTTCAGCCCACCCAGGGAGGCCCAGAATTAGCCGTGGCCGGCAGCCTCTGTGGTGACTCTTGGGAGTCAGCTCTTAATTTCTGGTCCAAAGAGTGTGGCAGCAGTGATGGGGTGTCCCTTTCAAGACGAGGAGATAAAAAGATGGACTCGGTCTGCAGCGTTCCTCTTGGTGTCTCCTGTTTCTGCTCGCTCTGTGGAAACCCAGTTGCCTGGGGAGAGGCCCACACCAGCCGCCCCCAGAGCAGAGTTCTGCAACCCAGTGACAGCCGGGTGTCGCTGCCTTGTGAGAGACCTTGAGCCAGAGCTGAGCTTGCGGACCCATAGAAACTGTGAGATCATAAATGTTTATAGTTTTAAACCTCTGAAGTTTCGGGGTAATTTGTCGTGTAGTATAGATAACTAATACAGTAGCTTATTTACCCGCCAGAACAAAGTGTGATACTCTTTAAAGAACTGCAATAAATACAAGGCGCAGTGTTGTAAAATACATAATGTGGCCTGTAAAAAAAAAATCACCAGACAACGATGAGGCAGAAAAATATGACCTGTAACCAGGAAAAAAAATATTAATCACTTGATGCTGTCCTGGAAAAAATAGAAACGGTGGACTGATTATTCGTTGATAGGCCCTGTGGGCCTAAGGACGTACATGGGATGTGTCCGTGGTGGAGAGGAGTAGCAGGTGAGTTCCCAGAACCCAGGGAAAGACCAGCACCTTGCACGTTGTATCAGCGACCCCCCGTCTGGGATGAGGCACAGAGAGGTGAAGAGGAGGAGGCAGGTGGTCTGAGCCTTTGACTTTTGGGGTGAAATCAGATGTCCTCATATACCCTAAATTTGAATCCAAGGAAAAAAGTGTTGGAAAAGAAAGAATAATTCAGGTTTATCCAAGCTGGGTAGAAATTGCATACTCACAGATCCAAGAAGATTCATTCACTAAGGCAAGGCAGACACATACAAACACACGGATGCTCCACAGTAAGGTGCTACCCAAAACCCTAAGAAAATCTTGTTAATAAAGATTTACTTATGGGCCCGGCGGCATGGCCTAGCGGCTAAGGTCCTTGCCTTGAAAGCCCCGGGATCCCATATGGGCGCCGGTTCTAATCCCTGCAGCTCCACTTCCCATCCAGCTCCCTGCTTGTGGCCTGGGAAAGCAGTCGAGGACGGCCCAGGGCTTTGGGACCCTGCACCCGCGTGGGAGACCCGAAAGAGGTTCCTGGTTCCTGGCATCAGATCGGCGTGCACCGGCCCGTTGCGGCTCACTTGGGGAGTGACTCGTCGGATAGAGGATCTTCCTGTCTGTCTCTCCTCCTCTCTGTATATCCGGCTTTCCAATAATAACAAAATCTTAAAAAAAAAAAAAAAAGATTTATTTATATAAAAGCAAGGCAGAGAGAGCCTTCAGGTGCTGATTGGCTCCTCACATGGCCACAGCAGCGAGGGCTGGGCCAGGCCGAAGTCAAATACACAGAGGAGGAGAGACAGAGAGGAGATCTATCCGATGATTCACTCCCCAGGCTGCCGCAGTGGCTGGAACCGCTCTGATCCAAAGCCAGGAGCCCGGAGCCTCCTCCAGGTCTCCCACGCAGGTGCAGGGTACCAAAGCTTTGGGCCGTCCTCGACTACTTTCCCAGGCCACAAGCAGGGAGCTGGATGGGAAGCAGGTATTAGAACTGGTGCCCGTATGGGATCCTGGCGCATGTAAGGCGAGGACTTTAGCCGCTAGGCTACCATGCCAGGCCCCAGGAACTTCTACCAGATGTCCCATGTGGGAGAGCACAGGACTTGGGCTGTCTTCCACTGCTCTCCCAAGCATAGTAGCAGGGAGTTGGATCGGCAGTAGAACGAACCAGATCTCCAACCAGTGCCTGAGTGGTATACTGGCATTTGCAGGAGGCCAGTGTGACTGCCATGACCAAGAATGCCATGTACCCAAGAAGAAAGGATAACATTTACTTCAACAAAATGATTCTATTTTTTTTTTAAAGATTTATTTATTTTTATTGCAAAGTCAGATATACAGAGAGGAAGATCTTCCATCCAATGATTCACTCCCCAAGTGGCTGCAGTGGCTGGAGCTGAGCCAGTCCAAATCAGGAGCTTCTTCTGGATCTCCCACGTGGGTGCAGGGTTCCAAGGCTTTTGGCCGTTGTCTGCTGCTTTCCCAGGCCACAAGCAGGGAGCTGGATGGGAAGCCGGGCTGCCGGAATTAGAGCCGGCGCCCATATGGGATCCTGGTGTGTACAAGGCAGGGTCTTTAGCCGCTAGGCTACCACGCTGGGCCCAACAGAATGGTTCTTTATGACTTAGTTTTGGTTGACAAAAAAAAAAAAAAACTGATGACATTTCACACTGATTCATAGTAAAAACTTAAGCAAACTAGAAAAAGAGGATGACACCCTCATTCTAAAAGACAGGGTTTGTGCAAAGTCTCCAGTTAACATCATGGCTGATAGGGAGACCCAGTACTCTCCAGCAGGACAGGGACCAAGGCGAGGAGGCACTCACTGGTTTCGTCTAGCGTTTAGCTCCTCCTTTGTACAAGCAGGCCAAGGAAAGCAATGAAAGCAGACTGGGAAATGAAGTGAAGCCCTCATCATTTGCTGATGACATGGTCATTTATTTAGACAATCCCAAGGAAGCCACGGAAAAGCTTCTGGAGATGCGCAGTGTTAGCAGGTTACAGACTTGCTGTTCAAAAGCCTCACATAGACTTGGGTGTCCTAGCACGGACAGCTGGAAATTGATGTACTTAGCAATACTTGAATGAAATATACATGAGACCTGCAGATTGGAAACTAGGAATTAGGAAACTAGGCATCTGGAATTCCTAGGAAACTAGAAATCTGAGGAGAATTAAGTAGTCAATGGGCAAAGTGTTAATGTGTGGAAGATCCGACAGTATAAGCAGCATTTTGGGATTCTTTGTTCTGAACAGTCCCAGTTAAAAACCCAGAGCTTTTTTGGCTAGAGATGAACAATTTAATGTAAAATTTAAATTGGAAATGCCAAAGACCCTGAATATTCAAAGCACCCAGGGGGACAAAAAAAGAACAAAACGAGAGAACTGCTGCTTCCTGATTGGGGCAGTTGCACTGGATTAGGTCAGGACAGTGTGGTGCTAACGTACGTTTCAGCATTGTTGCTGGGCTAGGTACAAGTGCACAAGTAGGCCAGTTGATTTTCCCCAGGGGGACCAGGGCAGCCTAGTGGGTGAGTCGTAATCTGTTCCACGAAAGATTGTGAAGCAGCTCAGTGTTCACATAGTCTAGTTACAGCCCTTACCTTGTGATATATCCAGAGGCTGAGACTGACCGTGTTGTCTTCCATGTAAAACCTAAAACCATACAATGTCTGCTTGAGAACCCCACGCAACATTACAATCCCCCCCCTTTTTTTGAATGTTCATGAATATTTTAATAACATTCTCTAATATTGAGACATCCACTGATGGTTTTAATATTTGTTACTACTAACAGTGAAATGCAAAACAAGCATGAATTTATTTTATACCACAGCAAATCAGGAAAGCAGGCCACAGTTGCCACATCCAGTGTTAATCTTCAGACAGCAGCACCTCCACGCGGCTGACCCCCAGGCACTCGGATCCTACCAGCTTCGGAGGTGTTCCATATTTGAAGCGTTTATCTTCAGCTTTTTTTTCTGAACTCATTGTTGGGATCTTTCCAGTAAGGGTTGTCTCCTGCTTGGCAGTACATGAACACACATCCTTATGTAGCAGACTTCACTGCCTCTTGTACAGCTGATTCAGCCTTCATGCAGCTGGGACACTAGCTCTTCCATCTGGTATCCTTATACCCGGAAAAATAGGCAAAAACCATCTTGTCCTTGTATGTCTCCATGACCCAGCTGAACTTCTTGAAGCCAGAAATACACATCTCCTTATAGCTGGCCATTGGGCGAGTGTGAACCCGGAGACTTGCACAAGTGGGCGGGGCTGTAGCCCACATGGGACAGGTGATCATGACCTGTTAGAATCGAAAGTCATTTGCACACAGAAAGCAGGAACCAGGAAAGCAAATTGAAAAATTTGGCATCAGAATTTAGGGTGTCTTCAGAAGCTATAAAGAAAATGCAAAGGCAAGCTTCAGACTGGAGAGACTGAATTCATAATGTGTTTATCTGATAGAAGACTTGCATTCGGGAAAATGAAAAAGATTTGGGGGTGGGTGGGTGGAGAAATAAAACATGTCTCCAGCGAGGGTAAACAAATGGCTTCCTGCCTGTGAGAAAATGCCCATCCTCTTTGATCATCAGAAAAACGGAAATTAAACCTGCCTTGGGATTCTGGGCAAGCCCTGGAGTGACCAGGATCAAAGAAGACTAGCAGTATCAAGTGTAGGAAGGATGTGGAGGATCAGGACTTCACTGGTTTCTGCTAAACATATGAAAATAGTAGTTTGAAGGTACCTAGGGAAGGGTAGTGATGTGGCACAGTGGGTCAGGCTGCCACGAGCATCCCTTATCCAAGCACTAGTTTCAGTCATGGATGTTCTGCCTCTAATACAGCTCCCTGCAAACCCTAAGGAAGCAAAGGACGATGCCTAGGTACTTAGGTCCTTGACACCCACGTGGGAAACCCAGATGCAGGGCTGTTGGCTCTGGGACCCAGGCTTAGCTGTTGGGGGAGTGAACTAGCAGGTGGAAGATCTCTGGATTGCTCTGCCTTTCAAGATAGGTAAATAGATGGATGGGTCGGTGGTGGGTGGGTGGAGTCATGTGCATCTTACGTAAGAGTTGGAGGAAAGCCAAAGGCCTAAAGCATGAGAAACAGACAGGTAAACTACGTGTTTGTGGAGATGTGGCAGGAGATGAAGCAGGGGAACTGAAGGGTTTGGGGTGCTTGTGGTGGACGTTTCAGCCTGCTGGTGAATGCCTAAGTCTGGAGCAGAGGTGGCCAGGAACACAGCTGGGCACTGGGTCAAATGTAGCAGATTGCGAGCAGGAAAAGGACTTGAGATTTGTTCGAAAGCAGGACGTGAATGATCAGTAAAACTACAATTGGAAGTCATCTATATATGTATTTGAAACTAATTTTTTTTAAAGTTTAGTGAATAGTATATTTTAAGAATTCCCTTTTAAACGTCTTTTTAAACTTTAATTTGAAAGAGTTAGGCATCACCCAAATGTTGGTTCAGTCCCCAACTGCCTGCAGCCAGAGCTGAGGTGTGCTGAATCCAGGAGTCAAGAACTCCATCCAGATCTTCCACATGGGTGCTAGGGACCCAGGGACTTGAGCCTCTTCTGCCTCTAGGGTGTGTGTGAGCAAGAAACTGGAAACAGTAGTCAGGACTTGTAACAAGAATCTCCAGTAGGAGGTGCCAGGTTTGCAGCTGATGACTTGATGCCATCATAAAAGCCTGCCCCCGTTAAGAATTCTCTTTAAACACAGGAATGAAATTGCCCTCAGAATACCATTGGCTGTCTGGTCCCTGGTGTAGATTTGTTAATAGAGAAAGTGGGAGTGATGAGAATAGAGCCATAGGCCGGATCCTTGTGAGAAATGGAAATGGATTGTATATAGCTGATACCTTGTTTGTGTCCATGTCTGTGTCCTGGTTGTGATAGCATTACCATAAGTTTACTAAACTATACTATAAGAGGTGCATGCGCTCTCTGACCTTGGTTATAGCTGCATGTAAATGAATGTATAATTACATCATAATGAGTCTTTAAAAAAGTACATTGGTTACTTCTGTGTGTATTGTGTATATTTGTGTTATCAAGTTACTATGGTGGTATGGAAGGGATTATCTGCATTTATAACTCAATATCTGCTCTCTAACATTCACTGTCTTTGTGAGTCACCACACCATATATAGCCTAACTTTGACATGGCTTATTTTGTGATTTCAGAGACATTCCATCAGTGGACCAATCTCAGCATCCAAACCCCTGACAGCCCTGTCAGACAAGAGACCAAACTTTGGGGAGCTCCCCGTTCAAGGTACAGCTCACATGTCTAACCATAGCAACATCTTTATCCAAAGCTTATTAATCATATGTCTTAATTATAGCTCAGGAATTGGTTGTTCGAAGTGCGTGCTTCCTGGCAGCTGGGCTTAGCCATTGTGAGGCAGTCTTCATGGTCCCTCGCTGCAGAGCTGCTGTTGTCCTCGTTTTTATAGATATTGCAGGTGCAGCTACAAGAAGCTAAGTGGTCAACTGGTCAGCTGAACCCTTGGCAGCTGGACCCTGGACCCCTTCTCCTCATCTCTGTACGGTGTGATATAGGAGTTACACAGAGAGAGGGAGAGAAGGAGGGAGGGTGAGGGAGAGAGAGAGAGAGAGAGAGAACTTTCATCTAGTGGTTTACTTCCAGGATGGCAGCCAAGGCCGGGGCTGAGCCAGGCCCGGTGCTTGAACTGGCACCCCCATGGCAGCCCCGGTGCTGCTCCCCCTCTCTGCTGCTCTCGTTTTGCCAGCACCACACTCCTTTGTCTCCGCACCTCTGTGCTGACTGCTGTCTCCCCCTGCCTCGGGCCTCTTCTCGCTCCCTGGCCTCTGCTGTGTGTGTGCGCTTGCTCTGGTGGTCAGTGTTTCCTTTCCTATGGCTTAGTCACTGTTTCTGTGCTAAGGATTGTCTGCTCCAGCTTGTTCATCCCCCCCCAGGCCCCTGCTCTTGTGTCCAGTTCCCTACTTGACGTCTGTTTTGATATTCACGCACTGGAGGTGTCCAGCACAAAGTTCCCCGAGAGGTTCCTGCATGGCCTCTACCCTTCCCCATCCCAGCTGACATCTCTGGTGGTAGTTGTGTTCTCCATGAACCCTGGTGGCAACCTTGTTAGCTCCATCTTAGATCTGCTCAGCTGCCTATGAAATCCCATTGACCCTGCTTTTCAGGACTGCTCAGTCATTGTGTTTGCTCTGCTGTCTCCCCATCCAAGCTGATGCCACTCAGTATAGTTAAAGAGGGAAAATCAGAGAGAGAGAGATTGACATCTTTTATCCACTGGTTTACCCTCCCATTGGCCAAGCTGAACCAGGTGCCTGGAATGCCATCTGGGTCTCCCATGAGGAAGATGGGGGCCCAAGCACTCAAGCCATCTTTCCCTACTTTACCAGGAATGTTAGCCACGAGCTGGGTTGGAGGTAGAGCAGCCAGGACTGCAACTGATGCTCACGGGATGCGAGCATCACAAGTGGTAGCTTTACTTGCACGGCGCTGGCCCTGGCTTCCAAAACGTTTTTGCATCTTCATAGACTTACTGTTAGTTCCATTTTGTTTGAGCTTTAGGACAGCATCGTCCTGTCATGAGAAAGCATGCCCTTGGCTGTATTCTAGCTGCATGCACGAGGGTTCAGTACTATCTACACATGGATGTGCTCTGGTCCAGTCACATCTCTTTTGCCCTGAAGTCCATGCCAAGTGCAGTCAGCCAGGAGCCAGACAGGCCAAAGCTCTGGGAGTATGTGCAGCTCGAGCCTTGGGTGTGGAGTTACAGGCTGCAGGTGGCCTCAGGGGAGCAAGTACTCTAGGGAGACGTAACCCAACTTCATCTTGACAAGCCGCTGCCGCTGATCCCCAGAGCCTTCTGCGTTCTCCTCTGTGCTTTCCACATTCCCAGCAGGACAGGTTCCAGTGGGGGAAGGAAATAAGCCATACTCCTTCAGCTCTTCCACATCACGTGGTAAAACGTGGGTCCTGCGCCACATCCTGGTCTGCTGACCTGGGCTGTCCAGAAAGGGAACTCACAAATGCCACCATCACTTGTACTCCGCGAGACTCTCAGGATGAATTCGGGTAACTGGATAAAAATGGAAACTGTCTAGTTATTTCTGTTGGGTTGACTTGTGTGGGTGGGAGGGTCAGGTTCCTGAAAGCGCAGAGTGGATGCGTGAAGAATCCATTCCTTGTTTTCTTATCTGGTGGACTTAGGACATGGAGGTGCCACTCAGCAAGGGTGTGTGCTGGTCATGTGGACTCATGCCCATCTATTCTTTTTTTTTTTTTTAATATTCATTTATTTTTATTGGAAAGTCAGATATACATAGAGGAGGAAGGACAGAGAGGAAGATCTTCCATCCGATGATTCAATCCCCAAGTGACCACAACAGCTGGAGCTGAGCCAATCCGAAGCCAGGAGCCAGAAACTTCCTGCACGTCTCTCATGTGGGTACAGATCCCGAGGCTTTGGGCCATCCCCAATTGCTTTCCCAGGCCACAGGCAGGGAGCTGGATGGGAAGTGGAGCTGCAAGGATTAGAACCGGTGCCCATATGGGATCCCAGCGTGTTCAAGGCGAGGACTTTAGCTGCTGCGCTGTCACGCCGGACCCCCATCTCGTTTTTGACTTCACACTCCACAATGTCTTAATGTCGAGGACAGCCCAGTGCCTTGGGACCCTGCACTTGCTTGGGAGACCCAAAAGAAGTTCCTGGCTCCTGGCTTCAGATCAGCTCAGCTGCAGCTGTTGCAGCCACTTGGGGATTGAATCATTGGACGGAAGATCTTCCTCTCTGTTTCTCCTCCTCTCTTTATATCTGACTTTCCAATAAAAATAAAATCTTTTAAAAAAAAGTCTTAGCGAGGCTTAGCTGGGAGGTTTCAGATCTGTACAGGAGAGAGAGAAGCACACTTCAGGTGAATATTTATCTGGAAAGTTGTCACCAGTGTGATGTTTTAAACAGTCATAAGAGGAGGAGAGGAGTCGGAAAACAGAACAACCAATGATTCCTGGCCGTGGGGAGCTGCTGTGGTTACGCAGGCTGTGATGAGAGTAGGATGGGATCTGCAGTCCCTCTGAACAGCTCTGCTTCCTGAACTGTTTATCTTGGCACAAATTAAAAAAAAAACACAAACCCATACAGTCTATAATTTTCGTCTCGAAGGCTTAAATTGCCTCATTTCTGAAATTTTAGAAAGTGCTGCCTCTTGTTCTGCTTACACTTAAATAAGAGCGTAAGCATTTAATAGTAGGTCTGGTATTCTACTTTGTTATATGTAGCATGCCTGCATGTCATTTTCAGCAAAACATTTTAGTCCAGGGAACCTCATTAGAGGTGGGCTAATCAGATGTCCTTGTGTTAATATTGTTGGCAGTTGGATTGAGTTGCATGAGGCATGATCGGAGCTATCTCAGTGAACCTTTGTAGATAGAAATGAGTTGGCATTTGTTTCCTATGCCAAAAAAGAAAAGAAAAAAGGTGCAGATTGGCCCCCAGGTTGTAGGTTCCAGTGGTTGAAAAGGTCTTTTTTTTTTTCTTTTTAATATTTATTTTATTTTTATTGGAAAGTCAGATACACAGAGAGGAGAAACAGAGAGAAAGATCTTCCATTCGTTGATTCATTCCACAAGTGACCGCAATGGCCGCAGCTGCACTAATCCAAAGCCAGGCGCCTGGAGCTCTTCCAGGTCTCCCAGGCAGGTTCAGGGTTCAACGGCTTTGGGCCGTCCTCGACTGCTTTCCCAGGCCACAAGCAGGGAGCTGGATGGGAAGTGGGGCTGCCAGAATTAGAACCAGACAGGAACCATATGGGATCCTGGCGCGTTCAAGGCGACGACCTAGCTGCTAGGCCACCATGCTGGGCCCTGTTTGTCCCTTTCTTGATGGAGCTGGAAGTGTTGCATATGTGTGTGCCAATCCACACACTCACACTCTTACTGTTTCTCTCTCTCTCTTTCTCACACACACACACAAACACACACACACACAAACACAGTATGGCTGTCTTTTTATCATCTGTCTGGAACTGTGAGTTAATACTGATGTTTGAACTTCACCAGAGTTATTCCAGCCTTCTGCCTTTCTTTGTAACTTTGTTCTTGTGACAGTGAGAAACCCGAGTCTTCGTTATCTATGTTATATTTACTTATTTTTTTCAACCCTAGATTCTTATATAGTAATTTTCAGAATTACTAAACAACACCCTTAGGAGAAACATATTTTGTTTAGTTGGAAGAGAGAGGTCTTCCATCTGCTGGCTTCCCTTCCCCCACCACCAAATGATTGCACCAGTCAAAGCTGGGCGCGGCCACAGCCAAGAGCTTCTGTAATTCTCCCACATGAGTTCAGTGTCCCGAGTTTTGGGCCGTATTCTGCTTTCCCAAGCACATTAACAGCTGGAATGCTAAGGGAGCAGGCAGAACTGAACAGGCAACTGTCTGGGATGCTGGCATTGTGGAGAGGGGCATTACTACACTACAGCCCCGGCCCAGAGAAACAGCTTAGCAGAATACAATATTTGTGTTGTTTATTTTTTTTTTCCTCTATAACATCTCACTAAAGTGCTCCTCCCTCCTAGAATTCCTTGTTAGTTCCTTTTCTGTCACTCCTTTCCTTTTGGAGTGGTTGTCATGCTTTCACAGTACGATTAATTTGCCCCAGTTTGAATTCCATTTACCCTGTCCCCCCATTCTAGTTGCTTTTTAATTTTAATTATATACAATAGAATGTACTCTTTGTGGTGCATAATTTCATGGGCTTTCTAACATGCATAGTCATGCATCTTAGCAGATAATTCTGTCCCCAGGGTTCCCTCATACTGCCTGGTTACAGTCAGCCCTCCCCCATACCACGACTGGCAGCCAGCAATATGTTCTTCATCGTATAGTTGTGCCTTCCCAGAGTCTGCAGGAAATTAAACTGGCAGTGTATATCCCCCCCACCCCCCGAGTTTGACTTCTCTCACTTAACGGAATGCATTTATTTTGCTGTTATTGGGATACAGTTTTATAAATGAATGTCAATTAGATCTGGTTCGTTGTGTTGCTCAAGTCCAGGTCTTTTATTTCCTTATTGATTTCTGTCTACTTGTTATTAAACTCTGCACATCTAGTCAGTTTGTTTATTTCTCCTTTCTGTCCTGTCACTGAGATGTCCTGCGTTTAGTCCCTTTCAGGATGCAGCCAGGGTAGTTGGGAGGTACACGCATTTGGGATTGTTAGGTCTTCTTAGAATGTGGCGTCCTTTATTGTCATAGAATCTTTCCTCAGGTAATACAACATTGCTTGTTCTGAAATCTGGTCCAGTACTTAGAGAACTGCTTCACCTTGATTTTTGACTTAGTTTTCATTGTAAATTTATCTGAGAGAGGCTTATTTTCCTAATGCCTCCCAGGAGTTGGAACTGGCTTGGACCAAAGCTGGGAGCTGGGACTTCAATCCAGGCCTGCCATCCACGTGGTTAGTGAGAACTCAGTTCTTTGAGTGTAGCATTTCTCGGAACTCTGTCAGCTGAGGTTTTCCCATTTGTTCACTCATTGAGAGCATATTTTCATTGATCATCCTTGAAATCATTGCTTTAAAATTATTTTCTGCTAATTCTAACTTGTAGGTGATCTTTAAATACATTTTCCTTTCTTTTGAATATGGATTTTTTTTGTCTATGTATGTCTGGTAATTTTTGGTTGTGTCCTGGGTAGTGTGTACCACACTTTGTAAAGATTCTTGATTCTGTTTTATCCCTCTGCAGAATATTGGTTATTATATTAGCAAACAGTTAACTCCAAATTTTCTCCTGCAGTTGAAATACTTGTTCAGTTGTCTTTTTCTTAATTCAGCTTGATGAAGAAGTATTCACATATGTACATTTCAAAGAATGGCTTGTCAGTTATTTGACCAGAGTTTAAATACAAAATTTGGGATCCTTTTACTGTGACTCTTCCCTCTTGGTGTTTTCCACACCCTCTTGTTTTTCAACAGATGTGGTTGTTCTGAAGCAGTATTATTATGGATTTTCTTTTTTAAATCCAGAGTTAGAAGAGGGAGAGAAAGACCTTCCATCTCCTGGTTCACTCCCGGGATGGCTGCAGTGGTCATCACTGGGCCAGGCCAAAGCCAGGAAGCAGGACTTCATTTAGGCCTTCCACAGGGCAGGAGCCCATCTACCTGTGCCATCTTCCCTGCTTTTCCAGACCACAAATATGGAATGGGATGGAAAGTGGAACAGCCAGGACTCAAACCGGCACCCATATGGTATGCCAGTACTGCAGACCCTGGCTTCATCTGTGTTTGAAGACTTTACCGTCACTGTTGGCAGGAGCATTGGTCTATTTGGAACTACTCTTCAGCTAACATAAGTCGCCTGTTCAGTGCTGTTTTTATTTTTTCAATTAATTGATTTTTAATAATTGGAGAAGATTCTTGTTTTGAGATCCTTTATTTTGCATGTAAATTGATTTGTCAGACAATAAAGGGACAGTTGCTTCTGTAATTTCTGCAAGAGAGGCTGAAGGTCAGGTGTGCTCCTGACTTCTCCACTTCCATCATCGACTGACAGTGGTACACATCCCTCTAGGCTTGTCCCTTGGCTGAGCGTGGGCTGTCCCAGGTGCTGTTGGTGCTACGTTGACTGAGTCCTTCCTCCTCCCTCTTCATCCTCACCCTCTTTACTCTGTCCCTTCATTGTCCTTTAAAATGCTTTTCAACTGTCCTATGCTAGCCGGGGGTGGCGGGGAGAAGTGGGGAGACCAGACCCCCAGCCCTCCCCCTGTCGCCCACTCACTGCTATGCTTTCTCTTCACCATTTGGTTTCCCCATTTCCCTCTCACCCCCCAGCACATTCTAATTTCAACTTCTGTCCCCACCAGTGTATTGAGGTACTCTACCAACAGCCAGCAGTGACCTCCATGCTACTGGGTTCGCTTCCATCCCACCAGCTGTACGCTGACAATTTCCAAAACTGTGTGTTCACTTCCGGCTTTGTCCTGAAGTGTCTCTCCCGCCCTTGCCCGCTGCCATCTTTCCCTCGGTCCTCAAAGGGTTCTCAAGTTCAAGGCATTCATCTGTCTTCCTTCCCTAGCATGCCTGACCTTCCCTGTCTCTGTTATGGCGTACCTCCTTCCTTATGAGCTCTGCATGCATTTGGTCAGCAGGCCTGTTGGTTCTGTGTCCTTGTATTGCTCTTGAGTGTGTTTTCTTTGCCTTCAGTGATCCATCCGTGTGCGTGTCTGTACCAGCTCTGGCCTGTGCGGTAACTGTTCACTGTGCACGCACCTTCCTTCTACAGCCCACGCTGCCAGGCAGCGCTGATCCAGGAGACCCTCACTGTCCAGACCCCTCACCCCGCAGTGCCTGTGCGGCTTGGCTTGCCTTGCCTCCGACCTGCCCTTGCCCTCCAGGGCCGCAGTCCTGCATTTCTGCTGGTGTTTGCTGAGCACTTGGCCAGGAAGTAGCTTTCCCTTCCAAGCTCTGATTCTCCTTTGCCTGTATAAAAGCCATTAATATTCTAGTTTCCACTTCACTGTCACTTCCTGAGAAGACCTTTCCGGACCTCCCCTCAAAATCAGTCACGTGGCCGGCTGTGTTCCCAGAGCTCGGGGTGCTTACGGCAGCCCAGCACTCACAGCGTTAGGGCTGTCTGCGTCCATTCTAGACTTGGGGTTCCACGGGGACAAGTTCCCAGTTGCCTTTCCTCTTTCCCCCGACCTTTGCACCAGGCCCAGTGCTGGCCAGTCCTAGGCAGACACCCACTGATTTTTTGTTTGATGAATGGATTGAAGACAAAAATAACTCCATATGGCAGTAGGTTGGAATTTTTTTTTCCAGTGGTATAATACGGTCTCTCCAGCTTGCTATACAGTTTTTGTTTTTGTTTTTTAAAACAAAGTGTCCAAGCGAACTTTTGTTCCAGGGAAATTCACTTAGGAATCTTTGGCCTTTTTTTTTTTTTTTAAAGATTTATTCATTTTATTACAGCCAGATATACAGAGAGGAGGAGAGACAGAGAGGAAGATCTTCCGTCTGATGATTCACTCCCCAAGTGAGCCGCAACGGGCCGGTGCGTGCCGATCCGAAGCCGGGAACCTGGAACCTCTTCTGGGTGCAGGGTCCCAATGCATTGGGCCGTCCTCGACTGCTTTCCCAGGCCACAAGCAGGGAGCTGGATGGGAAGTGGGGCTGCCGGGATTAGAACCGGCGCCCATATGGGATCCCGGGGCTTTCAAGGCGAGGACTTTTAGCTGCTAGGCGACGCCGCCGGGCCCACCTTTTTTTTTTTTTTTTTAAATATTTATTCATTTATTTGAAAGGCAAAATTAGAGGGAAAGAGACAGAGATCTTCTGTTCGCTGGTTTACTCCTTAGATGGTAGCAATGGCTAAGGCTGGGCCAGCCCAAAGCAAGGAGCTTCTTCCGGGTCTCCCACATGGTCTCCCACTTGGACCCTCTTCCCCTGCTTTTCCCAGGCATGTTAACAAGAGGCCAGATGGGAAGTGGAGCAGCAGGACACCTGTATGGGATTGCTGGCGTTGCAGGCACAGTCTAACCTGCTGCACCCCTGTGCTGGCCCCAGCCTGCTCTAGTTGATTATAGTGGAAACCATTCTGCTCAGCATAGAAGCAGTGGGCCAGATGGAGCTTTTTTTTTTTTCCTTGAGATTTATTTATTTATTATTGTAAAGGCAGATTTATGGATAAAAGGAAAGACAGAACAGTCTTATGTCCGCTGGTTCAGTGCCTAAGTGACTGTAGTGGTCAGAGCCAATCAATCCGAAGCCAGGAGCCTGGAACCTCTTCCGGGTCTCTCACGCATGTGCAGAGTCCCAAGGCTTTGGGTCATTCTCCACTGCTTTCCCAGGCCACAAGCAAGGAGCTGGATAGGAAGTGGAGCCGCCGGGACACGAACTGGTGACCTATGGGATCCCAGTGGTGCAAGGTTGAGGATTCAGCCACTAGGCCGCCATGCTGGGCCCCAGATTGAGCTCTTGCAGGAAAAATACTTAGAGCACAGAGTGTCATGGTTGTTGAAAGTTGCCATGCATACTTTTATAATGAATAGTGTATTTGGCCTGTGAGGACATTTTTGTACATTTTTACAGAGTTAAGGTAAAAGACCTGCCCAGGTGCTGGGCACACATGTTAGCAGTGAGTCCTGTGGCCTTCTCTTCATTGTGTGGAAGAGAGCAGCTTGCAGCCTCCGTGTGGCTCCTTGGGCGCACCTTCCGCCAGGGAGGGCCGGGATGGTGCCTGTGTCTGCAGCTGACGCTTTCTGTTTTGATTCCTCTCTCACCTCTGTTTTCGCTTTCTTAATTTGCTGCGTTATTTTGGGAGGAGACCAGGACTTTGAGGGAAGTGACTACAGTTTCATAATCATTCGATGGAAATTTTTCTTAGATCTAAATGCCGATTTCTGCTTCGTTTTGTTTTTTCTTTCTTCAATGTCTGTGTCCTGCTGCCTTTGTTGTGTCTGTCAGGGTGTGTGTAAAATGCTCTTCCCGTAAGGATAAATGCCAGTTGTTGGCGGGACCCAGGATTCTGACTGATGCCTCCCAATAGGCTGTGTGCACAGGGTGAGGATTGCTCAAGACAGGCAAGCTGAAATGACTGCTGACAGTGTGGGGCGCACCTTTGTTCACGTGCTCAGCCCGGGCTGCCCACTCCCCAGGCCAGGCCCCTCCTACCTCAGAGGACTGGAAGATGTCCTCTCCGGAGCAGAGGCCGTCGGTGCTTTTCATATCCTCACATTTGGAAGGGGGTGGTTATTTAAATGGCCAGTTCTGAAGAAGTGGTAGGCATGCTGGGTTGGCAAGGACACGGAAACACACACACCCCGCCACCACAGGCTGCTCCCCAGCTGCCACACACACACACATACACACACTCCGCCACCACAGGTTGCTCCCTGGCTGCCACACACACACACATACACACACTCCGCCACCACAGGTTGCTCCCTGGCTGCCACACACACACACACACACACACACACACACCGCCACCACAGGCTGCTTCCCAGCTGCCACACACACACACACACACGCCACCACAGGCTGCTCCCCAGCTGCCACACACACACACACACACGCCACCACAGGCTGCTCCCCAGTGTACACACACCCCTGCCACCCCAGGCTGCCCGTGTGTGGACACACACACACACCCCTCTGGACCCTCCTACCCCAGCCACCACAGGATGCATCCTGGCCGCCCATGTGAGCTTATCCTCTGCTGGCTCTGTTTCCCACCCACCCAGGGTCGCAGCCCTCGGGCTCTTGGCGTCCTCCACACTGACACCCTCATTATTCTTCTGTGGAGATGGGCTCTTCTCCTACCTCTTCTCCACCGAGCAGGGCCAGCTAGCCTTCCCTGCTACCTGCTGGAAATCAGAGTGACTGGCTTTTCCCCTCAGTGGTTTTGTAGCCCTTTCTCATTCTATTGTTCTGAGGATCCCATTGGACTTGGCTGTTGTCTTACTTGTGTGTGGTATCCGCATGGCCACCAGGGACGAGGCTGCTCCTGAGTGTGTCAAGGGGACCTAGATGTAGTAGGAGTCTGTGAACCTGGGCTGGATTGTCCTGAAGAGGTGAGTGGTAGTGTAGACGTGCCTCTCTGCATAGCTAGTGTGGTCCCCAGAAAGGAAACGTTGAACAGAATGTTCTCTCATGTTCCTTCGTTCTTGGAGTTACTCTGGGTGAACAGATGTCAGGACTTGTTGGAGCCTGGGGGCCTGGGTCTGGGAAGGAGGATGAGCCTCCCCCCAAGCCCTGGTGCCCCTGGAGACCCTCCGCTTAGCATCTCATCTCTCGCTGTGCCCTTTCTGCCTATGCAGAGCATCTGCTGAGGACGTCATCCACCAGCCGGCCTGCCTCGCTGCCCAGGGTACCTGCCATGGAGAGTGCCAAGACCATCGCAGGTGACAGCCCCTCGCTAGGACGCTCCCAAGAGTCACAACCATCAGCCCACACCGCTCTCATTAGACCTGTAGTTCTGCTTGCCTCGGGCTCTTCACTTGGTTATTTTTCACTCTGAATTTACCTTGTAGGCCCTTCCAAAGTCTCCGGAGAGCACATTTTCAAAATGGGATTTAAAAACAGAAACAAATCACTAGATAGTTCCTTCTGTTGAACAAATATTTATTAAGTGTCTACAGCAGGGGTGGGGAAAGTCTGGCCCATTTAAGACCAGCAATGTCATTTCGTCTGGGCCTGCCAAAGCAACTGCAAGCAAGACTCAAAATTCATTAAATCGACAGCAGGCTAGTCTTCAAGTCAATTAATTGTTTGAGTGGCTTGCAAACTATATTATAAATGGCCTTACCAGAACAGTTTCCCCACCCGTGGCTTATGGTGTGTCTGGCGATACACTGAGAACACAGATTCACTCGCAGTTGATACAGCATGAGGCATTAGAGTTTTTCTCTCTGAATGTCATAGTGATGTTTGAATAATTATTTCAAAGCACACCAATGGTTTTCTGGAAGTTGAAACTTTTCAAGTATGATAAAACCATCCCCCAAAATATTGACTTTAATGAGGTTATGTAGTGTTCTAAAGCTAGTGCTTCTATTTTTCAGTTGTTTGTGTTATTTTCCCTCTGTGGCCTTTGTTTACGCTTAATAGCTCATCTAGAAATTGGAGCACGAAAGGAAAAAATCACCATAAATCAATTAATGTCCCCCTTGTGCAAAGAGTGGACAAAGAGTTACACCATGAAAGGAAAATCCCCCATAAATCCGTTAACACCCCTCTGTGGATGGAGGGAAGTTAAGAACCTTTTCTGCACTTCAGAGCCGAGAGTTGAAGTCGGTGGGAAGTCTCGTGATGAGCTCAAGGACCATCCCAGGGTTCAGCTCCCAAAACCTTTCTCTGTGTGCTTTTCTTAGCACAGAGCCCTTTGGAGTCTCTCTCAGTCTACTTCCTCTGTTTCGTATACAACTCAGAGAAGTGCTGTCATCCAGTTTCCTGGCACTCCACATGAAAGAACCTCCTGATGTTGAGCATGATAAGAACTGAGGGAGATGGGGGGTTGATGGATGCCTTGGTGAGGCCACATCCACGTCAGAGGGTTTAGGTTCATCACTCCGCTTCCTGGGGGTGCTCATGCTAGGAGGCAGCAGATGATGGCAGGGGGTAGTTAGGGCCCTGCCACCCATGGGGGACACCTAGGTTGAGTTATTGGCCCAACTATGGCTTCTGTGGGCATTTGGGGAGTGAGCCAGCAGAGGGGAGGGTCTCTCTGTCTCTCTCTCTGTCAAATAAATAAAAATAATATTTAAAAGCTCACAAAAATTATGATAGAAATTGAGAGAATTATGCCAGAAATATATACACATGTCATTTTAAGGTGACATCCTAGAACACACGTGTACCCTGTAGATCTCCAGAGTATCGCTTTCCTAACACAGGATTCTGTGTTCTTTGTGGTTACCCTAAAATCAAGAATATGTTAGCCAATAAATGGAGGGTACTTGGTAGTCATTGCGGCCTTACAAAAGTCCATCCAGGGGTGAGACAGCTCATGCTTCCTGCCAAGCTGCAGGGGAACTTGTCTGGGGTTTGGGCCTTTGGTGTGTCACTTCACACAGGGCACTCCTCAGCTCCCAAGGGCCCACCTTCTTTGGAACCACTTTTGTTTAACCGTTCTCGGTGCTGAAGTGGCCACCTCCACCCTACTGGTCCTGTAGTGGTAAGAGTCCAACCAGGTGCAGTGTCTTACAGCACTTGACATTCAGATTCTAGCTCTGGTTGCCTTGATCGAGTTTTTGAAAACGCAGCCTGATCAACATGTGTGGGTAGCCCTGAAATGAAGCATCTCTTTGCTTCTGGTTCCTGGGCAGGCAGCAGCTGCATTCAGAGAGGCTATGTTCATTGCAGCCGTGGGGACTAGGCAGGGGCGAGTCATTGCAGGGGTTGCATCAGTGAGCTTTTCAGTTGTGTTGGGCGGGAAACACATGTTCACAGATAGCACTCACTGCATGCTGTCTACATGCAATAAAGTCTTGTCCTCAACAACTCTTGGTCTACAAAGAACCAGAGAGCGTGTGGAACCCAGTACAAGTGGTTCAGCCACCTGCTCACAGATTCTGTTTGTTTTTTTTTTAAGGCATCCATCTGAGAGACAGAAACAAAGGCAGAGAGCCCTCATCTGTTGGCCCAACCCTCCAGAAGTCCCCAGCAGCCAGGGCTGCAAACCAGTCTAGGTCTCCCCCATGGTAGCAGGAGTCCAAGTACCTGAGCAGTGACCACCTGCCTGTCCGCTCGAGGCTGGATCCAGGAGCTAGAGACAAGTGTCAGACCTAAGCCCTCTGACGTGGAATGCTGGGGTCTTAACTAGCAGGCTCAACACACCCTCCCGCACAGATTTCTTAATGCAAAAGTAAAGAAAATATCTCCCATTATACTTTAAGGGAACATGCATTCCTTTTGGAATCTTCAGAAGAGAACATCTCAGAAACTCAATCGATGATTTTTCTTTTTTTTTTTTTTTTTGTCACAAAATAAGTAATGAATGACTGTTTCTCACCCTCAGTGTCTCGACGGAGCAGCGAAGAGATGAAGCGGGACATCTCAGCGCCAGAGGGAGCCTCGCCAGCCTCTCTGATGGCCATGGGAACCACGTCACCCCAGCTCTCGCTGTCCTCCTCTCCCACAGCCTCCGTGACCCCCACCACCCGAAGCCGCCTAAGGTAGAGAGCAGTTAGCCCTGCTGGCTCTCCTGCACCTCTCCTGGCCTCGAAGCGCACACGACCAGGCTGGAGAATGGTGTTGGTGCACTGTGTTCCTTGCCACTTATGGACTTCTCCCACACCAGTTATCTTGTAAATGGTGTAGAATATACTTTTGTGTTTTAAAATTATGCTTGAGCAGTTGGGTGCCGAAGTAAGCAACATGAGATTTGAATGCTCGGAGTGTGGATAGGGTTGGGGAAGGCTCCCCAAGAGGGTGGGACTGAGTGGGCCCCTCAGGATGGTTAGTGAGAAGGTGACCATTGACAAGAACAGGACTTCCCTGGTGAAAAGGGACCAGCCGGGGCGAAGGGGAAGGAGAGGGGACGTGGCAGGCAGGCAGGACTGCGGATCCTGAGGACAGATGCAAAGAGCCAGGGCAAGGTGTCCTAGCTGTGTTGGTGTGATGAAAGATATTGAACAGGTCTACTCAAGGCAGCGGAGCCCCCATGAAGTCAGGTGGGCCACTGTGATGTAATAGCAGCTCTATAGTGGAGTGAATAAATCTGTGTAAGAAGGTGATCCAAGGAATACTCTGTCCTGGAGGAACATCAGGAAAAGAGACATCAGATCTGCAGAAGGGTGACAACTGAGGAGGTGAAGAAGAGAGTTGGGCCAGGAGGTTTCCTTCTCCTTCGTTCCTTCCTTTCTCTCTTCCTCCCTCCCTTCTTTCCTTATCCCTCTACCCTTAGCTTCATTTTTATTTATTGAAAAGTGGAGTTACAGAGAAAGAGAGAGGAAAGGAGGGGGAGAGAGAGATCATCCATGTACTGGTTCACTGTACAAATGGCCACATGGCTAAAGCTGGGCCATTCTGAAGCCAGGAGCTTCTTCCAGGTCTCCCATGTGGGTACAGGATCCTAAGGTCTTGGACCATTCTTTGCTGTTCTCCCAGGTACACTAGCAGGGAGCTGGATTGGAAGTAGAGCAGCCAGGACTTGAACTAACACCTGCTACCCCCACAGTGCTGGCCCCGCAGGAGGTTTTTCAAACAAAAAGATGGTTTCAGCAGCAGAATTTTAGGAAAAAGATCTGAAGTTGTTAAATGCCAAAGGTGGTTCTAATTGTTTAGACATTGTTTGAGAATGTGATGCTACATTAATAATTGATAAACCATATGTGACAGTGTAAGCTTATTTTGTTCATGGAACCTCTTTGGACTTAGACATATTAGGAACTAAAGAGAAAAAAATGTCAAAATTTAGCATCCACTGTTTACAAAGATAAGGAAAAACCATTAAAGATAATTAAGAAGAATTAAAGGGAAGGTAGGTGTGGATTTCAGAAATTTAACCATACAGTAATTTATGAGCTTAAGAATAAAATGGGATATTTCACACACTCCCCCATCCCCACCCCCTAGTACTTGAAGCTTGCTTTAAAGCCCAGCTTTTTGGGATGGCGGTAGTCCCGTGATTAGGGCACCAGGGAACAGGTGGGGAGTGCAGTGCTGAGGGGAGCCAGAGTCTTCCGGTCTTTTCTGGTGGACTTCTTCCTCTCAGCTCCCCATTGAGGAGCTGTGGTCTGGCCTTGGTTTCCCCAGTTTAAAATGGAGAGGTTAGGGGTGGATATTGTGATGACTGGGTTAAGCCACCACTGTCCCAAATCTAAGTACTTACTTTGCAGTCCAGCTCTCTGTTAATGCACCTGGAAGGTGGTAGGTACTGGTGTAAGAACTTGGGCCCCTGCCTCCCACAAGGGAGCTCTCGCTCCTGGCTTTGGGATTCTCTAGGTGTTTGGGGAGTGAACCAGCAGTTGCAAATGCTATCGTGCACACTCTTTCTCTGTCACTGACTCATCTTTCTGTTTCCCCCCTCTTTGTCAGTTTTTTTTTTTCACACACAAAAAAAGTGACTTTTGTTGATGAGATGTTAAGGATGTAAGAGGTTAGAAACCAAAGGAAAGGTTGCAAATCAAAGCATAACAATGGTGGGAGGGTAAGAGCCTGCATGAAGGACAGTCACACCACTTTCAGATGCAGCCCAGAGAGCATTCCACTAATGGTGCAGGCATGTTGTATGGGGTCGTTAATAATTTTCATGTGGACTATGAGTGGATCCCTCTCTTCGGACAGCAGGGACCCCTGACAGCAAGGATTCTGTGTTATTGTAAACTAAAAGTTGATAAGATGAAAAGGGACAGAGTTGTGGAATGGTGAGCTCAGCTGCCCACATGCAGGGCTGGCATCCCTTGTCAGAGCACTCGTTCAAGTACTGGGTGCCCCTCTTCTGATCCTGCTCTCAGCTGATGTGCCTGGGAAGACAGAGGAAATGGGCCAAGTGCTTGGCTCCCTTTCATCCAGACAGGAGACCCAGATGGAGCTGTGGCCTCCTGGCTTCAGCCTGGACTAATTTTGGCCATCGACCATTTGGATAGTGAATCAACGTGTCTGTGTGTTACTCTTTTTCTCTCTCTTTCCCTCTGTCACTACGGCTTTGAAATGCATAAACCACTCTAAAACATTGAAGACATGTTTGCCATTAGATGGCCTTTGAATGTACATTTCTCCTACTCAGAATGTAAACTAGTGCTGTTTTCTTATTCTGATGCTTAAAACTGTTTCAATGTCAGCCACTTTGCTTTTCACTTCCCAGGGAAGAAAGGAAGGATCCTCTCTCGGCATTGGCAAGAGAATATGGAGGCTCCAAGAGGAATGCCTTGCTGAAGTGGTGTCAGAAGAAGACAGAAGGCTATCAGGTAGTCACACTGTTGTTGCTCATTTGCAGGCAATTGTCAGAGCAAGTTTCCGTGCGCCATGGTTCACACTGTGTAGCTCTCATTCGCAACAATTAGTCCTGCACTGAATTCAGGGACACATACTCAGTGTCCAGCTTGAACTTGGCTGTGTAAAAGTAAGTTTGTTAATCTTTCCAGAGTAGCCACTTTTTTCTCAGCACTTTCTTATTTAAGTGATTCAGTGAGCGTTTATTTATTGAGAGAACTTCCAGGGGCTAGTGTTGTGTTATACAAAGATAAGCTGATGCTAGCATCCCATATGGGTGCTGCTTCGAATCCTGATGTTCCACTTCCAGTCCAGGTCCCTGCTGATGTGATGCGCCTGGAAAAGCAGCAGAGGGTGACCTGTGCATGAGCCCCTGAACTCACATCAGAGACCTGTAAAAAGCTCCTGGCTTTGGCCCGGCTCACCTTTAGCTGTTGTGATTTGGGGAGTAAACCAGTGAATGGAAGCTCTCTGTCCCTGTCTTTCCTCCTCTCTTTGTCTCTCTGAGTCAGCCTTTTAAATAAATATTTTTTTTAAAATAAGGGGGAAAAAAAAAGATCTCCTGTCTGCTGTTCACTCTCCAAATGTTCACAGTGATCAGGCCAGAACCAGGTCAGAGAGGAACCTGCCACTCCATCCAGGCCTCCCATGTGGGTTGTAGCAGCCCCAGTGCGTGGGCCATCTTTCACTGCTCCCCTGGGTGCTTTAACAGGGAGCTGATCAGAAGCAGAGTAGCCGGGGCTCACCAGTGCTCGTGTGCGATGCTGCTTAGCCTGGAGAAGCACAACAGTGGTCCCTGTGGGTAGCTTTTTATCTAAGTTAGTTTTCCATTGCCATTGTGCTTTGTGTCTTGCTTATTTCACATCTGGGCTGTTTTTAGTACTCAGCCATTTCCTCCCCTCTTTTTCTCGTTGAATTTCATTCAGAATTTATTTAGTTATTTTTAAATATTTGTTTTAAACTTAGTTGAAAGGCAGAAATAGAGAAACACAGATCTTCTACCCATCGACTCACTCCCCAAAACCTACAATAGCTAGGGCTGGATGAGGCCAGGCCAGGAACCTGGAACTTAGTCCAGATCTCCTGCATGGAGGACAGGAACCCGGTATTTTAGCTCCCGACTGCTGCCTCCCAGAGTTCACGTTAGCAGGAAGATGGATCAGAAGCGAAAGAGCCGGGATTTGAACTGCACAGTCCAGTGTAATGGGTGCAGGCCTCCCAAACTGGCACACCAAACTGGCACACCAAATGCCCACATTTTGCCTCCCTGTCCAGGTTTTAGCAATGTTAAAGATCGTTCTCAAGTGGAGACTCTCATTCTCAGTATACTGTGGAAACTTGTAAGCTGGGTCCGTTAGGATGTGGAAAAGTACAGTTTGGATTCTGGTTTCCTCACATATGGTCTTAGTTACAAAGAATCTGCCCAACCTGCAGCTGGTTTGTAAGAATCAAAGGTATTCTAATGGACAGAGCAGAAAAATCTTAATAAGTGAATGAGGATTTGCTGAAAATCTACATGTCTGCAGCTTCCATTTGCTAAAAGGAGGTTAGTAGTGTCGGCAAGGGTGTAGCAAAATGTAGCCTTTGTGTTGTGGGGAGAATGTAAAATGAGGAATATTAGGATAATGCCTCAGAAAACTTAGCATAGAATTGCCGTGTAGTCCAGTACTGTCACTTCTGCATGTGCATGCCGAAGAATCGAGGAGCAGGGTCCTGTGCTCCTAGCGGCGGAGCGCCCCGCAGCGCGAACGTGAAAGCCAGCCAGCTCTCCCTCGACACGGGCAGGTGTTGTGCACACACATAGTGGAGTGTCAGCCTTCCTTAAAAAGGGATACAGGACTAATAAATTAGGAAAGAGAGAGAGAGGGAGGGAGAGATACAGGACTGTCGCGTGTGATTCCACTCTTCCTCTCACATGAATGATGGTAAGCCCCGAGAAGCACAAGGAAAACAGTAATAGAGGTGAGAGAAGAAATGAAACCAAAAATGAATGGAGAAAATTAATAAAAATAAAAGTTGGCTCTTTGAAGAGGTAGCAAGTTCATAAACCTTAGCTAGATTGGTAAAGGCAAAAAATTAAAAAAAGAAAAAGCCGGTGGGGGAGAGAAAGACATCAGAGTACAAGAGAGGACAGTGACCCTGCAGAAATAAAATGCTGCAATTATATGCATACAAATTGAATAGTCTAGGTGACACTGACAAATCTCTTCAAAGACACAACTATCAAAACTGACTCAGAAAAAAAAGAATGTAAATAGACAGTTAAACAGTGAAAGAAATTGAGTTGGTAATCTGAAAGCTTCAGTGAAGAAAAACCCAAGACCAGAGGTCTTCGCTGGTCACTTCTCTCAGCCACTAGGGTCACTGTGTAATAGGTGAGGACTCCGCTTGTGCCGGCATCTCATGGGGTCTGGTTTAAGTCCCCGGTACCCTGCTTCTGCTGCAGCCTCCTGCTATTGTTCCTGGGATAGCAGTGAAGGCTGGCCCAAGTCCTTGGGCCCCTGCACCTGCATAGGAGACTCGGCAGAAGCTCCAGGCCCCTGGTTTGTGACAGGCCCAGCCCCAGCCGTTGCAGCCATCTGGGGACAGAACCAGTGGATGGAAACGCTCTCTGTCTCTCTCTCTCTGCAAATCTGCCTTTCAAATAAAATCAGTAAATCTAAAAAAAAATTAACACCACTATTTCCTAGATTCTCCCCCAATTTAAAAAGATCGTTTCCTAACTCGTTCTTTGAAGCCAGTATTATCCCTGATAGGAAAGTCAGACAGAGACTGAGAGAGGAGAAAAGTGCAGACCCACACTCCCTGCACATACATCCTTAGCAGAGTCGAGGACCACACGTCAGAGTCCAGGGGGACTGGCCTGAGGAGCGCACATTTGGTTCCCTGTCAGAAAGCTGTTCAGTGTACTGTAGCATGTCATCAGACGAAGGGGAACAACCGTTCCGTCATCTTCGCAGACGCAGAATAAGTGTTTGCAGTGTCAGGCCCCATTCACTGCCCACGAAGGGCTGACAGCATTTCCTCCAGGGTCAGCAACTTCCTGCAGAGGCTGTCCACTCTCACCACCTCTAGTCAGCATTTTACTGGAAGTTCCAGCTGGGGAACTGGGCGGGGCTTGGGGTGGAGAGGTAAAAAGCATCTGTCCTGGAAAGAAAGAACTGGCGGAGATTAAAATCACCAAAATCAGGGCTATAAGAGGAGACATTAAAGACCTTATAGGAAATTTTTTTTTTTTTTTACTACAAAGTCGGATATACTGAGAGGAGGAGAGATAGAGAGGAAGTGGAGCTGCCGGGATTAGAACCAGCGGCCATATGGGATCAAGGCGAGGACCTTAGCCACTAGGCCACGCCACCGAGCGTTGAACTTGACTGGACAATAAGATGCTGGACTCTGTGTTTGGTATATGCTTGCAATGGGGGAATCTCACCTGAACTTGAACTGAGGTTATGCAACAAGGTGGAGGAATCCACCATGGGGGGAGGGTTTGGGGAGGGGTGGGGAGAATCCAAATACCTATGAAACTGTGTCACATAATACAATGTAATTAATGAAGTTAAATAATAAATAATTAAATTAAAAAAAAAAAAAAAAAAGACCTTATAGGAAGGCCCGGTGTGGTAGCCTGGTGGCTAAAGTCCTCACCTTGCATACACGCCGGGATCCCATAGGAGCACTGACTTGTATCCCGGCAGCTCCACTTCCCATCCAGCTCCCCTGCTTGTGGCGTGGGAGAGAAGTTTAGGATGGCCCAAAGCCTTGGGACCCTGCGTCTGTCTGGGAGACCCGAAGGAAGCTCCTGGCTCCTGGCTTTAGATTGGCTCAGCCTGGCCATTGGTGGCTGCTTGGGGAGTGAACGAGTGGGCGGAAGATCTTTCTGTAAATCTGACTTTCCAGTAAAAATAAATAAATCTTAAAAAAAAAAAAAAGACCTCACAGGAATAGAGACTTAAGTGCTACAGATAAGTGTATCAATACAACTTGGATAGTCTAAGATGATACAGACAAATCCCAAAAAGAGACAAGCTGTCAAAACTGGCTCAAGATGAGAGAATCTAAATACACAAATAGCAACTAAAGAAATGATTGCTGTTCACAGAAGCCATGATTTACATCTAGAAAGTGTTGAGAAGTTCTCAGAGACAGTGTTGTAGCTAGTCAGCATTTTGAGCAAAGTTTCAGGATGTAATGTAAGATCCGTGCCGGGAGAAAAGGGTATGAGGTTCTGGTGTGGTGTGACTGGAGACCTTGCTTGGCAGCTGCCTGCTGGTGCCTGGACCGGGGGCTGTCTCAGCTCTGCTCCCGTTCGCAGCTTCCTGCGAGGCCGCAGGTGATGTCCCAGAGGAAGTTCTGTGCCTGTCAGCAGTCACTGCCCGCTTGTCCCTAGGGGCTGTGACCACCACTCTCCAAGGAGATCATACGCTAGGTCTTTGGTGGTGGACCTCTTTCATTTATCGTGTTTTTGTTTTTTAACTTAAAGTGTTTTTATTCGGAAGGCAGAGTGACAGAGAAAGCTAGCAGATGAACTCCTATCCACTCCCGAAATGCCCACAGCAGACAGGACCGGGATAGTTTCAAGACTGGGGACTGGATCATGACCCTCGTGCCTCCCAGCACGAGTGGTGGGAGTCGGTTCCTGCAGCCGCCATCTGCTGCCGGCAGGTCCTCGTTGGTAGGGTGCTGGGCTCAGGAGCTTGCGTTCTCATGCAGCCCGGGCACTCTGAGGTAGAACGGAAGTGTCTTAGCCATGAGGCTAAATGCCTGTGCTAGCATCGGATTTTTGCCAGGTTCATGTATGTTGTAGCGTACTTCAGTATTTTGTGGCCTGTTTGGGACAAACCAAACAATTTATGATGTAGACACACCACATCTTATTGATCCAGTCTTCTATTGGTGTGAAAGTGGGGATCTTCTCATTTGGGGAGGGGGTGGTAGGGAGGCTGTTGAAACGTAGTGTTGCGGTGCACACTTTGGATACAGACTTTTGGACTGTCCCTGCTGTCAGATGTCTTTGAAATTATGATCTTGGTACTTATTTGTAAGCTGTTCCGTCTGTCTCCCCCTTGCCATCTGGTGGCTGTCCAGGATCCCTGCGTGAGGAGTAAAGCCCCTGGCGTGGAGTCTGGCTCAGGGGTTGTTACTGACTGCTACTTATCCTGGTGCAGCTTGGGCAGGCTCGCCTTCCCGCCACACGGCCCTGTCCTCCCTCACCCTTCCTCCTGGGGACTGTATGCTTCAGCCGAGAAGCCAGCGCCTGGCAGAATTGTGTTCCCCTGCTAGTCCTGCAAAGCTTCGTCCCTCATCATTGTACCCCCCCCCCACACACACACACACACACTGAGTCAGGTTCTTCCTTACCTTGAACTCAGTCCAGGCTAGAATGTTTTTTGTCTGTTTTGTATTTCAAGGCATTCTTTTGAAATCTTTGGGGTTTTTTGTTTTGTTTTGTTTTGTTTTTGTTTTTTTAAAGATTTATTTTTATTACAAAGTCAGATATACAGAGCGGAGGAGAGACAGAGAGGAAGATCTTCCATCCGATGTTTCACTCCCCAAGTGAGCCGCAACGGGCCGGTGCGCGCCGATCCGAAGCCGAGAACCAGGAACCTCCTCCAGGTCTCCCTCGCGGGTGCAGGGTCCCAATGCATTGGGCCGTCCTCGACTGCTTTCCCAGGCCACAAGCAGGGAGCTGGATGGGAAGTGCAGCTGCCGGGATTAGAACCGGCGCCCATATGGGATCCCGGGGCGTTCAAGGCGAGGACTTTAGCTGCTAGGCCATGCCGCCGGGCCCTCTTTTGAAATCTTTGTATAAATCACCTTCCCCATGGTCGAACCTGTACAATATGTCATTAACTGAAGTTGCCAGTTTGCGCACCTGTCTGCTCTCAGGACCGTGAGCTCCTTAGAGGGATCCTTGTGTGCCCTGGCATCTGGTCTAAGGCTTGGACTGAGCAGAGCCAAGGAGCTGTCTGAACCTACCTGCTCCCTCTCATGGGGCACTTGCATTTCTGTTTGAGAGACACAGAGAGTGAAGGCCATCTACTGTTCACCTCTCAAATACCTCCCGCTCCTAGTAGCCAGGAACACAAATCAGATTTCCCCTTGGAACTCAATTACTGCCCTCCATGGTCTGCCTTGGCAGGGGGTTGGAGTCAGGAGCCTGGACCAGGTAGCAAGCCCAGATCTTCTGCTGTGGGTCATGGATACTTTAATTAGGGTCAGTGCCTGCCCCGAAAGTTCATTCTTAGAACAGTGATGCTCAAAGTTGTGTTTGTGGGCAAGGGCAGATTCCCAGAAACCTTAAAGGTGTATAAGTTAGGGCCCGGCGTGGCCTAGCAGCTAAAGTCCTCGCCTTGAATGCCCTGGGATCCCACATGGGCGCCGGTTCTAATCCCGGCAGCTGCACTTCCCATCCAGCTGCCTGCTTGTGGCCTGGGAAAGCAGTCGAGGACGGCCCAATGCATTGGGACCCTGCACCCGCGTGGGAGACCTGGAGGAGGTTCCAGGTTCCCGGCTTCGGATCAGCGCGCACCGGCCCGTTGCGGCTCACTTGGGGAGTGAATCATCGGACGGAAGATCTTCCTCTCTGTCTCTCCTCCTCTCTGTATATCTGACTTTGTAATAAAATAAATAAATCTTTTTTTAAAAAAAAAAGGTGTAAAAGTTAAAGAGTACAAAGTGAGACCCTGAAATGTTAATTTTTCAAGCCTCTACTCCCTTCCCCACCCCCTATCCAGGTATAGATGGTCATGGACCCTGCAGGAAAGCTCACCGAGAAGAGGGACTAACACCTCTTGCTGTAGTGCTAGGCGGTATCTCAGTGTAAGCTCTGCTGCTGGCTGGGGTGCTGTGGCCAGGTCAGCCATGTTTCCATTTTCTGCATTGGTGCATGGAACAGTAACCATGGTGGTCAGGCAGTTCCTTTTCTTTAATTATTTCCTTGCTTGTTACAGGTGTCTGCTCATAGCTCTGCATTTCCCTGGACTACTGCCTAAACAGAGTAGCTGTAGAGATGGTACCATCCCTCTCCCTTGATTGTAGAGTTGCACCTTATCTCCCGCTGAGCACCGGGAGAGAATTCAGGCATTGGGTCTGTGACCTGACTAAAGCTGTCTGGATCCTTCAAATGGAAATTTTCTGACTCTGTGATCTTAAGATGCTATTATTTTGTTTGGTTCAAAAAATACTCCCAAATCAGCTGGTTCAACGAACAGTATTTAAGTTTTTCCCATTTCCCTGCTCTCCCAGTGCAGGAGTGATGCTGGTGTACAATAGGACAGTTAACTCTGCAAGGAAAAGCCATCCTGTGGGCTGCAGGGTCTGCCCCTGCTGCAGCCTCCTGCCCCCGTCCTGTGCTTCCTGTGGACAGCTGTGTAATGATAGCTGCGTTTGGTTTTGGGGACCGGGGGGATTGGCTTTCGTTTCCTGTGAGACCTGTCTGCTGTTGCCCTTCACAGGTAGGTAGGATGCTGGTTCCTCTATGTCAAGGTCTGTGAGTTAAAACCATAGACAGTCTGAGATGTGTAGCTCTTTCTGAGTCGAAGACATAACTGGTAGTGCTCTTAATTTGTCAGGAGCCATGTCAGAGTGCCAGAGCCCTTTCCCTACTGAGCTGGGACGTGAGTCGGAGCCCACAGTTGGGTTCAGGCCTTTGGTCTCCGGCTCATACCAGTTTGCAGGGAAGGGTGGGTGGTGACAGTGGGCCAGCTCGGCTGAGCAGGGGCTGGTACGTGACGTTTAGCACACGCTGCTCTCCCAGACCCTGCATGTGTCATTAGCGTCCGGGCCCTCCGTGCCCTGTGTCAAAGAAGCTGTCTAATCAACGGAGATAGATTCCCTAATACCCGTATTATCTTTCGTTAACGCTCTGAAGAGTCATCGTAAAATTACTGTGCTGATTACTGTAATTTCATTAACTGTCCATTATGAAACAAGCCCTCTTGAGTTTGCTTTTTATCTGACAAATGTATTTTTCTGTTTTGAATTGTGCCCTGTCGTTTATTACTCACGGACGTTTGCAGATCCTAGGGTATTAGCGTTGAAAGGACCTTGCTGTTTTAATTTATTGCCAGGTTTACCGACGTGGGGACACAGACAGTCTCACGACTATTGCTTTCGGTCTTGGCGCTCTCTCTCGCTCTCTCTCGCGCTCTCTCTCTCTCTCTCTCTCAGTTTAACTCGGTGGCTGCCTCAGTTTGTATAGTAACTTTTCAGGTTTTCATTTTAATCCGCAGTGAAATCTAACGGCTCTCCAAGCAGCAACACTTCTGTTTTCCCATAAGCAACCGCTTTGAGTTCTTTTAACTGTCTTCTTTAGGAAAGATGGATGAAGTAGGAGTGACCAACCAGGGGAGAGAGTAAGTAGTTGATGCGTTCGGCACACTTTTCTTTGGCTTGGAGATTCTGTATGTAAGAGCCTCATTGCTTCCTTTGGGAAAAACCTGTCTGTTTATCATCCAGAAGCTCCTGAAGGTTAATGTGAGAAAGCTTAACTCTGAGAGTGGTGGCAGACCATCCTGCAAGGTGGCAGACACTGAAATGGATTGGTTAAATCTCCCGGAAAATGAAATCACTTAATCTAGTCTGAAACAATCTTGATAATTGAACAACAGATTTGAGTACTGGCCGAGGTAATTTAATCCCAGCCGAGCATTCGGAGTGCGTGGCTTTTCTGAGGGATGGTGCCCCATTAGAAGACGAGATGGGGGCATTTCTCAGTGGAGATTAGCAGGATGAGAAGTGAGGGGACCTAGATGGTTCAGAGGCTGTGCTGTGCTTTGCCTGCATCCTGGAGGGACTCCCCTCCCCCCCACACACAATTTAAAAGTTAATGGATCTAGTACTCAGTGGGCTCTGGCTCAGGTACTGTTCTAGGTGTTGAAACAACAATCAGGACATAGGAGCAGTTCCAATTGGCAGGAAGCTTAGGGCCTACTTGGTGAAATAGACATGGGTCTTGAAAATGTACCAGTGGGGCTGCTGTGGGGCTGCTGTGGGGCTTGGCCGTGAAGATGCCAAGCAGAAGGCCTGTGTTCAGCTCTGCTTCCCATCCAGCCATCTGCTGGTGCCTGTCGTAGGAGGCAGCTGAGTATGAGGTCCCCGCCTGCCCTGGGAGAGCCCGGGGTTGAGTTCTACCAGGCGCTCAGCTCTGGTCTGGCCCAGCAACAGCTGTTGGGGAGCATTTGGGGGAGTGACCTAGCTGATACAAGGTTGCTATCTGTCCATGTTGCTTTGCCTTTCAAATAAATAAAAATAAGCTTTAAACCTGGGACCATGGTGTTTTTAAAAAGTGGGAAACTCACTGTGCACTTGTGTTTGTTGGTTATGGTAGAACAGCATACCTAAACCATGCTGTCTCAAGCACAAGAAATAAATATCCTTGAGGACGCTGGGGACTGACCAGCACAGCCAGGACAAATGTGGCAGGAGCCCAAAGTGTGGAGAAAAAGAACACACATTGGGAGGCCCACATTTACCACTGCGTTTCCCCCTTAGGCATTTGCCAACTCCTGGAATGGAGCAGAAGCTAAACAAAAAGAAGCAGAGACGCAGGGCTTGCTGGAAAGGAAAATGTTATCAGAGCTACCAAAGCAGCCAAGAATTGAGGGTCTAAAACAAAAACAGCTTTGAGAGTAAACTCAACACTTGGCTTTTGCCACCTGGAGGTTTTTCAGATTCTAAGATGATAAATGATAAATTCAGTGATAAGTTATTGCCGTGGGAGCCAGTGCTGTGGCATAACCAGTAAAGCTACCACCTCTAGTGTCAGCAACCTGTGTCATGTCTGTATCATGGCTGCTCCACAGGGAGTAGAGCATTTGCAACCATTGAAGATCTTTGTTTCTGTCTCTCCTTCTCTGTGTAAATCTACATTAAATCTTCAGAGAGATAGAGAGAGAAAGAAAGAAAGGAAGGTTGGTTGGAAGTCATGAGCTGATGGGCTGGGGAGGTGTGCCTCTTCCAGCTGCCTGCTGTAAACTGTGAAGTGTCTGTAGAGGGAGGCAGCGTCATGACCCGCCCCTTCCATGCCTTGAGATGTGGTGCTCCTCATTCCATCATAAATACCAGGCACACCAGGAAGCAAGATCAGATAGTGGAAAGTTCAGAGAAATACGGAGTAATGGGATCCATGTCCTGGGACTCTTAGGCCTTTAAAGCAACTGGTGATTGTACTCAAGGTACTAAGTGGGGGTCCCACTGGGGTACAGCGCCTTGTTAAAGCTACTGCTTTGGATGCCAGCATCCCCTGTCAGAGCACTGGTTTGAGTCCCGGCTCTGACTGCACTGCTGATCCAGCTTCCTGTTACTACGCCTAGGACAGAGGATGGGAGATGCCACAGTAAACATGGCATGCCAGGAAAACCAATGGCAATGGAAAGTTTTACGTGGCTGGAAAAAGGTTTGCACTAGAGAAATAGTAAGGTTCTCCCCAGTTGTTCAATAGATCAATGTAGATAGAATGATCACCAGCAGGCCAGTTCTGAAAGAAATGGAAGTTCTTCTAGCAAAAAAAAGAGCAAGTAGTGCCATCAGTCCGCAGTGTTTTAGGAAGCACTAAAGCCCAATGGAACGGGTGAGGAGAGCTAAATACGTGAGTAAGTAGGAGTGAATATTACGACCACATTGTAATAAAAATGTCTTGTTAAAAGTACATGTGTGGCATAAAGTACCTGACATGGTGGCTCAAAGGGTTAAGGAAAGAGGAGTAAATGTAATTAAGGTGTTGTAAGGGCCTTGCCTTGGCCAGCAACTTATGAAACTATTTATCTGTGGTAGACGCTAATGGGGGTTGTACACTGTAAATCTTTGGGGCTATTCTGTCACATACGGTAGCTGTTGGCTCTATGTGATTGTTGAGCAGCGCTTGAAATGTGGAGCTTGAATACCAAAGAACCTTCATATTAAGAATGCTAACCCCCAGAGAACTCAAGGATCCAAAAGAACGTTTTTTTTTTTTGCATTGTGCTTAAGCTAACTTTTGACAAAATGCCAAGACAATTCAAGAGGAAAGAACAGATTTCTCTTGTCTTGTTCTTAATTTAAGTCAGTAAACTTTTTTTTTTTAAGATTTATTTATTTATATTGAAAGACCAAGAGACAGAGAGCTCTTCCATTCACTGGCTTACTCCGCAAATAGCTCCACTGGCCAGAACTGGACCAGGCTGAAGCCAGGAGCCTGGCACTTCCTCCATTTCTCCCCCATGGCTGTAAGGGTGCAAGTGCTCGGGCCACCTTCTGCTTTCCCAGATGTGTTAGCAGAGAGCTGGATCGGCAGCGGAGCGGCCAGCACTCTTTCAGGAGGCCAGCAGTGTGGGTGGCAACTTAGTGCACTGCGCCACAACGTCCAAATAATGTTTTTTTGAGGCACCAGTCTTTCAGAGTGATAAAGTTTTGCATAGTTCTCCCATCTGTATGGATTTGTAGGACATGTGGTCTCTGCTGCTCTGTCATTGTACATCAGAATTAGCCATCGGTGAACACAGAAATGAACACACAGAGCCGGGTTTCAATCAACATAGACAGGAGAGCTATGGTTTATGATCCTTTGTCTTAGAGGAAACCATAGTTCATCTTTTAATTTGATCTTTCGCTGTTAGGCATAATGTTAGGATAGGGTTTGTTTTGTTTATCAGGAATGGATGCTGACTTACGACAGATTTTTTTTTTTTTTTCATCTACTGAGCTGATCCTAAGGGTATTCCTTTTCAGTGTGTTACTGTGATAATGTACAAGGTTAAAGCAACCTTGCATCTGTGGATACATTCTACTTGATTTGAAAATACTGTCTTTTTCTCACTTTTGGGGTGGGGAACATCTGGCCCCCGCAGGCTGTTGTAAGTAAGGCCCATGAATCCACGTGATCGGGACCTGCTAAGCCTCACAGGCAGAACTCAAAACTGGTAGATCCATAGCAGTCTCATTTTTAAATTGATAATTTTGTATGCCACAAACAATGTCATCTAAATGAACCCGGAATAAAAGTTTCCCCATCCCTGTTTGTGGGATTCTGTCTGAGATCGAGTCGGGTAAAATTTTGCCATCTGTGTCTATGAAGAATGTCAGAGTGTAGTTTTCTTACTTTACAATGTCCCTCACCAGGATCTGGTATTAGGATAACGACCTCATAGGGAAATGGGTTTTTTTAAATACTGTTACTCTGGTGCTTCCCAAGGTTTCTGTTTACTTGGATTTCGTTTGCGCTTTACTCTCCCAAGGTAGAAGGTGTTGTCTTAGTTTGAAACTTTTCTTCTTTTCTCCTGCAGCATTCCATGCTTTAAATTTCTGCTGAATGCTATTTTATTGACATACCATAAACTCTAATAAGTGTGTTTTTCATTCAGAATGGTGCCTAATTTTCCTTTTGAGTTTCGTTTCTTTGTTGGGTCTCATGGGTTATTTGAAAATGTATTGCTTAGTTTCCAAATATTTGAAAACTTTCCAGAGATCTTTCTGTTACTGATTGACTTGTATTGTGCTCAGACAGCATCCTTGCTCCAGCTTGGGTGCCTTGGGGGCGCTGTTTCAGGTTCCTTGAAGGGCAGTTGTTTGCTGCCATGATTCGTGAGAAGTTCCTCCAGTGTCCCACAGCCCGCTGGAGGGCCTGGGTGTGAATCCTCGCGCTCTCTCTTCCTCCATCCGGGCTCCTGCTGCCCTGGGAGGCAGCAGTTGATTGTTCCAGTAGTTGGTCCCTCCACCTTGATGGGAGCCCTGGATTGAGTTCCCAGTGTCTGGCTTCAGCCTGGTCCTGTCCTCGAGGGTGTGGACATCTGGGAAGTAAACTAGCAGATGGAGAGGCATTTTTCTGTTTCTGTCTCTGCCTCTCAAATGCATCTTAACAATTTGAAACTTGTTTTGGGCTCAGACTAAGATCTGTGTGTGTGTGTAATTTTTTGGACTTCTTTTTTTTTTTTTCCCCCAAACATTTATTTGAAAGGCATAGTAAGAAACGGAGAGGGAGGAGAAGGAGAGAAAGACTCTTCTGTTCACTGTTCACTCTCTGAATGGCTGTGGCGACCAGGGATGGGCTAGGTGGAAGCCAGGAGCTCCATCCAGGTTTGCCACAGGGGATGGCAGGGCTTTAAGCATTTAGCCTTTCTCCCACTGCTGTTCCCAGGCACATTAGCCAGGGAGCTGAGTCAGAAGCGGAGCAGCCAGGACTTGAAGCAGTACTCATCTAGGATGCTGTTGTCCCAGGCGGCAGCTTTATCTGGCCTCCGTGTGTGCAGTTGGAAAGGATGCTGTGTTGCTAAGGTTGAAGGCATGTTGGTGAATGGGATCTAATTGGTGAGTTAGGTTCCATTGATTGAGAGTGTTGGTTGCATCTTAACTGTCCTTAACTATTTTTTCTCTACTTATTCTGTCAGCCGCTAAGAGAAGGAGATACTAGAATCCTTCGACTGTAGTTACGGATTTATTTCTCCTTAAAGTTCTTACAGTTTTTGTTCTGTGTGTTTTGAAATTCACTAGGTGCATAAGTATTTAGGGTTCTATTCTTTGGAGAATTTAACTCTCTCATTTCGAAACTAATGATGCTTTTTAAAGATACGGTTTATTTTTCATTTTATATGGAAGCTAAAGAGATTGAGATCTTCCATCTGCTGGTTCACTTTCCACATGCCTGCAACAGCCAGAGCTGCACCAGACCAAATGCAGGAGTTCGGAGGGCAGCAGACTGTGCTGTGTGCTTGGCAGCCATTACCATTGCCCTCCTGGGGGCACAATAGAAGGAAGACAGAGCAGAGGCGTAGTAGCGGGGACTCAGACCAGACGCTGGGGTAAGATATGGGTGTCCCAAGTGGTGAACCACCGTGTCACACCTGCCCCCAAACAGCTTCGTACAGTAAAGGATTACACTCTAGATCTTTACATTGATTAAAGGACAGGATGACAGAGGGAGAGACAGAGTTCTAGAAATCTTTCATCTGTTGGTTCATTGCCCAAGTAGTCTCAATGGCTGAGACTGGATCAGTCTGAAACCGGGAGTTGGAAGCTTTTGTCCAAATCTCCCACAAAGGTAACTGGTCTAGGTGCTTGAGCCATCCTACATTGCTTTCCCAGCCACATTAGCCACATTAGCAGGAAGCTGGATTGGAAGTGGAATGGCTAGGACTTGAACCACAGCTGATACAGGGTGCTGGCAAGCAGTTGCTTAGTCTCATGAGCCACAGTGCTGGCCCACATACTACAAATTGTAAAATGGTTTATGTAAGGTTTTCCTGGCTAAATTTGGTATAAGAAGACAGCTTTGTTTCAATGTAGCTCCATTTCCTCCCTTGTGTGCTTTTTGTTGTTGTTGTTGTTAGACCTTTTGCATTTATTTTATTATATTCCCAAGAACGTGTTATTACAGTTACTTTAGAACAATGTCTTACCAGTTTAACAATTAGGAGAAGTGAGAGCAGTTTCAGGCAGGGGAGGGCAGGCCCCACTGCTGTTGCCTGGCGCTTCAGCCCCTTCTATATCCTACTCATTAACTGGCAGATGACCTTGTGATCCACTTGTAGGGTCCCAAAATGGTTGTTTGTGGCCATCTTGCTGGCCTGTTTATCTGTTTAAGTGACAAAGGGAAATGGAGTACGCTTCCATCTGCTGGTTTGTTCCCCAAACGCCTGCAACAGCTGAGTCTGGACAGGCCAAGGCTGGGAACAGGAAACTCTGTCCAGGTCTCCCACATGGGTGGCAGGGACCCAGCTACTTGCTATTTCACCACTGCCTCCCAGGGTTTGCATTGGCAAGGATATTGAAATTGACAGCCAGAGTCAAGAATTGACCTAAGTTTTCTTAACATGGGACGTAGGCTTCCCAAGCAACCTGTTCAGCGCTTGGCCTAATGACTGCCCCTCTCTGCCCTCTGCAAGTACACAGAAATCACAGAGCATTAGCCTGGTCCTTGCAGAATTGTGTGGCCCCGGGAATGGAAGAGTCGTTGTATTGAGAGCTAGGGGACAGACAAAAATAGCTCAGTCCCTCCCAACTTCCTTTGTCATTCCAGACTGTAGACCAAGGGAGAAGAGGAAGTTCTGGGGAATTGCATGAAGAGTTTCCTACGGTCCTTGGCACCCGTCTTACCGCAGCTGGTGTCAGCCGCACTCCCTTAGCTGCTCCTCATACCCAGCGGTGCAGGCTTGTGGGCGTGGTGGCTTTTGCCGCTGGGAGGAACTGTCCCCACCTGGAGAGGGAGTTTGCCCAGCAAGCACGGGTGGTTCTGGTTCTCCCTGCTGTCTGGGTCCTGGGAGAGAGGGGTGGGCAGGGGTGGTTGTCCTCGCTTGGCGCCTCTCCCCTCGGGTGGCTGAGGTGGAGGGGTGTGATCCCTGCTGCTCTGGCCCCATCTCGCCTGCACTGACTCCCCTCCTTGTCTTCCTCTCGCCTCCCCGGGTGATGAGAGTCACGGCTGGGGCAGGGAGCCTGGAATGAGAACCTCTGGGGAAAGCTGGGAGTTCTGCCAGTAGAGAAAACGCAGCTACAAGAATGCGTGAGGAATTCCTGATGGTCAGAGCCCAGAGTGGAGTTGGTCTGCTTCCTTTTCTATAACTGAAACCTGAGGTCACAGGGCCCACTGGCCGGAGTCGTGAAACCTAAAAGGTGCTGGTGGCAGATAAGGTTTTGACCTGAATCGAATTGAGGTTGAAAGTCTTGGCCTTTTTCGTCTCACATTGTCCGTCTGCCTGGGAAGTGTATGTTCGGAAAGGTCTTATTGTCTGTAAATACCACTGTGTTCAGGGGTTAAGAATACTTGACAAAGGGGCAAAGAATGGCCGATTTCATCGTCCCACCCATGTGTGCGTGGACAATGCCTGCCGCTGCTGAGTGCTACCTTGTTGGAGCCAGGGAAACTCTTGGGGGTCTTGGCGCTCTCTAGCTGGCTTGCAGGGTCTCCACCCAGATGCTCCTGCAGGTCAGGTGAGCCCTGCATAAGCTGCCCGACGGTCGTATGTCACATGTCGCAGGCCCTTCCCTCCCAGCCTGAGTGCTGTGTGCTGCTTGCTGCTGAGCTGATGGCTTCGTGGTCACAGCACACTGAAAGAACTGTTTCCTGTTTTCAGGGGGATTCCTAGTAATGCCAAACGCAACAGCTGGGAAGCAAACTTCCCAGAACTGCCACGGACTTCATTCTGTTTAAACATGATCTTGACAGCGTCTGTTAAAACTTCTATTTCCAGAAATGTCAGGGCTACATATTTTGTAAGTTTAATTGCTTAGTCCCATTACCATAAGTGTATCTCATCATTTGCTTCGTCGGGGATGGATGTCAATTTTTTTTATACTTTTATGTTTTTTCCCTCCTTGTACAAACTTGGAAGGAGCGAGGAATTATTGATTGTGTCTGTGCAAAATGCCTATTTCGCCTTTCAGAGCCACCTGTAGGACCTACTGCTTGGCCAAGGGCATGGTCTGTGCCTGTTACAACTTTGCTCCTGGAAGTGCTAGAAAGTGTGGAACCTGAAGGTTGGGGAGAGTGTCACCTGTAGCTACAGCTCTTCCGCTCACAGATCTGTTCCCTCCCCACCTTCCATCTTCGTGTAACTGCCCCTGGTAGCAGAGCACACCTGCTGTATGGAACTGATGGTCACTGCCCTTGCTTAGTCCCTGACACACCTCAGCATGCTTAATCTGCACTCCCAGATGTGAGGGAGCCCAAAGCCGTCATTTCACATGACGTGATGCTACTGTACCCCAAAGCAGCTCCATGCTTGCCTAGGATCATCTGACGGGATCTCTGGACCCCAGGCCCGCACCCCATACGCACACTCTTGTGCACTGTCCTGCCCCTGCCCCTTGGCCATGTCCTGGGCTCTGCAGTACATTTCCATAACTAGGTATTTGTATTGTGAGTAATGCTCAGAAATGGATGGGAAATCAGATAAATAACATTTTCAAGAGCCGCTTAATTATTTTGCTAAAAGCAGCATCATTAAATTGTCTGGGTCGGATCATCTTCATATATCATCCCAGGGAGTGCACACAGGCCTCTGCTCCCTCACGTCCCGCGAAATCAGCCATGCCCATGGCTCCCTGGCCCCGCCCTTGGATGGGCGACCGACGATGTAATATGGCCTCTGCGGAGCAGGCTGGGCTACATGGCTTGATTGCATTATTCCTGTGATCGCCCTGGGTCTCCATAAATAAGCTTAACCGGGGGTCATTCCCACAACCAAGCTTGACCTCTGTGTTGTAAAGCAGGTTGTTTGTAGCGCTGCCCTCCTGCTGCCTCCTGGCAGATCTCTGTGCGCGTGGACCAGCCTGTAGACTTCAGGCAAGGAGAAGCCACTTTCCTTGCCGAAGGGGCCTCTTGGGATCCCAGGAGGCAGGAGGTGTGGGTGTCTGCAGGCACCACCCAAGATGTCATGCTTCCAAAGGACCTCTGCAGCTTAAGGAGAAGAGCTGGGCAGGGCTTGGGAGGCACCTCCTCTCCCCACTCAGCCCCTGCCGAGGCCACTTGGAGCTGGTGGGCCATGGTGATGGCAGTTGGGGGCTGAGGCCCTCTCTGGGCTTGCGGCAGGAACACCCACAAGCAGGCTGTCTTACACACCAGCTTTGTCACAACAGGCTGGCTGTGTTTTCCGGGCAGGTGTACTGCAGTGACGATGCCAGTTAGAGCACCCACAGCCCACATCAGAGTGCCAGGGTTCAACAGCGGGCTCGACGCCTGACCCCAGGCCCTGGGAGGCAGCAGGTGATGGGTCAGGTAGTTGGGTCTGTGCCGTCAGCTTGGAAGGCCTGCATTACATTCCCAGCTCCTAACTTGCGCTCACCCCAGTCCTGGCTGTTTGTTGCAGGTATTTGGAAAGTGAGCTAACAAATGGGAGCTCTGTTTCTCTCTTTAATAATAATAATAATAATAATAATAATAATAATAATAAAAAATACACATAGGCATATTGAGGTTTGACACATGTATAAGTGACAGGATCACAGACAGCGTGCTGCCTTCATCCTGCCCCAGCCTTCAGCCATAGGCAACCATGAGTCGGTTGTCCTTGTGTCTTGTTTGTACATTTTATCATTTGATATAGACAGACTCATCGTGTGTATGGGACGGAGTTTCGGCTCCTTTCTCTTAGTGTGCTATTTGGAGATCACATCATGTGTATCAGTAGTTTGTTTCTTTTTTTCACTGAGTATTAATCCATTGTATGGAATTACCATAGTCTGTGCGGTCATCCAGTGGGGGGACACTGGTCACTGCTTGTGGACAGTAAAGCTCTGGCGAACATTCAGTAGCAAGCAGCGCCACTGGGGAGAAGTCCCCCGCAGTGTGGCTTGGAGCTGCCGTTAACACCAGACCATGGAGCCAGCAGGAAGTAATTTCTTGCGGTTGCAGAGCCTGGTGGTCAGGGTGTCGTGAGGGGCTGTCTTCTGGGTGGCCGATGGTCCTGTTTCTTGTGGCTGAGCGAGAGCCGAGGGGCCTCTTTGTCCGGCATTCATCCTTCCCGAGGTCCTGCCTCTGCCTGCTACCCCTCTGCGTGCTTAGCATTCTGGCACACAGGAGCTTCAGCTCTGTTGGACATGAACATGGTGAGTCGTGTGGCAGGTGTGGGTGTGATGCTTGAAGAAGCTGCTGACCCATCTCCCTGAATGGCCGGCCCCTCTGCCTGACCTCTGGCCATCCATGAGGCAGCAGTGGCTGCTCACTGCCCTGGCCTTGGTGGTGGTCTCACATCCCCCGTGTGCCTGCTGGCCTTGTGTGCCTGGATGGAGTGATCAGCTCCTGGGCTGTTTTCTTTTTATTCCCGCCCCTCTCCCCCGGGATTTAAATCCTTTATAAAACACATGATTTGTAAATGTTTTCACCTAATCCGTGACTTTTTATTTTCTTTTCCACTTTTTATTTTTTTAAGATTTTTGTATTGGAAAGGTAGATCTACAGATAAAAGGAGAGACAGAAAGATCTTCCATCCACTGGTTTGCTCCCTAAGTGGCCTCAACGGCTGGAGCTGAGCTGATCCAAAACCAGAAGCTAGGAGCTTCTTCTGGGTCTCCCATGCAGGTGCAGGGTCCCAAGGCTTTGTGTCATCTTCTGTTTCTTTCCCAGACTACAAGCAGGGAGCTGGAAGGGAAGCGGAGCAACCAGGATATGAACTGGTGTCCATATAGGATCCTGGCATATGCAGGGAGAGGATTTAGCCACTAGGCTATTGAGCTGGGCCCTTTGTTCCACTTGCTTAACAATGTCTTTGTTAGCATCCCATTTATAAATGTGCTCTTTTCTCTTACGATACCTGCCTTATTTTGGTGTTCAGGTGGACATAGCTGCAGCAGTTAAATCATCCCTTGGGGGATAGCAGCATCCTATATCAGAGTTCCTGGGTTTGAGTCCTGGCTTTGCTTCCAGTCCAGCTTCCTGCAGATACACACCCTGGGAGGCAGCAGGTGACACCCAAGGACTTCGGTTCCTGCCAGCCACACGGGCGACATGGATAGAGCTCTGGGCTCCTGGCTCCGGGCTGGTCGACTTAGGGACTGAAACAGCAGATGAACTCTGTGTGTTCCTCCCTTTGAGCCCTGTGGACCCTTACTTAGGTGTGAGAGGGCTGGAGGAGAGAGCGAAAGTGTTGAAGACAGCATGGTTGTGGCAGAAGGGGGCGGGAAAAGAGCGTGTCTTTGCCACGGCAAGGTCATTTTGTCAGGAGTAACCATGACTGTTGCAGCAAGGAGAACACATTAGGGAGTCCCTGTGGGCCCCCGTTGCTAGAGGCACTGCCCCCCATTCCTCTCAGCTCTTCTGAGAGGAAACTAGGTGTCCAGAGAACAGAGGTCACCTACAGCGCCGAGAGTGAGAGCGCCCCCTTGGCCTGTGTCCGTGGCAGAACCACAGTGCCTGGTGTTCAGGCGTTCCTGGTCGAGTGTCTCGACTCTGTCCTCCTGTGAGGTGTTTTCTCTTCTGTGCCCTAAGTCAGTTCCGACCTGCATTTGTGTTTTTGTTTGTTTTGTTTAAAGATTTATTTATTTTTCTTGGAAAGGCAGATTTGCAAAGAGAAAGAGAGAAATTTTCCATCTGTTGGTTCACTGTGCCAGGGGCCTGCTCCAGGTCTCCCATGCGGGTGTGTTTATGATGCTTATTAGCACGCATGCACAGAGAGGTCACAGCACACAGTGAGGGCTAGGATGTGGTTCAGAGTGTGGTCTTTGCCTTGCAGGAACTTTCCACATCATTTCCGAGACATGCTCTGTCCAGGTCTTCTAAACTCACACCTCCCTGGGCATAATTTAACCTTTGTCGTGACTCATACTTGCAATCACAAGCCAAGCACTCCTTCACTGAATTCCACAGGTACCTGGTTTTATGCGACCTCTGTCCTTCCATCCCCCACTGTCCTCCCTCCTGCTGCCCCTCACCCACCTTGCAGCATCCCTGTGTCCTATGCCAAGAAAAAAAGAAAAGAAAAAAAAAAAAGAGGTTGAGGGAAGCTCATATGTAAAACGGAACCAGAAAACGGCCTGGGATCCCGAGCAGAGTAGCGCACAGAGGGCTCCAGCTGCCGCCATCGTGGCCCTGGGGTCGGCCACGGTCCGTCAGCGACAAGGCAGTGGTGTTTCCTCCTGTGGGGTCCAGAGTCTGTGTTCTAGGACTCCTCCCCGCTCATCTACTGCTCTAAAGGAAAGGCAGGGAGCCAGCGAGCCTGGGCCCGCCACACATGTATGCCTTTTATAGATGCCTTGCCATTTCCCTCTGCCAAAATGGTACCAGGTAGGTGTGGAAACTAATACGCTGGCAGATTCGAAAGGACACTTGAGTTCCTGCCATGAGCGTGCAGTAAGTTCATCCTCGGGTGAGCAGGCTACAGCGAGCGGCTCTTTCCTGAGATCATTTCCTCCCCAAGCCCATGCAAGACCACGGAGCCTTCCTTGTCCACGCCCCCGCCGGGGCTTGGAGGGTCTGGGGTCCGGTATGAGAGTGACGCATTGCAAACAATTCCAAATATGGGAAGAGCCGTGTTCGGGCAGGCCGTGTGTGGACGCTCCCGGTGTCCTAGCTGTGCAGCAGGCAGGTGGCACTATGAGGGACTGCCAGGAGGGCCATGTTGCCCTCCAGAGCACGCATGGGTGTTGCTGACAGCTGTGGCCTGGATTCATGGCACGCTACTGATTTAGTAGGGAAATGGGATGCCCCGTGCCTAAGTTATATTCCACAAATATTAGTATTTGGTTGAATCCAGCTGCATCACGTGGCTGTCTCTGAGGTTTTATAAAGTGTCCAGCAGCACTCAGTTTTAGAAATCAGGAGGGTTTTTTTTCTTCAAAAAAAGAAAATCTCCCCTGAGGCTTTCGGATACTCTGGATCTGGTTTCCGGATCCTGTGCCATCTTCCTTCCTAGCTTCCTCACAGCAAGTTGACCTGCAGGTGCCGAGTTTTTCCTGCAGCACCAGGTTGAGACCCCACACTCCCTTTAGCCTAGGGGAAATGCAGTCTGTGGGTCACCAAGGTCTGTGCTATGGAGACCCCTGGGCCCCTGTCGTTGTGGCTGCTCACAGGGCTCTTCGGTGTTGGTCCCTCACCCGGGACAGGCAGACTCCTGATGTTTCGGGGCGCTGGCTAGAGAAGAAGGGTTCAGGAGCTGACACCACCGTCTTGCGCTACCCTGCGGCCTCTCTGAGGTAGGGGGAAGCAGGCAGGCTTGCATTTGGGAGCTGGGAGGCAGAGAGGCTCGGGGGTGAGGGCAGGCCTGGCAGAGGAGCTGCCTCCAGCCCTCACAGGCGTCCTCTCAGGACATTGCCCTAACAGGCTGTTTTACGGTTTGCATAGGAGAAAAGTGAGTTAGTGAAATGGTGCCCTCAGGCCTCTAGCCAGGTGCCAGCACCCTCAAAGGCCAGGCCTTGGGGGAGTCCAGGGCCTGGGGGGCTTCTCTCATGACTGCTTGGCTTTCAGGGACCATCCTACAGAGTGGCAGCTTCCAGCTCCACACAAGGAATCCCCAGGATTAGAGCTGGTGGGGCTGCCAGGTGTCAGGGCCTCATTCCTAACCACACATAGGTTGGTTAGCCAGTTCCCCGCTGGTGGACATGGGCTTGTGGCCCCGTCTTGGTTGTTAGCAATAGTGTCGCAGTGGTCTTTCCTGCAGAGGGATCTGTTGGAATACCTGGTTCTAGTTCTCCCAGGTGGGTGTGTGAGGCGAGGTTGCTGGGTCACACAGCTGCTCTGTGGGTCACATGTCGCCTCTCGGGGGAGCTGCCTGCTTCTCTTGATGGTCCCGTCCACAATGCACCAGGTCTCTCACTTCTTCGTGCCCCCCGTGGACACATTCCTTCTGTTTTTTAAAAAAGAACGGAGCCTTCCCCCAGGTGAGTGTGATAAACTGCCTCATTATGGTTTCAAGTTGCATTTTCCTAATGAAATAGGACCATTCTTGTCTTGTTTTAAAAATTGTTTATTTAGCTTCATTTTCTTCGAAAGGTACAGAGACTAGAAAGGCCTTCCATCCTCTGGTTTGCTTCGCAAATATTCATGGCAGCCAGTCCCGAGCCAGGCCGGAGCCGGGAGCCAGGACCTCAGCCTGGGAGCCAAGCAGTCGTGTCACTGCTACACCAGAAACCTGAGCGTCTTGTTGGCTGCTTGGCTGTTTCCTTGGGAGGGACTCCTGTGCGAGTCCCTTACCACTTTTGCATGTGGGCAGTTGTCTCGTCTGCCCAGTTATGTGTAAGCCATCAGTACAGGGTCCCCCCTGCGCGCACTTGCAGAATCCCACCATGAGCCTTGGTTTTTCTGTGACTTCAGACTTCCCATGAGTCAGGATCATCTCTCTTGAACTGAATTGCAGTGGGAGTCCCCGATTGCAGTTGAGTTACATCTCTTTCAGCACCGGAACTATCCTTCCCTCTCTTGGTTCTGTTACTTTGTTCTGGAAGGCGCCTGGTCGAGTGGTGGAGTGCCCATCTCAGGGAGTGCTCTGAGCAGGTCCCTGGGGTTGCCCCTGGGACAGACTGGCAGACGGAGCTGGAGGCTGGCCTGGGCTGTGGTCAGGGCCACAGCTGGGCTCCCACCACCTGCAGGCCTTCCCAGACCGTCTCCATCACGGGCCACAGGGCCTCCAGAGAGTGCTGTCAGATGTCTTGTTTCCCAGTACCCTGGATCACACATGGCTTCAAGTTGGGCTAGGTGCACTTGGGAGCCTCCTCAGGAACTCTGGGAGATCACCTCTCAGCCCATGCGGCTGCTGTCGTAACCTCCTGCCTCAGGGTTCACACACTACCCCTCTCTCCTGCCTGCGTATGACACACAGGTTGCCTGGCGTCCCAAGGAAAGGGCTGGCCAGGCCTGCTGCAGACCTGGGAGTGGACGCCCCACTCCACTGGACGCCCCACCCACATGTGATGCCAGGCCCTGGCCTACCCGCCCTTCCTCTCTCCTCCCTGGAACAGGGCACCACAGTCCCCAGGGCCACACACTCAGGTCTGCAGTCACAGCGGGTCTGGCTGCCCACACTGTACACCTCCCCAGCACCTGGCAGGCTGTGCACCGCCCCCTCCCGCTCTCCGGGACTCCAGGCCTTCTGTGTTTAGTGGCAGGCTACAGTACCTGGAAGCATAAAACCAACTGAGTGGTTCCCCCCCATCAGACATGCCAGTCTCCCACCCCCACCCCAAGGATCAAGGAGGTCTCCCAGGCATACTCCCACCCCTGTGCTGCTGGGCGGGGGTGGCCCTGCCAGCCTGTCGCTGGCAGGTTTGCCTGTCTGTCTGTGCCCAGTCGCTGTCCTGGCACAGCCCGTTGCCATGAGGACTGCTTGGCCCCTGGTGGGCCCTGGGTTCTGTCTCGGCAGCTGGATGGCCCTGAGGAAATGGGGCCTGCGCGTGTCACCAAACATGACTCACGCCTGGCTTCTTGCCCTGCGCCCATAAAAGTGGCCTTTCCTGAAATAGATCAGAACTTAATAGCTATTTAAGGAGCATGTGGTATTGGGGGGGTGGGGTGAGGGTGTATTTTATGGCCCTTAATTAAGCCTCAGAGAAATTAAGACATCGTGAGACACTTTATGACATGCTGTTGATTCTCTTTGGAGAAGGGTTGGTTCTTCCTGGACTTTCCCACCGCGCGCCTCCGAGTGCATGCAGCAGGCCGCCAGCCCAGGGCCCACCTGACCCAGCAGTGCTGGCTCAAGCCGGCCAAGCAGGTGACCCGCCCAGCCTCACTCCTCGCTGGGTGAGAGCGCCGGAGGCAGTTGTCCAGGTCCCAGTCCCTGTCTTCACAAGGGAAGGTGAGAAGGGCTTGAGACAAGCACTGCCTGTCGTCCATCACAGCTCTTGGTCCGCATTTCCCAGACAGACACGCACCTTCGGAAGACAAGGCTGAGCCTCACAGCGAGGCTGCTGACCCTTCATGCTGGCCTTCCATGTCCCTCCTGGCGCAAAACTAGAGGGTTCCTGGTGGGTTGGAAAGCCCTAAGTCAGCCAAGACCCTGGACGCAAATGCTCAGCCGGGGCCTTACGTCCCAGGTGCCAGGACGGCTTCTGCCTTGGGGCTGCCCTGCCTTTCAGTTGCCCCCGCTCAGTGGGGTTCCCGGCCATGCCGGCCCCACTCTGGCCTTTCACACCCTCTTGCTCGGGCACCAGATATCTCGCCCCTCACTGGCCCTCTGTCCACTTGAGGCTGCCCCCTTGCTATCAGTACAAGTTCCTGGGGGCTCTGTATGAAGCCTCCTTGCCTTTCACTGGTTGCTGTGGGTGTGCCCCCTGGGGTCCTCAGCGTTCCCTGTGCCCTGCACCACCTCTGTTTGGCCTTCAGATATCTCCAGGGAACCTTGAACTCAGCGTATCATACACTGCTGCTGCCGCGGAGCCCCTTTCTCCATCAGGGACCGCGCTCGTCTGTCTGACCAAGTCTGTTTTGCTGCAGTCCTCGTGTCCCTGGGTCCCTCCTCACCTTTGCTCCCACCTGGGCCCTCACCCAGTCCCCAGCTCCTGCCTCCTGTTCTGATCCTGGTGTACCCACCCTTGGTCTTAAAGCCTTGCTGGAGCCCTGAACTGTGTCAGGCTCTGTCTGGCAGGAGCTGCTCCTGAGGCCTGACCCCATGGGAGGACTGAGTGGTCCTCAGAGAGCATTCGCTCCAGGCTCTGCCTGCAGGCCCAGCTGCCCTTACCTAGCCCATGCCTGGGCTGCAGAGCCAAGGATGACACTCCGCCCCCTTCTTGCCAAGGCGCAGGTCCCCCTAGTGTGAGTGCAACAGCCCCAGAAGCTGTTGCAGACCTTCCGAGAGCAGCTCCGTGACCACTGCTCCTACTGGGATGGCTGGCTCTGCCTCGGGGCCTGTGGACCACTTTCAGATCGGAGAGAGTGTTTTTCACCGCTGCGGCTTGAATGGATCCCCTAGGAGTTGGCAGGTATCGGTTCTTGAATTTGCCCGCTTGAGACGCAGAGCAAAGCAAAGGCTCACTCCCATCCACTGGTCAGGCTTGCAGCTGCCCACCGGCACTGGATTCAGTGCGGGTTGTCCTGCAGCATGACGATCGCAGGCCTCGAGTTCACTAGCTGCTCACGTGCTAGGGGCAGCCTCACTGCCAGACTGAGGAACGTCCGCCCAGGAGTTGGGATTTCCAGCGGGTTTGTTAAGACTTCCCATCAGCCCCAAGACAGAGAGGACCAAGACCCAAAGGCTGTGTGGTTTCATTCCATGTGAAAGATTCGTTTGTTTGGCTGCAGTGGCCCCAAGCGGGCCCAGACTGCACTGAAGCCAGGATCCAGGAACTCCATTCTCATCTCCCGGGGGAGAGGGACCTGAGCACTTGGGCCATTTTCTGCTGTCTCCTCCAGTCACATCAGCAGGGAGCGGGATCGGAAGTGGAGCAGGCAGGACTTGAACTCTCATAAGGAGGACCAACAGAGGTGGGTGCACCGAGGAGCAGGGCTCCAGTGAGGAAGAGTGGCCTGGGGCAGTGCCCTGTGCCACACAGCACCTGTCTTCCCTGGCTGTGTAAAGCATGGCCCACAGTTACCTCCTGTGCCAGGTATCTGTGGACCCCTTACAGGAGCCCCAACACGTGTCTGGAGTTTGAGACATGCTGGGGAACAGGGGAGAACAGGAAGGAGAGTACAGTTGTTTTATCCAGGGCACAAACCGGAGCAAAAATTTTCTTCTCAGTTGCCCAAAAAAATCCAGGTTCAGCGCTTTGCTGACCCCATCTGTGGCAGGAGAGGGACCCCACGCTGCAGGGGCCAGCCCTCCACAGGCCATCACTGCCTTATGAGAAAGCATTGCGTGGTGGCCCCCGGGGCCCCAGGCCTGGAGCAGAAGCCTGGCGGGCGGAGCAGGGAAGGGTTTCTGGCGGCCACCTGTAGCTGCGCAGTGAGACCCCCAGGGACTCCCCCATTGCTGCCATTCCTGGCAGCCTGGAGCCCAGTGGGCCAAGTGTGGGGACAGCTGGCAATGCACATGTGGTGGCTCCTGTGGGCAGGGATGGGAGAGGCCCAGACTCTGGTCATCCAGGACAAAGTTGTGGCTTTCCGCGTATTTCCTCTCTCACAAGCTACTAGTCGATAGATTGATGTGCCGTGACAGCTGGGGCAAGTGGGGCACAGGGGCTGGGGGCACGCTCCTCCATCTCGCTCATGGCTGCCTGTGCCCTGGTTCGGAGCCCCAGGGAGCCCGGCTGTGCCCGTGCAGGCTGTGTGTGTGCAGCCAGCATGATTGGTGACGAGCAGTTTTCCGCCTGAGCGATCAAGCAGTAGCATCCCCGTTGAGGCGGGACAGGGCCTGTTCCCTCCTGCCGCCTTAGGAGCGCCCCCACTTCAGGGACCGCTCCATTTCTGCCCCCCAGGGCTCTGTGCACAGAGGTGGAAGCAGAGCAGGGCTTGGTGCAGCTTGTTGCCCCTCTAGGGACCCCCTGAACTTGGTCACAGGCATGAGGCCTCCCATGGGAGTGCGGGGACACCTAGACTCCCAGGCCGGGCAGCTGAGGCCCCGAGGTGAGGCCAGACACGTCGACAGCCCTGCACAGCCGCCTGCGTCTCACGGAGGAGAAGGGGCTGCTGGGCAGGAAGCCGGGGTTTGTTTTCCTCCAGAAGTGGCTGTGACCCCAGGCCTCAGAGCTGGGGCTGGTTGTGTTGCTGCTGGGCTTCCTGCCTGTGCCCGCAGCCTTGTCCGTCTGCACGCGGCCCGGGGCCCAGCCGTAACTTCTGCTGTAAGCCGTGGTACCTTCAGTAGATGTCACCCTTGGCTTTGCAAATGAGGGGCCCCGTGTTTCGTTCTCCCTAGGCCCTGTTGATTTCCACAGCTGGTCCCTTGGACCCCACCCCTCGCTTGTCTTCCTTCCTTCCTTTCTTCTTCCGGCCTCTTCTCTGCCCCAGTCTAGGCTTAGCTCCTGGGCGTGGCACCTCACGGAGCATCATCAGACATCACACACACACACACACACACACACACACACACACGCACGCACACGCACACACGCACGCACACACGCACACACACACACACACACACACACACACACACACACGCGCCCCGCAGGTCTCAGCCAGCAGAGCATCTCTAGAGCTCTCAGGCAGAGCTTCATCCTCCTTGGAAAGTGCTCCTGGTGGTCCGGGGCGGGGCTGCCTGCCGAGCACCTTGGACAAGTCCCCTGGGCCCACTCACTTCCTCTTGGCTCTGTTGGCTGCAACTCAGATGACATCAAAGTGGTGAGCACAAGTGTACGTGCCTGAGTGTGCACGCGCGTGCCTGGGTTGCTTGCATGTTCTGCATGTTCTGCAGGGAACTGCAGCACTGTCTTCTCCGAGGCCCCTTCGTGAGGTCATTGGGTTCCTTGTGGTGGGGAAGAGAGTGGGTGACTGTCACAGCCAGGACAGAGACCCTGGGGGCAGGTGGCCTGGGGAGGAGCCCAGGTACTCCAGGCAGACACAGTGGGATGGGAAGTGTGGTTCTCTGCGGATCCTGGGCCTGGAGGAAGGAGACAATCCCCAGGAGCCTCCTGATCTGCCCTGAACTGTCAGACGGGGTCGGCTCCGCGATGCCGGCACTCGACCGGCTGACGGGGCATGGGCACGGCATGAGCAGCGAGATCCGAAGCGAGAGGTGTGTGTTCCTCACACGAAACTAAAGCATGTGTGGTTTCCTCTTGGGCTGGGGAGTTCGTGGCACGCCCACCAGGCTGCTGTGTGGCGCCCATGGTTAACCACCCCCCACGGCAGGCTCCATGTCAACTGCAGATGGGTTTAATTTAGGCAGTAGATGGGGTGTCCTTCTAAAGAAAAGGGTGGGCCTGCTGGTCCTGTGGTTAAGACGCCCAAGTTGCATGTTGGAGGGCCTGGATTCAAGTCCCGGCTCAGTTCCCCATTCTAGCTTCCTGCCAGCGCACACCGTGGGTGGCAACAGATATTTGCTGATTTATTTTTTAAATTTTTATGTGCTTATTGAAGAAGCAGAGAGAGTGAATGAGAGAGAGATCTCCTGTCCACTGGTTCACTCCCCCAGGTGCCTGCAGTGACCCAGACAGCCATCCCTGTGCCTGCTGGGGTGTGCGTGAGCAGGATGCTGGGCTCTGGAGCACGTGTTCTGTCAGTGCTGCTTGCGCTGACTGCTGGAAGCAGTAGCAGGCGTCATTTGTGGTGTGCCCAGGCCCCCACCTCTGCTCACGTGGCCTTGATGGCATCCCAGCGTGTGCACACCCTGACCGAGGCCTGCTGGGAGGGTCTGCCGAGTGCTGGAGAGCCCAGTGTCTGTCGGCCCCGCTGTCCGATCTGCACTCCCCGCCACAGGATGTGGAATGGCACGTTAGCGGTGTCGCAGGCCAGGATGGGGGCACGGTGTGCAGCTGGGCCTGGCAGAGCCGACGGGTGTCTCAGGTTGCAGACGCCCAGCCGTGGCCCCACACTGGGGTTCCGTGCTGAGCTCGCCTGTGGGGGTGTGCTGTGCATTTGGGAGGCCATGTGGCGTCCCACGGAACTCACCTGTTGCCTGCCCTCCCCCCAGAACATCGACATCACCAACTTCAGCAGCAGCTGGAATGACGGGCTGGCCTTCTGCGCGCTGCTACACACCTATCTTCCCGCCCACATCCCCTACCAGGAGCTCAACGGGCAGGATAAGGTGAGCCAGGGCCCCAACCCTGGCCTCCACGCCTCCTCAAGGGGGCAGGGCCTGGGATGGCAGACAGCCCCCTCTACTCCCAGTGGCCCCAGTCCTGCTCTGTCGCTTCGGGTGAGGTTGTGGGCACTCAAGCCAGCCTGCCCCTGAGTATCCTATTGGCTGTGCTGCACTGCCAGTGAGAGCAGCTGGTCCTTCCCAGGCTGTGACAGGCCCGGGGCTTCACCAAGCTGTGGCCAGCATGGGGGTCCATGGTCTGCCTCACCCTTGTCTTGGCCCTCACTGTGGGGCAGGACCCTGGGCCACCACTTCTAGGGAGCTCCTCAGCTCAGGACGAAGGGACAAGCCTGGCACCCCAGCCCTTAAACCCTTGCACCCTTGCCTTCTATGCAGACACCCCCAGATCTGCAGCAACTCTCACAGGTGCCCACAGTAGAGGGAGGGGTGGGGACAGGGAGGGAGGGGGGCTCATGGGATGGGGTTTCCTGCTGGGTGTCTGGCAGAGAGTTCAGGCAGGCTAAGACAGGTGTGGCAGGGAGGGAAGGGCAGCAAGCGTGGCCCATGGACGTGTAGTGATGAGGGCCCTGGTCGGGGTGTTATGGGCTCAGGTGGAGGTACTGTTGTCCATGGGGCAGGGGCAGGGCCACCCCACCTCCCTCCTTACCTCGTCCTCACACTGTAGCTGTCCCGTTTCTCTTTCAGAAAAGGAACTTCATGTTGGCCTTCCAGGCGGCTGAGAGCGTGGGCATCAAATCCACACTGGTGAGTGAGTGTACCACCTGCTGCTCCTGGACCAGGGGGTGGGCCCAAGGAGGAGTCTGCAGCCATTGCGTGGGGGCACTGCCTGTGCCCATGCCTGTGGGGACGCCTCCCACAAGCCTAACCATGTTGGCCTCCAGGGCGAGGGCAGGCCAGCTCCACGTGCTTGGAGGGGAAGCAAACAGTGAGCTATACACGACCCACGAGTCCACAGGCCTCCACCAGGGCCCTGCCAGGGCTCCCCGCTGGCTACTGCTAACCAGCCTAGCTTCGTGGGAGAACATGCCACGTCTACCCGCTACAGCCTCTCCATGTTCCCCAGGCCAGCAGGTGTACAGTGAGCAGTTCCCAGCTCTCTTCAGGAGGCTGGCATGGTACGAGCTGGCTCCTGCCCTCTGCCAGGTCACAGTGAGTGGCTCTCTTCTTGTGTGCCCGGCACCCACAAGGCCGCACCCTCACAGCCATGACCCCCTGGACTGGGCCAACATGTCCCTTGGGCATTTTCCTATGCAGTTGCGTCTCCCTCCCAGGCCCCTGGCAGTCGAGGCCCTGCCTGTGGTTCTGGGAGCCCCTGGCCCAGGGACAGCACAGCCCCCATTTGTGTCTGGCGTCTGAACCAGGTGGTTTGGCGCAGCCCACCAGGCCAGGCCGGGCGGCGACCTGCAGGCTTAACCGGGCCTCTCCTCTGTCAGGACATCAACGAGATGGTGCGGACTGAGCGGCCGGATTGGCAGAACGTGATGCTGTACGTGACGGCTATCTACAAGTACTTCGAGACCTGAGCGCAGCGGGAACTGCCTGGCGGCTGGGGGACCCCTGTAATTCCTGAGCCATGCACCCCTAACATCGCCAGCGACTCTAGGCTGCCCCACAGGGAGGGCCGCCTCTGATCCTGCCGCCCGGAGCCGGGCATAGCACGCCTCCTGCAGGCCAGCTCCAGGGCTGCCTTCCTCAGAGAACTCTGAACTCTAATAGAGCGCTGGGGTGGGCAGGCTCGGGCAGGGCCCGGGCAGAGAGTGGGTGGCGATTTGTGGGGACTCACGGGATGGGGAGGGCTGAGAGGCCCAAGGCCCCCCCGGAGGATCTGCCTGCCAGCGCTGAGGGGAGCTGGCCTCCGCACTCCATGTGGCAGGGCCGGCCCACACGGCCAGAGTTTGCTGCAGGAGCTGAAAGAGGGCTCTGGGTGAGGAGCAGGTGCCCAACCTCACCCTGCCACCTGCGGGGCCGCCTGGCAGCGGGTTGAGCTCCGGCTGCAACTCCAACTCTCCGAACGAGGAATTGGGCTGAGGCGTCCTGGCTGAGGCTGACACTTGTTTTCTCGCAAGCAATACTGGGAAAAACATTTCCGTATCAGCACCAAAGTGAAGTCATTCGCAGAAGAATAGAAATACCACCCGGAGGTGCGTGCCCTGGGGACACATCACCTGGGAACCCCAACCATGGGGCTTTGAGTCGCAGCCGCGCCACTGAACATCGTCCTCCTGAGCCAGCGTTCAGGAAAGTGCCTTAGCTCCTCGCCAGCTCCCCGGGGGCACTGTCGGGAGGACCCAGCTCCCAGAACGCCTCCGAGGCCTGCAGCTGCTGGGGCTCCGCTCTCCAGCCCCGCATTAGACCAGGACGGAGAGAACACGTGTGGCAAGCAGTGTGTGTGTGCGCAGCGGGAGGCATTGTCCCTGGGCACCTACCACCCCGGCCACCCCGCATTGTGCCCATTCTCTTCCACTCCCGTTGATGGCCCCGGGGCGGCTGAACCAGGGGCGCAATTGACTGCTGGCCATAAGAGTGTCATTGTCAGTGGCCCTGCACCCCGCTTTGCCAGGTGTTACCTGCACACGTATTTGCCCCCAGGAGGCCCTGTCTAGCTCTCCTGGGCACAAGCACCCAGGTTGGCACCACCTGCTGCAGTCCCACTTTATTTATGATTTCGTGGTGGGGGTGGAGAGCACCTCCTGTCCCTTGCTGGCCACAGTTCATGGGGTCACCAGAGACTCCGAGAGGGAAGGTGGGGTCACCTCGACCTCCTGCACTTCCCGCTGCCATGTTTATGGGCAGCTGCGCAGGTGGTCAGACTCCAGGAATGGGACTTGTCGCCTGTGGGCCTGGCCCAGGGCAGCCTCCAGCGTGGCTATCCCAATGCCACCTGCCCTTCTTCAAGCACAAGCTCCCCGCGAGGCTCGGGCCAGGCCGCTGGCCACTCCCACCCTGCCTGCTGGCCGCAGTACTGTGTATTGTTCTCATCTTACTCTCGAATGTATTAAACTTGCTTAACACACCAGGCATGCGTCGTCTTTGCCCTCAGAGGCCGCCTCAGGAGTAGCACCTGCACCCTGTGGGGACCCAGGGCTGGACAGCTGTGGGCTGGGGTGGGGGTGGCGACCTGATTGGCACCCAGAGGTGCTGGCACCATGCCATGGTGATCCCTGGGCTGACACTCAGTGGAGGTTGCTGTGATCACCTTGTGCCCGCTGAGGCTGAGGCCTCAGAAACCATCAGAGCTGCCCTGCAAGAGAGAGCCCTGCAGAGCCCTGGCCAGAATAGCCTGTGACTGGCTGTCTTGGGGACTGGCTTATTGTTTTGAGAAACGTATCTTTAAAAAACAAGATGTATGTTTATTGGAAAAGCAGATTTATTAACAGAGAGGAGAGACAGAAATATCTTCCATCCACTGGTTCACTCCCCAAGTGTCCGCAACAGCTGGAGCTGAGCCAATCCAAAGCTAGGAGCCAGGAGCTTCCTCCAGACATCCCAAGCAGTTGCAGGTTCCTGAGGCTTTGGGCCATCCTCTGCTACTCTTCCAGGCCACCTGCAGGGAGCTGAACGGGAGATGGAGCAGCCGGGACACGAATTGGCGCCCATATGGGATCATAGCACATGCAGTGGGAGGATTAGCCAATTGAACCATTGTGCTGGGCCCGTAGAAATGTCTGTTAAAGTGAATAAAATTAGAGGATTCCCCCCTCCCAAAAAAAACCCAAAGACATGAATACTGCCAAGCACCATCCAGACAACACCATCTTACACCTTACACCTGTCAAGGCGAAGGGGCTCCGACATCACCCACTTGGGCAGGTGCCCATCTTGAGGTGAGACTGCAGCCTCAGGGGTGTCCTCACGGGCATCTCCCCACCCCCAGCGCACAACTGAGCCCCCCTGGGTTATGTGGCGAGGACCCACGTTGCAGCCTTCAGGCCTTGGGCGCAGGCTGTACCGCCAGGCCCCTCTGTATGGCTGGGGCAGCACTTGCGATGTGGGGTGCGGGACTTCAACCTGACCTCAGGGAGTGTCCAGGACTCTTCTGAGGGGCAAATCCAACAGGCGGCCGCCACAGCACTGCCATCCACAGCCGCGGGGGGCTCTGGGCTTGAGTGCCCACAGCTGAGGTGCAGAGCTGGGCCAGGGCCGCAGTGGCTGCACCTGGGTCTCCAGCGCAGTGGGAGGAGCTAGAAGGCCTGACTCAAGTGACGGACCACCTACACCTGAGCTGCGCCCGGCTGGAGCCCAGAGCCCGGAGCTCAGAGCCTGGAGCCGGAGCCCAGAGCCCGGAGCCCAGAGCCAGGAGCCCAGAGCCAGAGCCCGGAGCAGGAGTGGAAGACCCGGCCACCCTGTGCGTGCCCCGGCGGGTGAGCAAGAGGATGTCAGTGGCCTGTGATACAAGGCTGAGTCCTAGCAGGAGGCCCAGCCTCTAGGGCGGGAGACAGGGAGCCCTTTGGGTCTCTGGTTGACGGCAAACGCTGGGACGCATTTGGCACGCAGGGAGCGGTTCCCACGGCTTCCAAATGGTAACCCCCCAGAGGGGCTTCACCCTAACCCTCCAGTCTGACAGCGACGGCAGGGAAGCCTGGTAGGGGGCGTGGGGAGGGGAACGGTGGGCTTGCTGGGGTGCTGTCCCAGTCCGAGCTGCAGCAGCGGGGGGGGGGGGGGAGGAGAAGCAGGCAGAGGATGGGGGCTGCCCCTATGTTTGCCGGTATCTCGAGGCTTCTGCTAGCCAGTGCGGGTAGAGGGGGACCCTAGGAGGCTGTAGCCAAGAATCCCCCCAAGACGGGCAGGAGTGGGGTGGCTCAGGTGTGCAGGGCTCAGTGGGTGCTGGGGCCGTGCGCCACGCCCCGCCTCTCCCTGATGCAGCTCAGCTGGCCCCAGGGCGGACAAAGGAGGCCAGAGGCCGCCCAGGTGCATCCTAGGCAGGAACAAAGGGCCGAGGGCGTGGAGAGGGGGGCCTGCAGCCCGGCTACGGAGTCTGGCCCTGGACGGAAGGAAGGGCGGGCGCCCCCGGCCTTCAAAGGCGGCCAGGGCTGCGGGAAGGCCTGGGGGAGGGGCGGGTGGACTAAGGTGCGGAGCCGCAAGCTGGGGCCCTGCCCGGGCATCCCCTGCTGGCCGGGGGCCCAGGCACCTGCCCAGGTGGGCCGTCAGGTGTGCCGCTCCCACTCCTGTCTGGGGAGGGACCTTAACTGGGGTCTTTGTCAGCTGAGGGGTCCCCGTGGGAGGGCCCTGCAGGGCCTGGGGAGGCCCAGGATGGGGTGAGTGGAATGAGGACCCCAACATGGATGGTCCCAGGGTGTAAGCTGCTGAAGGAGTTTGGGGGAGGCGGCCTGGGACAGGGGTCCCCTAAGGCAGTGTAGGCACAAGCTAGCTCCTAAGAGGCTACAGCAAGAGGCGGGTCCCCATCCAGGGCCGCGAGCCCCTCAGCTAAAGGCAGAGGCAGTGGGGGAGGGCTGCTTGGAAAGGCGTTTGAGGCAGAGTTGTCCCTTGGGGTCCCAAGCTGGCCCCTGCCCCTCCTGGGACCCCTCCATCCCAATCCTGGTGCTTGCTCCTTTGTGGCCTCAATCTCCAGCCTCCCTCCCTCGACAGGCCAAACAGGTGGGACCCAGGCATCCAGCCCAGGGTGCTGCTCACGGTCTCAGCCCCACAAACTCCCCACTCTCCACCCCGAGTGGGGGTAGGGGCGCCCAGCGAGCCCCTCCAGCTCCACAGGTTCCAGAAGGTATGGGTTCCACCTACCTCTGCCTCTCGCCCCCACTCATTCCCCTCCACACAGTCCTTCCCCCCAACTCTGCAGTGCCCGCCCGCCACAGGATGAAGGTCGGGGTCATAGGCCAGGGTGTCCCAGTTAGAAGGTTCCAGAATCTGGATAGCGAGCGGAGGGGGGATCCCCAGCCCAAGGGTCTGAGCTTCGAGGTCAGTCCTGTGGTGGCCCACCCCACCACCCCGCCTTTGGGGAACCCCTGCCCACCTGGCTCCGAGGACGGGAAGGGCCGGGGCGTCAGGATGGCAGCGGCGGGCCAGGGCCTGGGGGCGTCTAGGAGGAGAGGGGAGCGTAGGGTGCTGGCGGGGTGCTGTCGGGGTGCTGTCGGGGTGCTGATATGGTGCTGTCGGGGTGCTGATGTGGTAGGGTGCTGCTGGGGTTCTGGCGGGGTGCTGATGTGGTGGTAGGGTGTTGCCGGGGTCCTGGCCGAGTGCTGGCAGGGTCCTGGCGGGGTGCTGACATGGTGCTGGCAGGGTGCTGCCGGGGTCCTGGTGGAGTGCTGCCGGGGTGCTGATATGGTGCTGGCGGGGTCCTGGCGGGGTGCTGGCCGGGTGTTGGCCGGGTGTTGCCGGGTCCTGGTGGTGTGCGGCCGGGGTGCTGTTGTGGTGCTGGCAGGGTGCTGCCGGGGTCCTGGTGGAGTGCTGGTGGTGTGCGGCCGGGGTGCTGATGTGGTGCTGGCCGGGTGCTGCCTCGGTTGCCCCACACGGCGGGGCGGGGCGGGGCAGGCGCTGCGCGGGGCCCGAAGCCGCCTGCAGGGGGCGCCCGCGAGCGGCGCGGCCGGAGCCCCAGCCCGAGCCCGAGCGGCCGCCGGGAGCAGCGGGAGCCGGCGCGCCAGCAGGTCAGCGTGGGGAGCGGGGCCGGGGTCCCGGAGGGGCGCGGGCGGACGGGCCCGTCGGAGGCTGCGGGCCGCGAGGCGAGGTCGGCTCGGGTCTGCCTGCGCTCGGGGCAGCCCCGGCTGTGTGGTCCCGAGAGCGAGTTCATGGGGTGCCGGGGGTGGGGTCCGAGCCTGCCCCGCACAGCGCCGGCCCAGGAGCCGCCCTGATGCGGTGTGGTCGGTCGGGCCAGGGAGTGCGGACCGTCTGAGCGCCCAGGACGGGACCGGAAGGTGCGCGGGAGCGCGGCGGAGAGGCGCGGAGCCGTCGGTGCGTGCCTAGGCGGAGGGCTGGGATGCATCCTCGGGGTGCGCCCTGGCTGCGCCAGGCTGGGGGACACCGAGGCGCGGGTGTGCGCAGATGGTGGGCATTCCGGGGCGCCGGTGGGGCTGGGGCGAGGGCGGAAGAGCGCGCTCAGAGTTGCCCTGGGGGTAGTGGTGACGGGAGACCCCCGGGGTAGGGGGCGCCCACTGCGCACTGGTCCTGGCCATCGCCCTCACCCTTGGGCCAAGTAGGAATGGCGGGAATGGTGGTGGCTGTCCAGGCATTTGGTGTGGATCCAGCCCAGCAGCCCCAGGAGGGGTCCCCGTGTCCCGGCCGCTGGGATTTGAGTTCCCCGACTGCGTAGTGGGCGGAAGGGGACTGAGCTGCCTGTGGCGGGGGGAGGCCGGCAAGGGGGTAATGGGGAGATGGGAAGCAGGTGTTCTGCACCCTTGGAGCAGGGGGAGGCCAGCTGTCTTTAGCCTCTGCTTCCCCATCCGTCTCCATCGGCCTCATCTTCGCTCTGCCTGCCTGGCTTGCTCTTCCTGCATTCCTGCATTTGCGCCCTCCGCAAGTCTCCCGATGGCCACCCAGGGCTGTTCCCGGTGGCCCTGGCCCGTGGCAGCACAGAGGTGCCTGTGTGGGTGTGTCTGGGAGGGTTGCCATGACCATTGAGCTTGGCCCTGTGGCCTTGGGTGGGGCTGTGGAGGCCACAGACCAGGCAGGGGCTCCTGAGCACTCAGGAGCCGCAGCTCTGGCCTCTGGACATCTCTGGGGCCAGCGATGCTCCGATACGCCAATGCTCCGGGCAGGGCAGGTGCTGGCCTGAGCTGGGCTGGCCCAGCCTCTCAGTTTGTTGCCTGGAGGCAGCTAAGGACAGCCCCCACACACATCTGGCTGGAGCCGTGCCTTGCGCCAGACCTCAGCAGGCCATGGCCCCGACCTCAGGGGAAGCTGAGGCAGCTGGGATGTTCAGGTTCCCACCCGGGGTCTGGGGCTCATCCACGGGCTGCCCTGGACAACTCGTGCCACAGGAGCCTCTTATCAAGCCAGTGGTACAGCTGTGCTGGACCACAGCTGCGATGCCAGAGGGGCAGGTCCTGGTTGGTGCTCAAGCTTGGAACCTGGAGGACCTGGGTTGACCTCATGGGGCAGTGGCATGCCACAGGGCTGGCAGTTGACAGAGGAAAGGGTGGGCTGGGGGTGGGTCTTCAGCACCTGCTGTTGAGATGGGAGTGGCACAGCAGTGACCTGCGCCCCACAGGCACCCTTGTTCTCTGACCTAAGTCTAGAGCCCCCTAACTCCGGGTGAGCCAGGAGGCCTGCTGTGTCTGGCAGGACGTGTTCTGGGTGCTGAGGGACAGCGGGGGTGAGAGCAGGTGGGAGACCAGGCAGTGTGTTTGTGTGTGTGTGTTTGGGGGGGGGACTGCAGTGCCAAAGTTTGGGACCAGGTGTGTGGGTGGGACAGAGCTGCGATGCAGAGGGGAACTCCAGGAGTTGCTCCTGAGTAGAGCCTGGGGCCCGGGTGGAAGGAAGGAGCTGTTTAGGGGAGCCCCCGGAACCTGGGGAGGGAGGAGAAGCAGTCTCCCCCTGCTGGGGAAGGCAGGCCTCGCTCCCCTGCTGTGCCCAGGCCTTCTCTGAGGTGCCTCTCCCACCAAGGCTGTTTCCTTTGCTAAAAATTTCTGCCTGAGCTCCTGTCCCATTACCTCTTTGTGCTCCCAGTCTGGACTAAATGACCCCGTCTCGCGGGAAGCCACCCTGGTTTGTATCGGGGTTCACAGCCCTCCCACAGGGAAGGTGCTGTCACTGTGTGGGCTCCAGCGGGGCCACCGCAGGGGCTGCCTGAGCCCAGCAGAACAGAGGGCAATGCCGCTGGTGCTTCTGTGGTGCTGGGCAGAAGTGTCCTCCTGTAGCCCTAGAGGGCTTCATTGGTGCCCCTTGGTGGTGGCATAAACCATGAGCTCCCGGAGCAAAGGGAATGGGGGAGTGAGCCCAGCTCAGGCCCCAGTGCAGGTCCATGTCTCCCAGCAGGGCCTGGGTGCTTATGGCATATCTGTTTATCTGTCACAGCCCCCAGCACCCACCACCTGCGGGGACCGGGGTGCAAGTGCAGAGACAAGCCTGTTGCGTGACACGGTCTCATGGCCTGCGCACTCCTGAGGAGCTGCGTCGAGCCCTGCGTCCTGGCAAGTGTGTGTCCGGGAGAGAGTGGTCCCCATGTGGGCTGTTCCCCCTCCCCCGCCAGGGGGGTCCTCAGCTCTAGTGTGTGTGGTCTGGCTCTGTCAGGTGAGGTGGCCTGTGAGGGGGTGAGTAGCCGCACCGAGAGGGCGGGGAGCTGTAGGTAAGAATGGAGGAGAGGTGAGGCGGGAGCTGCCTGGAGGCCAGCCTCTGTCTGCAGGAAGCTGGTTCTGTACCGGGTCCTGCCCCAGGGACAGAGCAGCAGCAGCAACGGAGCCACGGGCTGGGGTGGGCGGGGCATTGCCGAGGGCACAGGGGCCAGCAGCACCGAGAGGCCGTGCTGTGCTCTCTGGTGGGTGTCCTGCGCCCAGTCCTGGGGCAGTCAGCAGAGGCTTGTGGTTTGGGGACAGGAACCCACCTGTCGGATTTCATAGTTGCTTCTTCACTGGTTGCCCCCACACTTGGCCTGCTGAGCTCATCCAGGAGCAGTCGATGCCCCTGGGGCGGCCTTGCCCGGCTCTCGGCTCGCTCAGCGACTCCTCTTGAGAGGCTTGTGGGAATCCCCAGTGCTGTGTTTTATATATATACTATATATAAAGATTTTCAATATTTATTATTTACTTAAAAGGAGGAGGGACAGAGATCTTCCGTCTGTTGGCTCACTCCCCAAGTGGCCACAATGGCCAGAGCTAAGCCCATCCGAAGTCAGGAGCCCGGAGCTTTTTCAGGGTCTACCACACGGGTGCAGGGTCCCAAAGACTTGGGCCGTCCTTAACTGCTTTCCCAGGCCTCAAGCAGGGAGCTGGATGGGAAGCGGGGCTGCCGGGACACAAGCAGTGCCTGTGTGGGAAGCGGACACTGCAGGCATCCCAATACTACCTGCTATGCTGCAGCTCAGGCCCCTGCAATTCCTGTGTTTAAAGTGTTGTTTTTATGTATTATCTGGAAGGTAGACAGAATGAGAATGATTTTGTTTTTTCCCCTCTGATGGTTCACTCCCCAAAGGCCTGAAATAGCTGGAGCTGGGCCAGGCTGAAGCTGAGGCTAGAATTCTGTGTCTTGAGGCAGGGGCCCAAGTATGGGGGGCCGTCATCTGCTGCCCAGGGTCTGTCTCAGCAAGGAGCTGGATGGGAATGGGAAGTGGAGCTGGACTCAAACCCAGGGACCCTGCCACAGGCTCTGGGCCTCTCAAGCAGTGTGTGTCTGCGCGCGCACACTCATGTGATATGCTTTATTTAGTAGTACAGAGGGACAAAAAGATGTTCGATTTACTCATTCACTACCCAAATGGCTGCGACACCCAGGGCTGGGCCAGGTCAAAGCCTGGAGCCTGGAACTCCATCCAAGCTCTCCTACTTTGGTGGTAGGGACCCCAGTGCTCGGGCCGTGCCTTCCAGATGCCTGGCCAGGGTGCTGAATCAGAAGCGGCAGTTTCAGCTCCTGTGCCACCACGCTAGTGCCCCCACCAAGCAGCGCTGCTGTGCCACCTGCCTGCCCCGAAGCCCCTCTCTGAACAGCACTGTTAGATCCCTCTAAACCTTCTTCCCTTTAGGAGTGGATGAGTCTCCATAGTTGTGAAACACTTGCTCATCTTCCTTCTGGACCGTCAGCTGAGGTCTGGGACAGACAGTGGCCTGCGGGACCCCAAGGTCCCAGGGCAGTGGTCACTTCTGAGGGGTTTCCAGGGCTCTTTTCCTGGAGAATGCCCCTCCCAAACCCTTTCCCGCTGAGGGCCAAGCACAGGAGCAGGTGGCACAAAGAGCCCCGTGGACCTGCAGTCAGGATGCTGCCCTGCACAGAGCCGGTACTTAGTGGACGTCCACTCTATGAAAGCCCTCCCGAGGATTGCTACAGATGGGAGCTTGTCCACCCAGCAGGCTCGTGGATGGGGGTGTGTAAGGAGCGCCTCACGAGTCTCGCATATGAGGAGCCGGAAGTGGGTCAGGAGATGTCGGGTTTGATGAGTTAAATGGTGTTTTCATTACCGTGACCTGCTGGGGCCACGGAGAGCAGGCCCGAGTGGCGGTCTGGGGTGTAGAGCGCTGGGACTCATGCGGGGTGGCTCAAGGCTGATGCGCCTTCCGTGGCGTGTGCATCTGGTTTATATAGGACAGTGCTTGCCCTCTGCCCTGTCCCGACAAGGGACAATCACGGGGAAATATCACATTATTAGTATTCAATTTCCTCTCCTGCCTAGCAACAGAGGACTTAAGGATTAATGAAATTGAAGCAAGAGAGAGGGCTAGGAAATTGCCAGACGGTGGCCCCAGCCCCCTCCCCTTGGGCCCCCCGACCTTCCTTTGGCTCCTGGAGGGAGGCAGCGGGCACCTTGAGGCCTCAGGAAGTCCTGCTGCTGCCGGGCCACTCGAGCACTCTGTGCCTGTGCTGCCTCCCCTTAAAGTTCATTTCTGGGCTGGTGAAAACGCAGGCAGCCGCTGTCTCTCCCCATAGCTGCGCAGTTTATCTGGGAGGCTCCAGGCAGGTAGACTCTTGGAGTAGGGTTTGGCAGCTCTCACCCACAGCCAGCTGTGTGTCTTGCCCTAGCTCTGGTCAGTGCACGGTGGGATCCTGATATCAACCAGAATGGGGACAGGCCACAGTAACACAGCATGGGCCAACTGACCCGCCTGGCAGAGCTCCCAGCCTGTCCCTCCTGTCCACCCCCGTGGTACCTGTGTGCCAGGCTCTGCGTGACCCTGGCCTGGGGAGTGGGCTCTGGCTGGCAGACACCTGCTGATGTTGACCGGGTCCAGGCAGGCTTCACCGAGGATGCAGGGTGCAGGGGCAGCCAACAGCTGAGGCTGCCACACCAGGCCTGTGACGTAGCCCCAGGCAGAAGGGCCGGGGGGGGGGGTGCTGGGAACCAGTGCTGCTCAACAGAAGGTGGGAGGGAGACCCTGAGAACTCGGGGTACACAGGCAGGTGCCTGTGGCTGCTGAGAGAGCGCTTCACTGAACAGAGTTCTGGAGATGGTCCTCAAAGAGCAGTCCCTGAGGGGCTTCACAGCTGACCATCAGTCCAGCCCTGGGGAGAGAGGCTGAGCCCCGATCCCCCCTGGCAGAAATGTCCTGCCTTGTCAGCCACCAACGGGGCCCTGGCATTTGAGGGTAGTCCCGGGCTGTGTCACTGTGGAAACTCGGTGCCCCTCTTGAGCATACGACATTGGCCTGGGCTGGTTGGTTGGTCTGGTAGAAGGTGGTGGTCTCTTCCGGGACAGGTGTCCCTAGGGAGGTCCCCAGGAGGCAGCATCGCTTAGGAGAGGTGGCTCCTCTAGAACTCCCAGGGACTGCGTGGTCCTGGCTGGACGGTGGCCTGGGAACCTGCCTTGAGGCCCCTGGGCAGGAGGCAGATTGGGGCAGCACCTGTCAGACCTGGGCCCGGGCGGGAGCTGGGTGGGCTGCCAGCCAGCAGCACTGAGGGACGTGGTGTTCATATGGGGATGGCACCAAGAGCCTCAATCTGGCCTCATCTTTGCCCTGAGCTCTGGGAACAGCGGCTCGACCAGCATCTCTGTCCCTCACCTCCCTTGCAAGGACTCCATGGGACTCGACCCGTTCCCTCCTCCCACCAAGGCCCCCATTATGGGCTTTGTAGTGGTGAGAAAGGGCCTGCTGGGTCCAGGAGACTCCTCAGGTGTGTCTGCAGGCCTTGTGTGAGCCACTAACATCATCGCAGTTTGAAGGGAACCTGGGGTCCATCTAATTCAGCTTTCCTGTCACCTGGGCAATGGGAGGGGACAACTGGCCCCGCAGGAGTGACCTCTCCAGGTCCCCAGGGAACTCCTGGGAAGGCGGAGGGAAGATGTCGCCACTGAAGGGAAGGTGGTGGCTGCTGCCACCCACATGTGCCAGGGCCCCTGAGGGTCTGGCCCCCGAGGAGAGGCAGTTTGAGGGGTGGGCAGCAGCCTGCTTGCACTGACTCTCTCACAGGCTCAAGTGAGCTTGGGGAATTGGGGGCTCAGGTCTGCGAGGGAGACAGGACAGCTGCTCTTGACAGGTGCCACTGAAGCCCTGTTTTCCCAAGATGCTTTGGTGCTGTGGGAGGTGGGGAGGGGACGCCTTTCCTGTCTGTCATAGATAAAAGGTGAAGTGGTCTCTCCAGTAGGCAGACAGGCCCAGAAAGACCACAGCACCCTGGCCTCGCTCCTTGCAACCCCAGCAAGCTCTGGCTGAGCACCCGCTCTCTGCCAGGCACCCGACTTGTCAGTCATCCCCTGTGTCAGCCAGGCAGAGGAGTGGGTGGGGAACAGGGTGTGGGAGGAGGGGGGAGGTGGCTTCCCCGAGGAAAGGAAGCAGCTAGGGTGCCCGCCCCGCCCCGCCCCGAGGCGGGGGCACCGGGAAGCAGCGGGGCCAGGCTTGTGGCTGCTCCGCTGTCGGGTACCTGCTGCCAGAGACCGACGGACGGCTCGCAGGCACCCTGGGTTGGAGCTGCAGGGTCCAGGCTGCCACTGTCCCTTAGGTGGGCACTACAGGCTCCTGTGGGAGCTCCAGAGGGATGCAATGGGCCGAGGCAGATGGAGAAGCTGGCCTGGCCAGCATGGGTGGGTGGGGCGGGGGAGCCTGAGCGGGGGAGAGGCAGCAGCAGTGTGGGGTAACTTTGGGGACCCGGGAGACTGGACGGGCTGCCACAGAAGCATGGAGAAAACAGTGTAGGGAGCCAACTTGGGCAGCTGAGCGGATTCGTTGCCCCTGGAGAAGTGAGGGTCTGGGCTGGCTCTTGATCCGGGCCGAAGGGGCTGGGATCCTGGCATCGAGGGGGTGGGGTGCCGGAGCCAGAGGGCGTCTTGCTGAGGGGTGAGATGGTCCCACAGGGACGATCCCTCCCTTGGCAGCAGGGGCCACTTCAGTGCAGTGGTTGTTGAGAGGGTCACTGCAGGAATCGCCCTGCACTGACGGAACCAGCTTTGCTCTGTGGCCTTCCTGGGCCACTGTCCCTTGCAAGTGAGGACTGAGTTCAAACTCCCCCATCTCCCTGCCGTGTCTGGTGAGGCTGGGCGAGGAACGGGTCCTTGAGCCTGTGAGTGGGGTGGGGCTGGAAGCCAGAGCTTCCTCGTGGTCCTGGGGTGGCCATGAGGCACAGGCCAGCTCTCGGGTCCCACCGCTTACCAAGGCTCTCCCTTTGCAGGAGCCTTGAGGATGCCCGAAGCTGAGCCAGCCATGACACTGTCGCCCGTGTCCCTGGAGTGCGCCTGGTCTGGGTTGACTGGGCGACGCCTGTGAAGAGCCCTGGACGAGTGGCACTGACAGGAATGCTCCTGACCCTCCTGTGAGGAAAGGGCTCTGGGGCCTGGGCCCCTGCACCTGGGCTGGCCAGACAGCTGGGCTGCAGCTATGCACCGTGAGCTGGCCTGGCCCGTGTCCCCGCTGAGCCTGCCCATCCGTGGCCGTGCCCACCATGGGCTCCTTGGCGTATATCACGGTGGAGCTGGCCATCGCCGTGCTGGCTGTGCTGGGCAACGTGCTGGTGTGCTGGGCCGTGTGGCTCAACAGCAACCTGCAGAATGTTACCAACTACTTCGTGGTGTCGCTGGCGGCGGCCGACATCGCCGTGGGCGTGCTCGCCATCCCCTTCGCCATCACCATCAGCACGGGGTTCTGCGCCGCCTGCCACGGCTGCCTCTTTATCGCCTGCTTCGTCCTGGTCCTCACGCAGAGCTCCATCTTCAGCCTCCTGGCCATCGCCATTGACCGCTACATTGCCATCCGCATCCCGCTGCGGTGAGTCGGGGCCGGGGCTGTGCGGGGTTGGTGGTGTTTGAGTGGAAGCTGGGGCTGCCCACAACAGTGCCATGCCCAAGACACAAAGCGCCTGGTCTTCCCAGAGCTTCCCCAGTGCGATGCCCACGTCCACCCACATTTGGCTGCTCACAGAGTGAGTGGCCTGGGCGTCAGCTGAGAGGAACATGGTGTCCCAGGCCCTCAGTGTCCAAGACTGCCCGCCATTGGCCTTCCCCAGCTCCCTGGGCCGGCCTCCCAGCAAAAGTAGCAGGAAGATGACCCAGAGAGGGGGAAGTGACTTGGCTTGATGCCACAGTGAGTCACTGGGACCCACATGCAAATGCTGCTGCTGCTGCTGCCGCCACTGCCCCGGGTCTCCAAGGACACAGCCTAGGCCTGCTGGAGGGGGTTTCATAGTGAAGCGTGTGGAGTGACCTTGGCCAAGCACTATGCAAGTGCGCTTTCCTGGTGGCTGAGTTTACTTGGAGGGGCCTCTGTGCCTGCCTGGGCCACAGGCGACGCTACAGAGGATGTCCCTCTGGGAGCCTGTGCCCCTGAGCAGCGCCAGGGTGCGTCCTCCCCATGGTGAGGTCTCCCAAATACGGGGAGCATTGGCCAGTGGAGGGAGCCCTGCACTGGGCTCCATGAGCAGTGGGAACTTGGCCAGTCAGACCTGCTGGGGCACTCACAGGTCATTTCCTCTCATCAGAGAAGGAAGCTAGCTTTCCCAGTGTCACGTAAGTGGGTAGCAGAGCTCACACGTGGTCTGGGAAGAAACGTGGCTTTCACCTGTTGGGCCACAGCCACAGGGGGTCCCTGTCTCCCGCAGGCTGTACCTAGGGTCCACTGGGCAAGGAGATGTCCACGCCAGGTTGCCTGAGCCAGGTTGGGCTCAGCTTGCCCTGTGGATGCTCTGCGTTCTGAGGCACTGGACCCCTTGGAGAAGAGCAGGGGCCCGAGAGCCAGCCGCTCCTGGACATGGCCTGGGGACAGACTCAGGTCTCCTCTGTCCCCATTCCTGGCAGAACAGAGTCCGGTGGCCACTGTGCACGCCCAGGCCCGGGAAGGGGGTCTGTGTGAGTGCTGGCCAGGCGCCGGAGTCCAGCTTGGGCTAGTGGGGCCTGAGGACACAGGAGACTGGCCTTGGCTCTCCTCTGAGTCTGGGTGAACGAATCCTCAGGCAGAAGAGAGGCCCACATCCCCACCTGTGAAGGGACACTCTGTGCCCAGCTCACACAGCCACTGGAGCAGCTAGGCTACTGAGGACCCTGAGCATGACCAGCAGGGCCTGAACCCCTTGAGCCCTGGAGCTGGCCCTCAGCTGTCTGTCTGTGCTGTGCTCTGGAAGACTCCAGAAGGCTCTGGAAGGCCTCTGTAGGGAGCCGATGAAGACCATTCTCCTCCCTGAGGGCCGGGTTTTATAGTGGCAGCCATGGCTGGGGCAGAGGTGATGGTCTGCCTGTCACTCTTGGCCAGTGGCGAGGAGGGATTCCAGGCCGTTCTGGTGTTGCTAGTCCTTAGGACCTCTCATGTTCTTCTGCTCCAGGGCTCTGGGCACCCTGAAGTAGCCACATGAGGGCTGCTGTGGCAGCGCATGGGGGCAGGTTAGGTTTGGATGGCTCACCCCACCCTCAACTCTTGTCAACTCCATCTCCGCCACAATGGGGAGCCCAGCTCACTCCTGAGGTAACCTCTGAGCGGTGCCCAGGAGGCCCAGCCTGGAGCAGTCTCTCCTCTCTCCCTAGAGCTGGCTGAGGGCTGAGAAAAGAGGGCCAGAAGCTGAGATGCAGCTCTCCGTGTCCCTCAGGGGATGCTGGGAAACCAGGGCCCAGCCAAGGGTGATTTATTCCATGAACTAAGGAGCTCCTGCCTCTCTCAGTTGGTACTCAGGGTGGGGGTCCTTCGCGGTGATGAGCACAGACTTTTGAGAGGCAGGTGGGGGAGGCGGTCGCCTGGTGGGTCTCGCAGGATGGGCAAGGGAGTTGAGGACGTTTTGGGGGAGGCAGGCAGAGGCCCGGAGGAAGGAGTGAGCCTGCAGGCACTGAGCCAAGAGGTGAGGTGGCCTGGTGCTGAGGGGCAGAGGACATGCTGTTAGAGGGTTGAGGCTTGTTCTGTGGGTCACGGACTCCTCTGGACAACTCATAAAAGTGTTCTCTTGGCCTCACAACACAGAAGTCCCTCCACAGCACCATGAACACAGAAAAGGTATCTCGGGGGGACTTCCCACCAGTAGACCCTGAGACAACAGAGGTTCTTCGGCTGCAGAACCAACGGGGACAGTCTGATGGAAGGTGTCCGATTATTGCAAAGCAAGTACAAATTTATACAGATCAGGAAAGGGGAAGGCAGAAAGGCGGTCCCCAACAGTCCTCCCTACCCAACAATGACATTGCAATGGGCTAGAAGGCACGTCTGTTCCCCTAGACCCTCCAGTCATGTCACAGATCACATTCTGCATGCACAACTGGAAGCTGTGCCTCAGGTCATGGGCAGGTAAGCCATGAGCCACGCCCAGCACACAGCAGGCAGAGATCCAGGGGCGATCTCCCACATCAGTTAATCTTGGGGGCAGTGTCATGGGTTAGGCTGCCACTTGGCTTGCGATGCGGGCATCCTATATCGGAGTGCTGGTTGGAGTCCCAGCACCTCCACTTCTGATCCAGCTTCCTGCTGGGAAAGCAGTGGAGGATGGCACAAAGGCATGGGCCCATGCCACCCACATGAGACCCAGGAGGCGTTTCTGGCTCCTGACCCAGCCCTGGCTGTTGTAGACTACGGGGAGTGAACCAGAAAATGATGGAACACCCATCTCTTAGTCTTTACTTCTCTTTTTTTACTCTTTTAAATCATTCTTTATAGATTTCAATAGTTATTTTTTGCAGCAAGATAGTATTTCTAGTTTCTCATATTAATTTTTTGAGGCATGGATTTCCAAATGTTTTACACCAAAGTCAACATCTTTTTTTTTTTTTAAAGATTTATTCACTTTATTACAAAGTTAGATATACACAGAGGAGAGACAGGAAGATCTTCCGTCCGATGATTCACTCCCCAAGTGAGCCCCAACGGCCGGTGCTGCGCCGATCCGAAGCCGGGAACCAGGAACCTCTTCCGGGTCTCCCACGTGGGTGCAGGGTCCCAAAGCTTTGGGCCGTCCTCAACTGCTTTCCCAGGCCACAAGCAGGGAGCTGGATGGGAAGTGGAGCTGCTGGGATTAGAACCGGCGCCCATATGGGATCCCGGGGCATTCAAGATGAGGACTTAAGCCGCTAGGCCACGCCGCTGGGCCCCAACATCATTTTTTTTTTTTTAAAGATTTATTCATTTTATTACAGTCAGATATACACAGAGGAGGAGAGACAGAGAGGAAGATCTTCCGTCTGATGATTCACTCCCCAAGTGAGCCGCAACGGGCCGGTGCTGTGCCGATCCGAAGCCGGGAACCTGGAGCCTCTTCCGGGTCTCCCATGCGGGTGCAGGGTCCCAATGCATTGGGCCGTCCTCAACTGCCTTCCCAGCCACAAGCAGGGAGCTGGATGGGAAATGGAGCTGCCGGGATTAGAACCAGCGCCCATATGGGATCCCGGGGCTTTCAAGGCGAGGACTTTAGCTGCTAGGCCATGCCGCCGGGCCCCAAAGTCAACATCTTTTAATTCTATTTTCTATGAGCTGTTCGGACCATAGGTAAGCTCCCCTTACCAATCAGTTGTTTTTATATATATAAGTTTAAAGTGTGTGTGTGTATATATATATATATATATGCATATACATACACATTTTTATTGAAAAGGCAGATTTACAGAAACAGATCTTCTAGGCACTGATTCCCTTCCCATATGACCACAGCAGCCAGAGCCAAACTAACCTGGGCCAAGAGCCAGGAGCTGCTTCCCATACAGGTGCAGGCTCCTATGGACTTGGGCAATCCTATGCTGCTTTCCCAGGCCATAAGCAGGGAGCTGGATAGGAAGTAGAGCAGCCAGGACTCAGACTGGTGCCCATATGGGATGCTGGCGCTTGCAGGCAGAGGAGTGGCCTGCTGTATCATAGTGGCAGCCCCCATCAGGTGTGTCTTAGAAGGGGCCATGCCTGAGTGTGCAGGGGTCAGAGTTCACCCTCACATGGGCTGGCAGAGCTCAGCTCAGCTCCCTAGAATGGCCAAATGTTGCACTGCAGGAGACCGAGTTGTGGCTGTCAGACATAGCCCAGGTGATGCGCCATGCCCATGGCTTGGCCATGGTTCACCCTTTCCTTTCTCCTTGCGCCCCTGGATCCAGAGCTGTCAGCATAAGGGGGTTGGTTTTGAAAAACGAAACACATTTTTAAAAAGATTTATTTTATTATTTTTATTGGAAAGATGGATATATAGAGAGAAGGAAAGATTTTCCGTCTGTTGGTTCATTCCCCAAGCGGTTGCAACGGCTGGAGCTGAGCCAGTCCGGAGCCAGGAGCATCTTCCAGGTCTCCCACGCGGGTGCAGGGTCCCAAGGCTTTGGGCCGTCCTCCCCTGTTTTCCCAGGCCACAGGCAGGGAGTTGGATGAGAAGCGGGGCTGCTGGGATACGAACCGGCGCCGATATGGGATCCCGGTGTGTTCAAGGTGAGGACTTTAACCACTATGCTGTCACGCCGAGCCCAACAAAACACATTTTAAATAGCTTTGGCACTGTGGGTGCCAGGTCCATGTCTCCTTGCGTGAGGCCATGTCGGGACTCCTCCTGGGGCTGCTTGCACTGAGGCTGCTAATACATGGTATAGTGCAAGACTTGCCCTCGTGGGTTCTGTTCTCTGCAGAAGCCAAAAGCTGGGCAGCCCAGGGATTTCCACACCGCATCCCCAGGAGGCTGCAGCTAGGTCCCAGGCCCTGTCTGTTCGGTCAAGCCTGCTTCTCCTCAGCTCTACTTCTCCAACGGATGGGAATGCAGGGAAAGACCCCAGAGTGGCCGGCCAGAGCTCCACACCATCCCTGTGCCTCCACGCTCCCAGCCAACAGGAAGTTCACCCTGCCCGGGGCAGCCCAGGGGAAGCGCTCCTACGCTCCCTGTAATCTGCACCCCTGACGTGTTCCTGGGGTCCCATTTTGCAGAGGAGGAAAATGGAGGTTAGGGTGCCCAAGGGGTAGAACATTCCTGCTCTACAGAAACGCAGCAGGCCGGGTGAGATCCCAGGGAGGAATGAAGTTCTTGGGGGGAAAGGTGTCTGAGTGGACGCAGCTTTGCCCGCAGCAGTGTTGTCTGTGGGGTACCAGGAACAGCACCTTGGGCAGAGTGATGGGGGTGGTGCCTGCCACCTCCCAGGAGACGGGCCAGGCCTGTCTGCAGAGCTGAGCACACCCAGGCCCTCTTGTGGAGACCCCTGCTAAAGCTACAATGGCAGAGCTCTGCAGAATGGGCCTGACCACTTAACTGAGTTCAGAATTGACACTGTGGCCCAAGTTGCCTCGGGCTGGCTTGATCAGCGCCATTCCTATCCAGGGGCCTTTGTTTCCACATCTATGGAGATAGAAGTCAGAAATTACCAGAATTTTGTGTGTTAAGGTTTACTTATTTTAATTGGAAAGTCAGATTTACAGAGAGGGAGATGCACAGAGAAAGATCTTCCATCCGCTGCTTCATTCCCCAAGTCGCCATAATGGACAGAGCTCTGCTGATCCAAAGCCAGGAGCCTCTTCAGATCTCCCACGTGGGCATAGGGTCCCAAAGCTTTTGGCAATCCTCTATTGCTCTCCCAGGCCACAAGCAGGGAGCCAGAAGGGAAGTGGAGCAGCTGGGATACAAACTGGCACCCATGTGGGATCCAGGCTCATGCAAGATGAGGACTTTAGCTGCTAGGTTATGGTGCCAGACCCTTGTGTTTTTTTCCCCCTGAAGATTGGCTTTTTTTATTGGGAAGGCAGATATAGAAAGATCTGTCTGCTGGTTCACTCCCCAAGTGACCACAATGGCCAGAGCTAAGCCAATTGGAAGCCAGGAGCTTCTGGATATCCCACATGAGTGCAGGGGCTCAAGCACTTAGAGTCATCCTCTATTGCTTCCCTAGGCCACAAGCAGGGAGTTGGATGGCAAATGGAGAAGCCAGAACACAAATGGGCACCCATATGGGATGCCAGCGCTACAGGTGGAAGATTAGCATGGAAGCCACCGTGCTGGCCTGTTTCCTTCTTTTTTGACAATATTTAAAACTTGGGAGACTTTACCCAACAATCAGCTCCCCTACCCCTCCTGAGGTCTGGCAGCAACAGACGCAGACTCCACATAGCAAACAGAAATGGGGAGAATGCCCACCATCCTGGTATACATGTATACCACCCTGCCTGGGGCTGTCATTTCTGGAGTCAGGCTGTTGGTGTGTGTTTCCTTGGTACCTGTCTTGGAGGTAGGTGCAGGAGCCCTCTGAGAGGATACCCACCCCGGACACAAGAGCGGGACCACTCCCTGTGGCAGAGGTCTGCTGAGGGAACAGGGCACTCGCGCCTGCGGAGGCCCTCTGAGGGACGGGACTGCTGTTCCCTGGTGTTGTGCTTGCTCCTCTGCAAGTTCTCTGCCCCTCCTGTGACTGAGCCACTCTCCAAGTCTGTCCGGGCATCCGCGAGCTCACCTGCTTCCCTGCTCAGAGGCACGTCAGGTCAACGTGAGTGGGCAGGTCACCTGTCCTCTCTGGATCTCCATGTCGAGGCTGCCATGTGCACGTTGAGACAGGGTCATGTCATTTCTCTCCAGGACGCTGTGGGTGTGCAGGTTTGGAGGGGGCATGGCTTCTCATGTGACTAGGGGCCTCCATCCCTTCAGTGCCGCTCTATGCTGAAGCTCCTTGGCACTGTTGGGAAACCCCAAGACAAAGGGAAAGGAGTTCTTTTTTAAAAAAATTTATTTATTTTTATTAATTACATTGCATTATGTGGTATATTTTTATATGCACTGGGATTCCCCCCACCCCTCCCCCCACGGCGGATTGCTCCACCTTGTTGCATTTCCGTAGTTCAAATTCAGTTGACATTCTTTCATTGGAGGTATTTACCAAGCACACAGTCCAGCGTCTTACTGTCCTGGTAAGTTCAATGGTTTCTTGGTGAGACCATCTCTGGTCTGAAGGTAGAGCCAGCAGAGAATCATCCCAATCAATTAAAAGCCCCAACATAATATTTACAACCAATTACAACATTATGGCATTAATTGACATGGTATTAATATGTTAATAGTAAAATGCAGGTTCTCAACCACAACCTGTGACTTCTTCATAGACATTTCCACTTTGGTTTATGTTCAACCGTGTTCTATACACCTTAAAATGGCTATAGATTGCCATTCAGCTGTCTCATGCCTATTTTAGTTTTAGTATTTAGCAGTTTATAGCATTGAAGCATGGTTTCTCTGAACCTGTTTTTTGTTTTTGTCTATAACAAGACATATGTCAACAGTTTAGGTGAGCATGTTTAGGAGGGGTGTGCAGAGAAATCTTCCATACCCCAGTGAGGAATGACTAATCTTTGTGTCCCACCCAGTGAGTTATAGGTGCATCCCCGCTGACCATTTCCTGTCTGTTTCTAAGCTTTCCTTGTTATTCTCTATCTATTCTAGTTTGTTTGTTTTGAGGGGTTTCTGGAGCGCTCCTGATGGTCATTACGAGAGGGTGGGGACCCAAAGTTGGAAGCAGGCAAGGACCAGAGAAAGCTCCTCTCCCTAGTCCCGAAGGAAGTTTACTGTTCTTCTGTTTCTGCGGACCGCTCAGGGATCCTGGTTGTCATTCCGATGACCTGGGATCCTGCAAGGCAGGATTTGGGCTTCTTCCATCCCATGTGGTAGATCCAAATGGGGGTGGGTGACCGCAGAGTTCTTGGCCTCCAAAGGCACTGGGAAAGGAGTTCTGATTAGCTGGTTCTACGCCCCCAGTCAGTGCCCGGCCACACCCTCAGGACCAGTTCCCCCACCCCCGGGAAGGTTAAACAGAGGGGGCACTCCTTCCCTGCTTGTTTCCAAAACCACATGAATCCCCTCATCTGAACTCCCATGCTAAGTCTTTAGATTTATTTATTTTATTACAAAGTCATATACAGACAGGAAGATCTTCCATCCCATGACTCACTCCCCAGGTGACCCTACGGCCGGTGCGCGCCGATCCAAAGCTGGGAACCAGGAACCTCTGGGAACCCGGGTCTCCCACGTGGGTGCAGGAGGAACCTCTGGGAACCCGGGTCTCCCACACGGTGCAGGGTCCCAAGGCTTTGGGCTGTCCTCGACTGCTTTCCCAGGCCACAAGCAAGGAGCTGGATGGGAAGTGGAGCAGCCAGGATTAGAACCGGCGCCCATGAGATCCCGGCCTGTTGAAGGTGAGGACTTTAGCCACTAGGCCACACCGCCGGGCCCTCCCATGCTAAGTCTTAGCATCACTAGTAATCCATGGTGGTTTCCATCTCCAGGGCACCCACTGCCTCCCAGAACCAGACAGGAATGACTACGCCAAGGCCTTGCAGCCAGCACACAGGCAACCGGGGGCCCTCTGGGTTTCTCGGCTCACGGCTCTGGTTGTGCCTGACTTCTCAGGCCTTCTGATGCTGGTGTTCTCTCTCTAGGTACAACGGCCTGGTGACTGGCTCGCGGGCCAAGGGCATCATTGCCATCTGCTGGGTGCTGTCCTTCGCCATCGGCCTGACGCCCATGCTGGGCTGGAACAACTGTAGGCAACCGCAGGAGGGCGGGAACCACTCGCGGGGCTGCGGGCCGGGCCAGGTGGCCTGTCTCTTCGAGGACGTGGTCCCCATGGACTACATGGTGTACTACAACTTCTTTGCCTGCGTCCTGCTGCCCCTGCTGCTCATGCTGGGCATCTACCTGCGCATCTTCCTGGCAGCCCGGCGGCAGCTCAAGCAGATGGAGGGCCAGCCCCTGCCCGGGGAACGCACTCGGTCCACGCTGCAGAAGGAAGTCCACGCTGCCAAGTCGCTGGCCATCATTGTGGGGCTCTTCGCCCTCTGCTGGCTGCCCCTGCACATTGTCAACTGCTTCACCCTCTTCTGCCCCAAGTGTGGCCACGCCCCGCCCTGGCTCATGTACCTGGCCATCATCCTCTCCCACACCAACTCTGTCGTGAACCCCTTTATCTACGCCTACCGCATCCGGGAGTTCCGTCAGACCTTCCGCAGGATCATCCGCAGCCATGTCCTGAGGCGGCAGGATCCCTTCAAGGCTGGGGGCACCAGCGCAAGGGCCCTGGCGGCCCATGGCAGCGAGGGGGAGCAGGTTAGCCTCCGACTCAATGGCCACCCCCCAGGGCTGTGGGCCAACGGTAGCGCCCCCCACCCTCAGCGGCGGCCCAATGGCTGCACCCTGGGGCTGGTGAGTGGGGGCAGCACCCAGGCTGCCCACAGGGACAGCAGCCTCCCAGCCGCCCAGCTCCTCAGCCATGGGAGCCACGGGGTCTACCCAGCATCCCCTGGCCTGGAGGACCCCCTGGCCCAGGATGGAGCAGGCGTTTCCTGAAATCCAGAATCTGCGCCTTCCTGGAGGAAGGGAACCTTGATCTTTCTGGTTGGCTGGACCAGTTGCCACAGGAGAGGAAAAGCATGAGTGAGCTGACAGACCCCTCAGGCGGGCTGGTTCCCACTTCAGACTGAGAGGAGGGAACCCCAGGCTGGGGCAGCATGAAGCCCAACAGGAAAGGGGGTAGGCTCCAAGGAAGCAGAGGTGTTGTGCTGGGAAGCCCCTGGCTAGGGCCAGGGCCACAACACCAGCAAGGCCCAGCCATCTACTCCCCCAAAGCATCTGGGAGCCGCCTGTGTCCGCAGAAGGTGCGACCTAGCGTCCTGCCCTGGTCCTGAAGCTGGCAGTGGCTCCAGTTGCACCCTCCCCACCCAACACACGCATCCCCCAGTTCTCCTAGACTCTACTAGGGTGTCAGAGCTGCTGGCCTGGAGGTGGCATCTGCCTGTCACTTTTCCAGGAGAAAACGTTAAGCATGAGGAAATCCTTTTTATCTGTCACCTTCTCCCCCCAGGCTGCCAGGTCTACGGCTGGTCCTGCTGCTATCCTGGTACCAGACGTCTGCCCGGGCAATTGCAGGCTGCTCTCCAGCCACCCTGAGCTGCCCTGCACGTCTTGGCTCCAGGGTCCCCTCCTGGGGTGACAAAGTTGGGCTGCAGGACAAGGGAGTTGTAACCGGGCCAACCAGGGCCACAGGCCCCAGGGGAAAGGCTGGGGAGCTTAGAGCTGTCCAGTTAGCGGCCCTGCCTGCCTGCCTTTCCTCTAAAGGGAATTTTTTGTCAGATAAAAATAAAAATGAGCCATATTGTGTTTTAAGCCTGTCCAACAAGCATGATGTCTGGAGTTCCTTTCCTTGCTCCGCAGCCAGGCCCGGCACACACAGGAGTGCGTGTTAATTGTGTGTATGTGCCTGCATCTGCATGGGCCCCCCAGGCTCCCATCCCAGGAGGGGACAGGCTGTCTGCCTACACCAGAACCCCCATGTCTGTGGGAAGTGGCTCCGGGGGTGAAAGAGGGAACTGTTTGCTGAGTTCCCCCACAACCTCAGGCATTTTTTCTGCTGGTCCTGTGAGCTCCCCTCCTCTGGCAGCTGTCTAGCCCCTCGAGATCTCTCTCAGTAGGTTATCTTACCAGAGCCGAGCCCCCAGCTCCAGCCCCAGCTGGAGGCCACAGAGGTGTCTAGGGCTCAGCTGCCCCCTAAGTCACACCTTCCCAGGATCTCTGAGGAACTGCGTTTGCTGGGGTTTCCTCCTTGGCGGCTGGCCACTGCCTGAGGTGGCCAAGGAGTGTTAAGTCTAGGGGCCGTCAGCAGCCCACCGCTGCTGGCCCTGGGAAGGGGTCGGAGGGCACAACAACTCTGGGCTCTGGAGCATCCTCACACAATCCTTACACATGATGAATCAAGTCGGAGAAGTCCACAGGTCACATGTCACACAGCTACTCAGCAGTAAAAGGTTAAAATGCAGCTCTGTCGGATTGCAAAGTCCATGTTTTTTTTTTTTTTTTAACCCCACCTCTCTTAACTTAGGAACTGTTTTGACCAAATTAAAAATTGCACACCAGGCAACCATCCCCACTCTGCGGCAGAGAGGAAACATTATGATGACAGCTGACGCGTCCCTGTGTGGTCACCCTGCTTCCTGTGCCCAGGAACAGCCATCATCCTGGGTTCCAGGTTGTCCCCTGCTCATCTGCATACTGTCAATATGGAGCACCCCGGGGATGGCATCCCAGTCGCACAACCCCCCAACAGCTACAGAGGGCAGACACCTTGGAGGATCTGGGCCAAAGCCTGGGCCCCTTGCCCAAGGCCAGGATTCCCTGCCTGCCATGGGGGTTCAGGCACAGCCAGGGTTAAGGACCAAGTTCAAGGGCAGAGTCAACACGTGAGCACATGGCATCCTCCCTGCTCCAGTCTGTGTGGGCTGAGGGCAGCACTGGGCCTCTGCCATGCCAGGGAGGCGTGACTTAAGGGGTAGCTGAGCCCCATACATCTCTATGGCCTCCAGCTGGGGCTGGAGCTGGGGGCTCGGCTCTGGTAAGATAACCTACTGAGAGAGATCTCGAGGGGCTAGACAGCTGCCAGGAGAGGGGAGCTCACAGGACCAGCAGAAAAAATGCCTGAGGTTGTGGGGGAAACTCAGCGAGGGTACGGGAGGCCACTGTTGGTCCTTGCAACCAGCTAGTGGGGGAGAGGCCAGAAAGAGAACTAAAGCGGAGAGAAGAAAGAGGCCTTCTCTGTCCAGCTTTGTCTGAGCCCTTCTGGGAGGCAAGCTTTGGATGCAGGCTCTGTGAAAGAGGCAGGGCCCAGGGCATGAGAAAGAAAAGGATTCTAAGTATAACTGCCTCACCCAGGTCCTCCCAGGGCCGGCCCAGGCCCCCTCAGGTGGTGCCCATGGTGAGCAGGCTTCCCGCCCAGGAACACGGCCCATTTCCCTGACCACAGAGGATGCCTGTGGCAAGACTGCTGTCCACGGGAGGAAGCACTTGGAGCAGCAGGGGTCCCCTGTGGGACAGACATGTCTCTGCACAGGCCCCTGCTGCCAGGGACCCCACCCCACCACCACCAGTCTTTTCTCCACTCTTTCTAAATGGCCGGGGGTGAGTGGCAGGCTTTGTGCAGGCCTCGGCAAGCTCAGGGCTGTCAGATCTCTATGCTGGTGGTCCCAGTACCACTCCAAGGTATGTGGCCAGGGAGAGCCAAGGCCTGGCCCAGGTTGGGTCTTGGCTCACCCCTGGCTACTCTGGGACACACCCTCTGGTGGGTGGGCTCTCTTGTCCCCCTCCTGAACTAACAGCTTTCCCTGCTGTCCCTCTGGGAGGCAGCACAGAGGGTGGGCTGGGGCAGCTGGGTAGAGCCCAGTTCTGTGTGCTGACCAGGGGTGGCAGGCAGGGGGAGTGCAGGAGGCCTTCTGGGTCTTGGTACACCAGCAATGGCCACTGCTGCCTTTTCAACTATGGTAGAGGAACTGGGAGGCTGGGGATGCAAGTACCCAGGAAGTGCGGTGAGTTCTGAGAGTCGCGCTGGCTGAGGGCCTCAGGAAACCCATGTACCTGTCATTCCGTGCAGTCTCTGACATGGCCGCTACCCCTGTGGGTGCCCTCTGCTGAGGGAGATAGAACCTGGGAGACCCCCAGCATGCTGTGAGGCAACCAGCTCCTTCCTGGCCCTGTGCAGTCACCACCCGCTCCTCTCCCCATACCCATCCCTGCTCTGTTCCAAGGCACCCGCACTGCAGCTGTCACACATCACTATCAATGACTGTCACTGCTAGGACAGCCCTATCGGACTACAGACCCAGGGTAGGGGGTGGGAGGTCAGAAGACTCATTCAGCGGGCAGTTGGACAGGCACAGACAGCACCCAGGCACAGGAAGGGGGCAGGACGTAGTGTCAGGCCAGGCTCTGGAACCCACACTAGACTGGGCAGGGGACTCTGAGGAGGGATTCCCCTCTACCCATCCACCCACCCACCCACATGAAAAAGGTTTGCACAGAATCATATGAATGTCTTTGCCCTGGGTAGGGAGGGGGTGGAGAGCAATCAGCCATTTGGACAGACACCTAATGAGCAGCTAACAGCCAGATGAATGTGCACACAGAGCTAACAATCGCCCTAGGAGAGGGGGTGGAATGAGGAGATGCAGGCCAGGGGAGGCCAGCACTGCTGTGGCCCTGGCCCTTCAAGGTGCTGGGTGGGGACCAGGAGCCGGCGGTTCCGAGGAAATCTGGGCCTGATTTGTGTCTGCCTACACAGAATTATGCCATCCATTTGGAGGCAATTTTCAAGTTAAAATGTTGTCAGAGACCTGTCACAGTTTTGATCTTTCTTTTCTGTTCTCTCTCAATCCACCCACATTTTCTAGTGGGGTTGGGAAGGGGAGCGAGGGTGACAGAGCCTGGTTTAGATTCAGAGATTTTTGGAATTTTTAAAGGTAGACGGAACTTTTAGAAATTACTGAATTTTCACATACGAAACTTTTCAGGCAGAGCTCAATGCCACAACTGTTCTGTCACTTACAGATGTGTGAGGAGGGGGACTGGAGAGACTAGCACAGGTACCCCTTGGTTAGCCTCAGGCTACGAGTTCAGAGACACTAAACAGTTCTACCACTTGCTTCCCTCAGCCGTGAACGGGAGTAATCCGCACCAGCCTTGCTGCTGACGTCTGGCGGACTGTGGGGGGCTCACTCTGAGAGCGGCCAGGCTGGCTGTTAGGTAGGATGGGCGAACAGACAGGCTGGAAGGTTTACTGCGACAGTAATGTGCAGGGTTACCAACATTATCACTGCGGCAACAAACCCACTCTGGGTTTGGAGAACACACGAGGACTCATCAGTTGCCCTGGGGTTCTGAATGGAGCCTGAGGGAAGGCAGGCAGAGGGCAAAGACCTGCTTTCCCTATTCTGCAAACCGACATTGCTCTGCCTTGCCGGATGAAGAAACCCAAGAGTGGTTACACAACGGGCATGGGGAAGCCTCTGGTCTCTGGGGATCTGGAGGCAGCCGTGGACTGGAGTCTGAGCCCATCGAAGAGGTGGACAGAGAAGGGATATAGTGAATGTCAGGCCAAAGAACCAGGATTCAAAATGACCTCAGGGGGCTGGACGGATATGAAACCTCGCGTGAGTGTACAAGAGAGATCAGGGAGAGAGGCCTAGTCTACCGTCGGGTTACGACAACCCAGTGCGCAGATTCAGCTGCTGACTGCAGGACAAGCCCAGGAATGCAGCGACCACATGCCCCTGTGCACAGGTCACAGGGCTCACTCACCAGGTCCCGCTGCAGCAGGAGGCTCACGCCCGGCTCTCAGCACCATAGCTAGGCAACGCCTTCCATCATGAGACGGTTCCCAGCGATACTCAGCTGAACAGAACCAAAGGCTCAGGACAGGGAGGGTCTGGAAGCTGACCGTGGCTATAGGAAGTGAGGCTGGAGAATATTCAGGCAGGGCTGCGGCAGCAGGTGAGGACAGCATGGAGGAACTCCAGGGCTGTTCAAGGCACGGCAGATGCTCCAGTAGAAGCAGCCTGTTCCTGCTGGAGTCGACAAGGACGCTGGGTCTGTAGTCTGCTCCATGGACAGTCAGGTCCTGCTTGGCAGCCCTTTTTGGAGCTTCCACTGATCCTCAGAGCCATGGGGCCAGGAAGGATGGCTCAGTTCCTGTGGTCAAAATGGTCAGTTTTTGCTTTCTGGACACCCAAAGCAGGTACAAGGGGTACAAACGGGATTAAGAGGAGAGAATGAGAGAGTGAAAAAAAAATAAAGACAAAAAAAGATGGAAAGAAAGGAAGGAAGTCACCACCTGAATCAAGTTGGTGGGTACAGGCTGAGAGGTGATCATCTGGCATGAAAGGAATCAGTAAGTGTCTCAACAGAACACACCCCAAGGCCCGTGGTGACTGCAGCATCACCTCAACTGGAGACCCTCTGTGGTCAGCTGAGAGCAGCTGTGTACACAAGGAGGAGGAGGTCCCATGTAGCTGGGGGTTAAGCCAACCTGGCCAACTTTGCCCAGTGTTCTTACCTGGTGAGGGGCAGGGGTCCTCACCACCTCCTCCATCCTACCCTCCCTGGTCCTGCCGCTTGTTACTTGTTCAATCGTTTTGATAGACAGGGATGCCTCTCCTTCCCTTATCTGCCTACATCCCATCTTGTGCATGCTGCTGATTCTCCCAAGCATGTCCGGAACCTGTTCTATCCCTTCTGCTCCTGGTCTCGGTGAAGCCTCAGCATCACCGTCCACCTGGCCGGGCTGCAAACTGACCCCTCCGTGTTCTTCTCTTTTGTCAGAGTCTATTCGGTCCAAGCAGTCAGAGCTGCTGTCTCCAAGCCCTGCTCCCTTGCTCCAGGATGTGCGTAGGCCCTAAGTGGATGTCAACTCCAGCTTGCATCTGCTGGTATGGGCACTCAGGGCCACAGCTGTGCTATCCAACCTTGTCTCTGGTCACCCACTTTTCCCTCGCCCCACCCCTGCCAGAGCCAAACCTCTTACCTTACCCCCTGCCTCTGTGATTCCAGCAAGCTCCACCAGCCAGGAGCCTTCCCAACGCTGTTGAGTGCTCTGTGAAAGGGGGAACCTTCCCTCTGCGCCCTGCACTGGAGGCCTCTCTGCCACTCCTTCCTGAGTGCCAGCTTCTGGTAACATCTCTTCTGCTGCCAAGTTATGGGATCCGCTCCTGGGACATGTGCTGGTTTTAGCCAAAGTGTGTTCTATTTCCCCACTAGAGCACACATTGTATTCTCATATGGATTTCCAGGGAGTGGGGTGGGGATGCCATTGACTCCATCCCAGGACTAAGCCTGGTGAGCACTGGTTAAGGCACTGTCACCAGACGTGTTGAGAATGAGCAAACCTAGGAAGGACAGGGACATGGGTCCTAGCTTCTCTGTGGTCATTAACTGGCCACGTGCCTTAGGGCCTGGTGGGCAAGTTTCCTTTCCTACAAAAAAGATAAGGCAGATGGAGGGACACATACGTGCCTTACAGCCATGAATCTATGTGGCTGGGGACTGACCCAGCTCTGGGCCTAGCTAGGGAGTCGATGGACAAGCACTGGGAGACAGAGGGAGAGGGAGATGGTGAGCTAATAGCTCTGGAGGAAGGAAGGACATGCTGGGCTAATGGGATAATTGGATAATCCTCAGAGCTAGGGGCTGCCAGGCTGGGGCCAGCTGTTAGAAGCAGACACAAATAGCACAAGCAAAACAAGGGCGCTGGTGCAGGAAGCAGCTTGCCGAGATGTGGAGGAGGGGCAGTGAGGGGGAAGAGAAGGGGGACAAAAAGAAACTGGAGCCCCCTGCTGTAGGGGTATAGGGGACAGGCCCTTAGGACCCCTGTGCTCTGGCCTGTTCATAAAGATTACACACAGGCACCCTAGACCCATTTCTGCACCAGACTGTTCTTAGGCCTACGCTGGCCTTCAAGGTGTTCCAGTTCCTCTGGGCCGTTAGAGGGACTGTCCACTGGGGACTACCTGCAGGGGGGGGGGGGGCATCTGTTGAACATGCCTTGAGAAACTACTGCTGAAAACAATAGTTTCAGATTCAGTGCTCAGGGGATCCATGCTTCCATCTCGCTAATAACTGACCCATCCTGAGGCTGGGCAGGGAGCAAAAGAAATTTTGGAGGTGGGAAGTGGGGCTGGTCTAGAGGTTAGAATCTGGCTTCCTCTGGGTCACCAAATCCATGAGGTGATCTCTCCCCAGCCTCGGAAAGCTCAGCCACCAAATGGGGACCATGAACACTAGACTCTCTGCAGGGCTGTTAGATAAAACTGAGACTGTGAATAAGAAAGTCATGTGAAACTTAAAAGTATTTTGCAAAGTCCTTCATTTTCACTCCAACTTGGTATGATTTTAGAAACTTTCCCGAGTCCCAATTCCTCCTACTGCATAGTAACATCAATCTGGATGCTCTTTAAATTTAGTTTTAATCCTAATTCTTCCATAAAACAGCATATTTACTCCATAAGGAACTATGAGAAAATGGAGGCTAATTTTATTCATGAACACAGAAAGGAAATGTTTAACATCAGCCAGCCATATCCAGCAATGTATATAAAAATACTATAAATCACGATCCAGTAGGGCTTATCCCAGGAATGCAAGGATGGTCTGCCATTAATAATTTATATCACATATATTAATAAAGAATGCGACAGCACAGCAGATGCAGAAAGTGCATTTGATAAAAATTGAGCACTGATTCATAGTAAAAACTCAATAAGTATGAAGTTATTTCATTTTCTTAACACAATAAAGCCTATCTTTCAAAACCCCACAGGAGGCATCATAGTTCAATGATGAAATATTAGCAGCCCTTGCTTTCTATCTAGTTCAGACCAAATCCACTGTTCTATTCAATGTGGGATTAGACTAGGGAAGGAAAGTGGATATCTACAATTAACCGTCTACATAGGAAAAAAACACAAAATATTCTATTTAGAGTATACTGAGAGTCATCAAGGTTGTTGGCTATAAGATCAATATAAGAAAGCCAACAGTACTTCTGTATGTCAACAAGATCTATTATAAATAAATGATTTTTTAAAAAGAAAAAAGACATCATTTCTAACAAATATAATGCTCTAAGGAATAAATCTAGCAAACATAAACAACAAAGAAAGATCCAAAGGGATTAAGAGCCGCACCATGTTCACAAGGGGAAGTCCACATGTAAAAAAACAAAAAAACAAAAAAACAAACAACAACAAAAAACAAATGAACATTGCAAAATCAATCTGGAAATCAAGTGTATCCCCTAAAACTTCCAATAGGTTTTCATGAAACTTGACAATTTGGAAACTAAAAAAGAAGAGGAGCCAGAGTCTAGAAGAGCTTAGCTACTTTTCTTCCTTTTGAAGAAGGTGGCGGCTTGCTTTGACAGCGAAAAGCCAAAAGCCAAAGTCACCCTGCCAGGACGTGGCAGGATCAGAATGACCGGGCTTTGGGGCTGCAAGCAGACCTGTCCGTACAGATGGCCTAGTGGCGGTCACATGACAGCGCCCGAAGCAGGGGTGCTGCGAGTCAACGGCTCTGAGACCGTGGAGTTCCAAGGGGAGAAAGGAAAACTGAAAGCAGAGTGAAGACGAAACACAGAACTTGAAGACTTTCAAAAGGTGACAGAAGATTCCTGAACAGAGACAGATTTCTTCAAACAAAGGCCATGAAAGAAAAGGCTACTACTAAACTGGCCAATCTTGAAAAATCAGTTTCATTTTATCTGAGAGAGAGAGAGAGTCAGCCAAAGTGTGCCGATCCATTCTGCCAAGGGCTGTGACAGACAAGGGTCATGTGACAGCTGACCCGGCACTTGAGCCATCAGTGGCACCTCACGTAGTGTAGGGCACATGAACAGGATGCCGCACAGGCAGCTGAGGAGCCGGGACTAGAACACAGCAACAGCCCATGTGATATTACAGGTGAACTAGGTGGTAACTTAACCACTGTGTCGAACATCTGTGCCAACAAATTGCAATTTTTAAAAACTTTTTTTTTTCAATGAAAAAAAAAAAATCAAAAGAAAGTACAAAGCCATAGACTGGGAGAAGATATCTGCAAACCACACCAATCAATAAAGGGTTGATGTCCATACGTGGAGTCAAAAGTTAAGTTCGATACATTTTAAATCCATGCAGATTTTAAAAAAATATTTATTTTAATCAGAAAGGCAAATTTAGCTGGTTCTGTCCCCAAATGGCCACAACGGTCAGAGCTGAGCCAATACGAAGCCAGGAGCCAGGAGCCTCTTCAGGGTCTCCCACATGAGTGCAGGATCCCAAGGATCTGGGCCGTCCTCTGCCGCTTTCCCAGGTCACAAGCAGGGAGCTGGATGGGAAGTAGAGCATTTGGGACATGAGCCGGCACCCATGTGGGATCCTGGAGTGTGTAAGAGAAGGATTTAGTCACTAGGCTATTGCTCAGGCTCAGGTTTTTTTTTTTTTTAATAATATACATTTCCATAAACTTGTTGAAGTCTCCTCATGTAACTCCTATGAAAGCAAACAGTGAATGGGACTGCCACTGAGGTGCAGCTGATGAAGCTACCACCTGCTGCATCCCACATCCCAGTGCCGGCTGCTCTGCTTCTGATCCGGCTCCTACTACTGCTCCTGGGAAAGCAGCAGGGGATGGGCCTGTGCCAACCACCCCACGTGGACCCAGAAAGAGCTCCAGGGTCTTCAATCTCTGGCCATGCAGCCAGCTAAGAAGTCAATCACTAGATGAAAGATCTCTCTCTTTTCCCTCTTTCTCTGTGTCTCTCTCATTATTCCTTTCAAATAAATACATATTTTAAAAATAATACAGACAACTTATTAAATATTCAGGTAAAGATATAATCAGACATTTGAGAATTTTAAAAAATGGAAATGGTTTAAGAAACATGAAAATAAATGCAGTCTCACTAGTTAGGGAAATCCAAACTCAAATATTTTCACAGCCATCCACAGCCAATTTTCAAGTGTTGGTGGGGATGAGGGCAAACACACACACACACACACACACACACACACACACACACACACACACACGACATCTGGCAAAGTTGAAGACGTCTATACTCCATGACCCTGTATTTTCCATTTTGAGGCCTCAATCTTCTGTTAAGTCATATACATTTCAAAACCCTTCACTGTGTCAGTTATACTGAAAAAGTTGATGCAATAATTTTTACTATTTAGCATGTTTTAGAGATGAAATGGATATGGATATTTGTATGTGTACAACTACGATTTGTTCTTCGATAAATTATCACACACAAGACAAATACGCTGACTTGATACAGCGGTACCTCTATATTCCAAGTTACGTTTCCCTGTTTCTAGATTAGGCCTAGACTCCTACTTCTCTGCCGGTACACATGGCTTGTTGTCTTTCCTCTCACATTCAGCCCAATAAATTTTAATGATATAATTTAAATGCTGCTTCCTACTAAAACATCTCTGGGTTCTTTTAATTCTGACATTACAGATGAGAAAACCAAGATCCAAATAGAAAAAAAAAAAAAAAAAAAAAAGTAAGTTGCATCATGCTGAATTCCCACGGGCTGATGGATGGTGGAACTGAAACTGTGGCCTTGCAACCCCGGTGGGGAGGCGAGGTCCCAGACCAACTCAGAAGGTAGAACTCAGCGCTCCTCCCAGCTGGACAGCCCAGCTGGACAGCTCACCCTCACCTCCACGGCTGCTGTTGAGCTGCATGTTCTCGTGAACAGAATCTAATGAAATAAAGTAGAAAAGTGCTAACTATGAGAAAGCTGATCACCTTATTAGTCTCAGGAGCCAGACCTGCCTGCCGCCTTGCTGAGAGGTCCCCTTGCTGTACATAAACTTGACTGTGAGAACGTCATCGCTGAGGATGTGAAGTGGAGTGGTGGATGGGAGAGGCTGATCTTGGGAGAGCCTGCAGGGAGATGTGGTGCCCCAGAGTTCTCAGGCACAGAAGGTCCTACAGACAGTTCGCGGTCCCTGTGGGCAGGACCGGTCAGCCCTGATCAAACACCGAACCCGGCCAAGCTTGTCTTTAGAATCTCTTCCCCTGTGCTCCCCTGGTTTGGCCCGACTTGCATCTCTCCTGCATTACAGAAGGAGGGAGGGCTCTGGTTTCCACTGTTCCCAATTTCCGAGGACTGTGAGGTTGGGAACACACTGTGGCCACCCCATCTGGGCAGGAAGCGAGCGTTGTCATGCCAAGCTGAGAGCCAGGCAAACTGCACTGCTTGCGGCCTCGTTCCGTAACCAGCTTTGTGCTGAGCAGATCCCATTGCTCAAGCACGAAGACGTCTGCTAGGCCTCTTCCTACAGGCTCCTGGGGACATGGTCACGCCCTGTGCAGGCCCCTGGAGAACGATACATACACAGAGGGATGGTCACAGAGGGTGGCGGACAGGGAATGACGACTTGGAGGGTTCAGGCCTGCGGCCTCCCTACCCTGTGTTCCCTGACACTGGCAGGTGGGTGGGCAGGTAGGCTGACAGCCTGGGGTTCCTAAGGATGGGGCTGAGGCTAACACAGTCTTGCCAAGATACGACCAGGGAATGTTCTCCATTCTCCTGCCTTGCAATGCTGCTAAGAAGATTAAATATGGAAATGAGCATGAAGGCAAGCGAGACAGGCAAGGCGTCTTCCAAGCCTGACTGGCCTGACTCCAGCCTGGCCGACCCGGGCTGCCTCCCAAGACCCTGCTCTCACCGGAACTAAGGACGTGAGGGCTCCACACAGGAGGCGCTGCCCTCTGGCGTGACCCTTTATCTACACAGGATTGTTTGCTCTGCCAAATAGACCAAAAGGAAGGAAGTCCTGCAAGACATTTAGTTCTTTTCTTAGCCCTTCCATGGCTGACATATCAGGAAACCAAAATTTTGAATGGGAGCAGGAGGGATTCCAGTTCATTCCTCGTGTCTGCACAAGGGGTTAGTCCTGTAGGAGGGCCCATTCTAGAGCAGGGCCCATTCTAGAGCAGGGCCCATTCTAGAGCAGGGCTACATTTCTAGGGCCGAAGGCGGGCCCCGGTTCAAAAATCTTTTCCAAACTTAATGTGACGAGGCTTGGAAATCCATTACTAGAACTTTGTTTCCACTGTACAGGTCAAAAGGGTTTTTTGTTGTTTTGCTTTTTTTCTTTTTGCCTCTTTCAAGTCACAGAAAGTCATGCCTACAAAATCCTATAAGTCAGGCCCAGAGCAATAACCTAGTGGCTAAATCCTCGCCTTGCACTGGCCATATAGGTACTGGTTCGTGTCCTGGCTGCTCCACTTCCCATCCAGCTCCCTGCTTGTGGCCTGGGAAAGCAGCAAAGGATGGTTCAAAGCCTAGGAATCCTGTACCCATGTGGGAGACGTGGAAGAAGCTCCTAGCTCCTGGCCTGTCTCAGCTCCAGCCATTACAGCCACTTGGGGAATGAACCAGCAGATGGGAAGATCTGTTATCTTCTCTCTGTAAATTTGCCTTTCCAAAGAATTAATAAATCTTCATAAAAATCCTATCAATTGCCTCAGTGTGGGGTGAGAAATTGACCCTTTCCCAAGTGCAGGCTCAGATGGAGGGCAGGCCAGAGCCTGGAGACTGCCAGGCGGAGAGGAGACAGCCTGCAGCAGGACCCAGAGGGGCCTCTGAAGCCTTCCCACCTGCGCAGTCAGGGACATCCCCAAGCACCCATTTAAGCTCCCTTATTTTGGCCTGGGAAAGCATTCAAGGACGGCCCAAAGTCTTGGGACCCTGCACCCATATGGGGACCCAGAGGGAGCTTCTGGTTCCTGGCTTTGGATTGTCTCAGCTCTGGCTATTGTGGCCACTTAACGAGTGAATCAGTGGATAGAAAAGATCTTCCTCCTTTCTGTATATCGGACTTTCCAATAGAAACACAGTAAATCTTTTTAAGACAGAGTTACAGAGAGAGAGAGAGAGAGAGATTGATTGATTGATTGATTGATTGATTGATTGATTGAGGCAGAGTGAAAGATCTTCCATCTGCTGGCTCACTCTCCAAATGGCCACAATGGCCAGAGCTGGGCCAGGCTGAAGCCAGGACCTTCTTCTGGGTCTTCTACGAGGGTGGCATCCGCCCCAGCACATGGGCCATCCTCTGCTGCTTTCCCAGGCACGTTAGCAGGAAGCAGGTGAGACAGAAACAACATTCTTATGGTATGCTAGGGACGGAGGGGGCAGCTTACCCTGCCACTGGCCCTGTCACCTTTCTTAGGGTCGGCTTTCTCTGTGGGAATTGACAGTACTGAACTAGATGACTACAAGGTCTGAGTCAGATCTTAGAGTCTAGGTTGTTTTAACTGATAGGAAACCACGATGAAGGCTGGAAAGATTTGATACAAACAGAAGGGAGGAATTAAGATTTAATTATTATATAGTGATGGTTGATGAAAATTGCATATTAAACATGTGCATTTAATTTCACTACATTTAAAACTCCCCCTAAATGAGATTTTACCCCCAAAGGGCAAAGTCTGCAATGGAAGCCTTTGGAAGGGAAAAAAAACAAAACAAAACATGACATCAGAAATTAAATACCCAACGGGAGAATTAGAAGACAGATTGAGGATATTTTCCAGAAAGCAGAGCAAAAAGAGTAACTATGACAGAACAGATAAATTCATCCCAATATCTGAATAACAGGAGCTCTAGAAACAGAACAAAGGAAATGAAGTAACTCAAGAAAACATTACAGAATCAAAGGATGTGAGATTTAGGATGAAAGGGCTGTTAAGTGGCCAGCACAACAGAGATGTGTGCTACTGTGAAATTTTTTAAAGATTTATTTTTACTGCAAAGTCAGATATACAGAGAGGAGGAGCAACAGAGAGGAAGATCTTCTGTCCATTGATTCATTCCAAGCGGCCTCAATGGCTGGAGCTGAGCCAATCTGAAACCAGGAGCCAGGAGCCTCTTCCGGGTCTCCCACGCAGGTGCAGGGTCCCAAGGCTTTGGGGTGTCCTTGACTGCTTTCCCAGGCCACAGGCAGGAAGCTAGATGGGAAGTGTAGCAATTGGGACACAAACTGGAGCCCGTAGGAATCCCAGCACTGAAAGGGGGAAGATTAGGCAACTGAGACATTGTACCAGGCTTTCTGTGAAGTTCCCTAACTAGGGACAAGCTGGGAATCAGGATGGCTTTGGCCTTCCTGACAGCAGAGCTCCTATATGAAAATTCTGAGACCAAACAACTGCCAATCTAGAGCTCTAGACTTCACTAAGTGCTGTCACACACGCAGGGTTTTGGAATGCCTTACTTCCCTTGTGTTTCCAGGAAACCCCTAGAACACAAACGTCATGAGGAGGATGAACAGGGGCAGGCATTTGGGCTAGAGGTGATAAAGTCTGCATTGCATGCTGAAGTGCTGACTTGGGTTTGAGTCCTGGCTCAGCCTCTGACTAACTTCCTGACAAGGCAAACTCAAGAGGGCAGTAAATAATGGTGCAAGAAGCCTGGCATCCTGATGTGGTGAACTGAGCCCCTGCCTGACGCTGGCATCCCATATGGGCACTGCTGCTCCATTTCTGATCCAGCTCCCTGCTGGTGTGATTTGGAAAGAGCAGAAGATGGCCCAAGTGCTTGGACCACTGCACCTACATGGGAGACCTTAGACGAGGTCTCTGCCTGGCTCAGCCTTGCCCATTGTGACCATTTGGGGACTGAACCTGTGGATAGAACATTCTCTGTTTGTTCTCTCTGCAATGCTGCCTTTCAAACAAGAATAAAAAACAGATCTTATAAAAAAGGTTATGGTTCAAACAGCTGGATCCCACGTGGGAGACCTGGACTGAGTTCCCAGCTGCTGGACATAGGGTGGCCCAGCCCTGGGCATCGCGGGCATTTGGAAAGTAGAAGCAGTGGGTGGAGCTTTAACTGGCTGCCTCTCTGATAAATAACTTTTGGGTTTTTTTAAGAAGAGGGAAGAAAGCACAAAATGAGAAGACCTTGGAAATGGCAATCCGATACAGGAAGCAGGTAGCAGAATGCCCGAGAAGACGGTGAGAGGGGAGGGCTGGCAGGCTGGCGGCTGTACAGCTTGCTACTCTGGGCAGGAGAGGCGGCTTCCTGAGAAGAACAGACCGAGAGGAGCTGCGGGTGAATGGGCCCTCAGGTGGCTGCAGTGATGACTGATACGATCTCAGAAAGCCAAGTGCAAGGCAAAAAAAAGCCAATCCAAACAGAGACGTTGGAAAGGCAAAGAAATCACAGTTGATCACATGGCTTAGCTGTGACTGGCATCTACACTGTCGTAATAACAAACCAACAAACCACTGGTCCACCAAAAGATATGCAGTAACTCTATCCAAGGCACAGGGGAGGCTGCACATGGGTTGACAGGGTGAATGCAGATAAAGGCGCTAAATCCTCTTCTCCCAGAGTGAGAAATGAACAGATAACATCTAAACCAAAAAATCAGGAAGTAGCATTACAAACGTGTTATTTAGAGATAAGTAAATTCCAGAAGAATTAGTTAAACAAGTTGAAAGTGGTCCCTCCACGGAAAGGGAAATAGGGTTGTGTGGGTAGAGGGAGGCTGAGGACTGACTGCTCTTTGTTTAAATAAGCCTTGTAGAACTAGTTCTCTTTTTTAAACGATGCGCCTGTATCATACTGATAAAATTTATGAGAAAAACGGGTGTGGTGAGGGGTAGTGAAAGCAGCACTTACTGGATGCAGCTGTGTGCCCAACACATGTTTGCACAGCTGTATCCAGTAAGCGCTGGGGTCCACATTGTATGAGCCTCTGAGGGCCACACAAAACACCGTGTGAAGGTGCTTCCCCTTGAGGGGCTACACAGGGGCTGACCCCACACCACGCTGTCACCTCAGGACATCACTCGTGCTGAGTGCTGACCGAGGTGTCTCGCATCAGAAAGCAGTGGCAGGCCATGGAGAAGGCGTTACGCATGAGTATCTGCGGGAGGCCCGGGCCAGCTGCTTTGGGTTCACACCTGGAGGAGAGCAGGGCACACAGATGCAGCAAGTGGCCCAGGGAAACATGCAGTCTCATCATGGGAACAGGCTCTGGCGCTGGGAGCCTGAGGAGGAAAACCAGAGGGCCTGCTGGGCACAGCACGGCTGTGTTCCCAACTTTGGTGATACTCTGCGGGGATTTGGGTCTCTGCTTCAGTACGTCAAAAAAATGACGACTTCAGAGTGAATTCTGCTGTCAGCTGCTAGCAGGAGCAGTGTAACTCAGAGCCACATCCCAGGGACCAAGCCCCATCTGAGAGGCCAGTCTACTCAGCCTAACTCCTTAATCTAATCACACTCTGCAGCACTCACCTCCACACACCATAGTCAGACCTAAGATTCCTGCCCGAGTTCTGAGGCAGGTGGTGTGGTGGAATCTTAAACAGCAGCAGACGGGCATCTGTGTCTGTTTTATTCACTGCCCTGTCCCAATGCCCAGTTGACAGCCTGACACACAGCAATGATTAATACTTTGCCAATGAGAGCAGAAGATAAAGAGAATCAGTTTAACTAAATTGTCAAAATTGGGAAATTATACCAATCAGTGGCTTAACTTCATAGGTGGGAGGAAAAATTTTTAAAAAGCCCAAGGAGGTGGGAGCAAATGTTTTCACTCACAGGAATGAACAAGGATGGGGCCGAGACAGAGACGTCACAGCGCTGGAAACTACCAAATCTGAGTCTCCTCCTTTCTGTTCTATCTGGAAAACAGAATAATGCTATCTATGTCACATGATTTTTGTAAGAATTAAGCTCAGGGCCTGGCGCGGTGGCCTAGTGGCTAAAGTCCTCGCCTTGAATGCACCGGGATCCCATATGGGCACTGGTTCTAATCCCAGCAGCTCCACTTCCCATCCAGCTCCCTGCTTGTAGCCTGGGAAAGCAGTCAAGGATGGCCCAATGCCTCGGAATCCTGCACCTGCCTAGGAGACCTGGAAGAGGTTCCTGGCTCCTGGCTTTGGATCAGCACAGCACCAGCCGTTGCACTCACTTGGGGAGTGAATCATCGGATGGAAGATCTTCCTCTCTGTCTCTCCTCTTCCCTGTATAGCTGACTTTGTAATAAAAATAAATCAATCTTGAAAAAAAGAAAGAATTAAGTTCAGTTTTTGGCCAGGGCAGTGGTATATCAGGCTAATCCTCCATCTGCAGCACCAACATTCCATATGGGTGCTGCTTCGAGTCCTAGCTGCTCCACTTCCAATCCAGCTCCCTGGTTTATGGCTGGGGAAAGCAGCAGAGGACGGCCCAAATCCTTGGGTCCCTGAACTCTCATGGGAGACAGAAAAGAAGCTCCTGGCTCCTACTTTCCAACCAGTCCAACCCTGGCCACTGCAGCCACTTGGGGAGTGAACCAGCAGGTGGAAAGATCTCTCTTGTCTCTCCCTCTCTCTGTAACTCTGACTTTTCAAGTAAATTAATAATCATTTTTAATTAAAGTTAGATAGGATATGTAAACACGTATTTTCAAGCTATAAAGTATCATTGATTATTAATCAGCTTGGCCAGAATCCCTCCTGAATAATATCTAACAAATCAGTTTATTAGCAAGTTCCCCCTGCCAGCTGGTTATCATTTTTTAAATCAGAGGAGTTGATGCTGAGGTGTAGTGGCTGGCATCAACATGGGTACCGGTTCAAATCTCAGCTGCTCCACTTCTAATCCAGCTCCCTGCTAATGTACCTGGGAAAGCAATAGAAGATGGACCAAGTGCTTGAGCTTCACCAGAAGCTCCTAATTCTGGCCTCAGACTAGCCCAGTTCCAGCCATTTGGGGAGTGAACCAGTGGATGGAACACCTCTCCCTCCCTACCTCCAACTCTGCCTTTTTTTTTTTTTAAGATTTACTTATGTAACTCTGCTTTTAAGCAAATAATAGATATTTAAGAAAGAAACAAAAGAGAGAGAGAGAATCAAGATGGCAGACTAGGGTAAGGGCACATTTAAACAGACAGAAAAACATTAAGCAGTGTGAAGCAGAGAAGGCACATTCCACAAAATAGGAGAGGACAGAACAACAGCAGAGGGGCACCTGGAGACTGACAGACACAAGAAAGCCGCAGACACAATTCTGTGGTGTTGTAGTGACTGATACCCCAGCAGCATTTAGCAAGCAGTGATCTGAACTGCACTGGCAGCTGGAACTCTACCAGCAACAAGGTAGCAAGGGGTGTTTACTGAGAGCTCAGGAGGTAAACCCAGACAAAGAACTTCCTGTCCTGCTGGTCTGTTTGATTTGACCAGGAACAGACAGGGCAGCAGGTCCCAGATGAGCAGTACAGGAACAGGTCGATTTCATAGCCCAGTCCGCCCCCTAGAGCCAAAGCCAAATCAGGCACCATTTTGTCTAGAGACAAACGCTATGGGACAGGACTGTGCACTCACTGAGCTGGGAATGAACTAATTTCTGGCTCAGTGAACTGCAACAATGTGGCATCCCACAGGTTCCACCCAAGATAGATCTGGGTAGCCCTCAGACCTGATGGCTAGCAGATCAAGAACTCTAGCAGTGGCACATCAGGTGCCATTTTGTACAGTGTGAAAAAGGCTTTAAGACTGCAGGAACAACAGGGAGCTGCGCATGCACTGAGCTGGGTGAATGCACTGAGCTTAGTGCATTGCACTAGTCCCACAGGAAAATAATACTGACTTCAGCATCATACAGGTCAAAATAGGTCCATATGACCTTCAGACCTAATGGCCAATAGGTTCGAGCAAGATCAGCACCACCAACAACCTAGCTATCTAGGACATCTGGTGTCTCCCTCATCCTGGGAACTGCTCAAACCAGAAGTGGAAGAAAGGTTTTACGACAATGGTGCAGCCTCAGCACTGGATCACAGGAGGTAGAGAGGAGTAGCCAGGAGTTGGGGTTACCGAGACCATGGTAGAAGTCTAACATAAGAACCCAGCCTGGAACTCGCTGGAGGGAGTGGCACAAGTGAATGCAAACAGCCAGCTATGTGCCAACCACAGTAACTAAACTGAACTGTAGACCTGTGGGTGACACAGCTTAGAAACCTGTCCCAAGGAAAAGAATCTGCTAACCAGAAATACAATGACCAAGAGCAAAAGAGATAAAGGCAAAATGAATATTACTGAAGACTCCCCTGCACTGTCAACCTCAGAGTTAACTGAGGAATACATCGAGAAAATGGGGGATACAGAATTCAAAACACTTGTTATAAAACTTCTTACAATGAGAAGCACATAATACAGGGGGGAGTTCAAGAAATTTAAGGAACATGAACAAGACATGAATCAAATGAAAGCTGATATATCAGACATGAAGAATACAGTGAAGCAAGTTAAAAGTACAGTGGAGAGTCTCCAAAATAGAATGAAGGAAGCAGAAGAAAGAATCTCAGAATTAGAATATATTTCATGTCACCAGGGGAAAACAAACAAAAAGCTGGAGGCAGAGCTGGGTCAAGCCAAAAAAGGCCAAATATAAGAGTCATGGGAGTCCCAGAAAGTGCAGAAACAGGGCTGGGTTTACAAATGTATTTAATGAAATAAGGGAAAAGTTCCCTAATATAGAGAAAGAAATGGGAAACAGCATCCAGGAGGGGCACAGAATCCCCAACAGGGTTGACCAAAAGCGATCTTCACCACAATATATAATGAAGCTCTCTTCAGTTGAACATAAGGAAAAGATCCTTAAATGTGTACATGAAAAACATCAATTGACATATAAAGGAATGCCAATTAAATTCACAGGAGACCTCTCACAGGAAACTCTACAGGCCAAAAGAGAATAGAGCGACATATTCCAGATTCTAAAAGCAAAAAAACTGTCGGTCCAGGATAACATGCCCAGCAAAGCTTCCCTTTATCTTTAAAAATGAAGTAAAATTCTTCCACAGTAAAGAAAAGTTAAAATAATCTTCCAAACATGCCCTACAAATAAATGATAAAGATGTTCTCTTGACACCAAAATCAAAGACAATTATGAAGAACATCCCAGTAAAACAACAGAAGACTAAATCAATGAGCAACCCATCGCTAAAATGACAGGACCAAATTACCACCCATTCATATTAACCCTGCATGTAAAGGTCTTAAACCCATCAATCAAACACAGATTAGTAGACTGGATTAAAAAAGCAAAACCCATGTATTTGTTGCCTACAGGAGACATATATCACCAACAAAGATAACAGGAAACTATATCATGGATTTTTTTGTTTCATCTTTTCAAAATACTTTCTTTACCATTAAATTCTTCACTGACTCAAATCATACACTAGCATCATTTTCTTCAAAAAGTTTTTTTTTCATTTCTTCAGTGACATATTAGTCATTCAGTAGCATGCTATTTAACTTCATAGCATTTTTAATTTCTTTTTTTCTTCCTGTTGATTTTGTTTTGTGGCTTTTCACTTAAGGGGATGTATAGTAACTGTGTAGTGGAAACTATCATATCCAGTGGCATGTTATTTAACTTTATGACATTGTAAATTTCTATTTTTCTTCCTATTGATTTTGAATTGTGGCTTTTCATTTAAAGGGGTGTATAGTAACCGTGCAGGAGACTATCATATCCAGATGTGAGGATACAATGCAGTGGTCATCTCTACTTCCAGATCAAAGATGGACTCCCAATGAAAAGGTTTACTCTGTCGTGACAATAGGATGCTGGACTCTCTGACACTGTCCATACCTGCAATGATGGACGTATGACTGTATATGAAGAGCTATAGTATAGTAATAATATAGGGGAACTCAGTGGGGGGTGGAGTAAGGGAAATCCCAGGGCCTATGGAACTGTATCATAAAATGATAATAATTTTTAAAAAGTAAAAAAAGAAAAGAAAGACGGCAGAAAGGAAATCAAATCGAAGGAATTAAAATGATAGGTAAGCTTTGGTGGAAGACAGGAGAAAGCAGGGTGCAGTCTTGACTGACCAAGGGCATATAACACCAACACACAGCACGAATGGGAAGCCCAGCTCTGTGACAGGAAGGGCCTTGAAGTCTCCTGCTCTGGCTCCAACATCTTTAGAGGAGAGAGAACACCTCTCCCTCAGCCAACCTGGAGGCTGTTGTAATGTCACATCTGACTGAAGGTGAAGAATCTCTAAGAATCATCAATCACCATCTCCCCACATGGGAGACGATCATTCCTTCACATGAGCACAGCCATGGGCATTTAATGGAGGAGTCAAGGTGCAGCTTGGGACACCCACATCCCATATCTGGATGCCTGACCCAGCTTCCCGTCATTGTGGACCTGGGAAGCACATGGGATGGCTCAAAGCAAGGGATCCTGCTTCTCCCATGAAGACCCAGATGCAGTTCCGATGTAGTTCCAGGCTCCTGGCTTCTGCCTGACCCAGTCCCTGCTACGGTAGGCATCTGGGGAGCAAATCAACAGATGGAAGATCTCTTTCTCTGCCTTTATCTATCTATATATATATATATATAGAGAGAGAGAGATAGATAGATTTTTTTTTTAAGTAATTGGGGTCAGCATGTGGCACAACAGGCTAAGACATGACCTGCAACACTAGCATTCAAGATGAGCACTGGTTCAAATCCCAACTGCTCCACAGCTGATCCAGCCTAGTGTGGAGATCCTTATAGATAAGGTGCCTAGGGTCCTGGCTTTGGCTTGGCCCAGCCCTGGATGTTGCAGCTTCCTGGGGAGTGAACCAGCTGGTAGAAGACATGTCTGTGTCATTTTGTTTTCAAATAAATAAATAATAAAAAAAAGAGAAATAGGAAATAGGGGACAACATTTGTATGTGGGTTTAGAGATCCAAAATTAATTACATGGGCTTCTTTGGGAATGAATTCTGCCAGTTATCTGCCTCTCGACATTTATGCTCTTGTACATGTCTGAACCAAGTCACTTCTGATGAAAAGGATACAAATGCTCCTTGGTTTATAATGGAGTTACATCCCAATAAGCACGGTGTAAGTGGAGAATATTAAGAAGTTGAAAATGACCCAATACACCTAGCCTTCCAAAGGCTAACCCAACTTCAGTGCTGTCAGAACACTGAAACTCACCTCCAATTTGACAAAATTGTCCAACAGAAATCCTCTTTGAGAGGCAGACCTTTGCTGCGGTGGTTGATTCCTCCGGGGACGCCTGCATTCCGTATCAGAGTGCCTGGGTTCAAGTTCCACCTTTGTCCTGATTTCGGCTTCTTGCTAACACACAACCCTGGGGGGCAGTGGTGACGGTCAAGTACTTGAGTTCCTGACACCTACATGGGAGACCCCTGAGTTCCTGGCTCCTGGGTTTGGGCTGGCCCAACCCCAGATGTTGTGGACATGTGCGGAATGAACCAACAGGTAAGAGATCTCGCCCTATCTTTCAAATAATTTTAAAAGCCTGTTTTATAATATGTCTCATGTAATTTATTGAATACTGTACTGAAAGTGAACAGAAGATGGTTGTATGAGTAAACTCTTGTGTACCATGTTAAAGCCAAAAACTAAAAAAATCACGTAATTGCAACCATCGTGACTCTCCACTAATCTGTACGGCAAAAGTCACATAATATCCCTTCTGAGAGATTCTCTAAAAAGACTGTGGCTTCTTAGTCATATTTATAATTTAAAAAAATGTTTTTATTGACATGAAAGGCAGAGTTTCAAAGAGAAAGGGAAAGACAGAGAACGATCTTTGTCAGATGTCTCACTCCCTGAAAGGCAAACAGCCGGAGCTGGGCTAGTCTAAAACTAGTAGTTTCTTCTGGATCTCCCATGTGGGGACAGAGGTCCAAGAACTTGGACCATCCTCCACTTTTTTCCCAGGTGCATTAGCATGAAGCTGGATCAGAAGTGAAAACAGCCAGGACATGAACCAGTGCCCACATGGCAGCAGCTTTTACCCACTACACCACAGGGCCCACCCCGTTACACTTTCTTCAATCTCTCCCCCTAAGGGAAGCTGACACCATTTCTTGAAGCAATCTTGGGGAAAGGCATGTCAGGATGGTCTGAGGCCTGCCAACAACCATGTCAGATTAAATCCATTCCATTCAACCCACCCAAGAGCTAAGAAGTTGACTGTAGACTCAGGAAAGATCTTGAACCAGAAGTAGCCAGGTAAGCTACACCTGGATTTTTTAAAGATTTATTTATTTTTATTGTAAAGGAGATATACAGAGAGGAGGAGAGACAGAAAGATCTTCCCTCCGCTGATTCACTCCCCAAGTGGTCACAACAGCCGGAGCTAAGACAACCCGAAGCCAGCAGCCAGGAGCTTCTTCCAGATCTCCCATGTGGGGACAGGGTGCCAAGGCTTTGGGCCATCCTCTACTGCTTTTCCTAGGCCACAAGCAGGGAGCTGGATGGGAAGCAGGGCTGCTGGGACATGAAGTGACACCCATATGGGATCCTAGCACATGCTTGGGCCCTACACTGAGATTCTTGACCCACCGAAACTGCTGGATAAGTCATACTGCTTTAGGCCATTAGAGGGAAGGCACTTGCTTTAGTAGTTAAGACACCATTTGCAGGTCCAGTGCAATGGTTCGAGGTGCAACTGCCAGGATCCCATATGGTGCTGGTTCGTGTCCTGGCTGCTCCACTTCCCATCCAGCTCCCTGCCTATGGTCTGAGAAAGCAGTCAAGGACAGTCCAAAGCTTTGGGACCCTGCATCCACATGGGAGACCCAGAAGAAGCTCCTGACTCCTGGCTGGCTTCAGATTGGCTCAGCTTTGGCCGTTGTGGCCACTTGAAGAAAGAACCAACAGACGGAAGTTTGTTCTTTCTGTATCTTCTTCTCTCCTGTAAATCTGCCTTTCCAAGAAAAATAAATCTTTAAAAAAGGAAAAATACCTAGTTTGAGCCTCAATTTCATCTGATTCATTTCCTGCTGATGCAACTGCAGGAGGCAGTGGGGATGGTTCAACAGAGTTCCAGGCTCGGGTTCTGGCCTGGCCCAGCTCAGCTGTTGTGGATATTTGGGGAGTGAACCGGTAGATCCAAGATCTTTTTGTCTTTGCCTTTCAAATAGGTAAAAATAACAAAATATGAAGCCACTAAGTTTTAAGGTAATTTATTACATAGCAATTGAGAAAGAATATACAAAGAGGGCTACTACGTTAAACAGCTATAGATGACTAATACAGAAGACCTGATTCAAGTCACACCCCTGAATTTTCCTTGACCAGGCCCAGCTCAGAGCAACCTCTGCTCCAGCTCACTGGTGGCTGAGCACAGCTGCAACTCCAGTTACTTCCTATCCTTCTGTGTCCCTTTGTCTTTCCAAGGAACTCTAGGTTAGTAGTGGCTCACATTTCTTGTGGATCCCTATCTGAAGTAGATGTTTGGCCAAGCAGGGAAAGAAGTGGGATTTGAGAGGCAAGAACTGTTTCAGAAGGGGGCTTTTCACTCATGTTTAGTGACTGAGCAATGACATGTAGGTGGGAAACTGAACATGAAAAGCAGCAGCACAACTGGGGAGAAACTGACTTTTGGTCTTCATTGAAATGAGGTTCCTACAGCCAATACTGTCAGTCAGTTGTCTTCACAAATTCTTGCTGGCAATTTCCTTCTTATTGTGTGTGGGGGCTTAGCCTTGGCTTGGCAATGGTGACAGGCAGCAGATAGGAGGTTCTTAGACGGGAGGGTCACCTCAGAGGAAGGGAAGTCAATTGTTTTCTTAGGGTCCCTTCTTGCACGTCTGCTCTTCTCGGGGCTCCTGTAGCAGAACCGTGCTGAGGCCCATTTCCTACACGTAGCACCATTTATTTAAAACACACACCCCACATACACACAACAAACCAAATGCAAAGGGAAAGGGGAAGGTGGGGGATGGCTGCTGAGGACCAGAGTCACTAAAAGTTCAGGCTAATAATAGACAAGGAACTCTGAGAGCCACTGGCTCGGCTATGTGACCTCCTGCAGGGGCTTGGCCAGGAGCCCAAGCCAGCTTTGTTTTTTCTGTGCTTTAACAGAGAGCACTGGCTTGGGAATCAGCATACCCAGGCACCTGGGCACAGGCCTGGTTCTGCCATGGCTCTCTCTGGCACCTTGGGTAAGTCCTTTCCCCTCCCTGTGGCTCAGTTTTCCATGTACAAAATGAGCGTTGGACTCTGCTCCAAGAGTTTCCAATGCTAACACTGAGAGGATACAAGGAAGACAGAGAGAATGTTGGTTGGCTAAGGGACCAGGAGACACACCTTCCTCTCCCACCTCTGCCACCACGGAGTCTGGCCTCTCTGAGCCTCTGCCTCTCGCCTGTACAGCAGGGCTCTATAGTCCCACTTCCAGTCTGTCACCAGATACTGTCGGAGCAACTGGTAGGGGCCAGGCCAGGCTTGGGGTGGAGATACAACCATGAGTTCCACCAGACAGCCTACGTTTTTTCAGGACATTTCCAGTCTATTGTGGGGTACAAAGGATAAGATAAACTGTAATCAAACAATCATTTAAACAAACTTGTAATTAATGCCAAGGTTAGTTCCCCAAGGAAAGAGTCACTCTTGGTTCTTGGTCGCGGAGGCACAGTGACACTCTCCTATGCTTTGCAATGTTCCGAGGTCCACTAGGCAGCTCCACTAGGTGCTTTTGAAAAACTCAATTCTAAAATCATAGTCCTCCTCCCCTACCGATATGCCATGGATCAATCTAATCAACCAACAACCATCTACTGGAACATAGAGCAGGGAATCAAACACCTATATCCTGTCTTCCTTGAGCTTGCAATACTAGATAGAACAGGAGCCCCTGCTGCGACAAGTGGGCATAGATGCTGCAGTTGGGTGGTGGGTAAAATGATCACTTGTAATGCCAGCATCCCATATTGGCGCCACCTCAAGTCCTGGCTGCTCTATTTCCAATCTTCTCTCTGGTAATGTGCCTGGGGAAGCAGCAGAGGATGGCCCAAGCCTTGGAGCCCTGTGCCCATGCAGAAGACCTGGAGGAGTCTCCCGGCTTCAGCGTGGCACAGCCCCAGCCAGTGCAACTATCTGGAGAATGAACCAGTGGATGGAGGATTTCTTCCTTTACTTCTCTTTATCTTTTTCAAATAAATATATAAGTCTTTTTTTTTAAATAGTGGACAAGATGAAATCATAAACTGAAATACCACACACCATTCTCTGATTAGTAATTATACGTATAAAATAGTAATGCTTTGGGGCCAGTGCTGTGTTGTACCACATAAAGCCACCACCTGTAGCAGCAACATCCCATATGGGCACCAGTTTGAGTCAAGCTGCCGTAGTTATGATCCAGCTCCCTGCTAACGAGCCCAAGATTTGGGCTTCTTATAAAGTGGGAGTCCTGAAAGAAGCTTGTGGCTTCTG